>NC_136909.1:79084321-79088983 GCF_949606895.1 Notothenia rossii
CTTAGATTGTATTTCGGGACGGTTCCGGGAGGATGGTGAAAAAAGTTAGTCGAGAGCCCTGCTCTCTCTTCTTTCATTTCCCCCCCATTCCTCCCTCTCTCTCTCGTACCATTATCTCTACCTTCTCTCAACAATCTCTGCCTCTTACTCTAGCAATTTACAAACTGCACCTCTATCACTCCATGGGGATTTTTCCACCTTTTCGTAACCTAACCAATATTTCATATTGTCATTCTTCTTGTCTCACCCCCCTGTCTCCTCCCTCTTCCCCTCTTCAACAGGGTGAGTCGTGGATGGGAGGAGATGATGAGCCGCTGACTGGCTTCACTTGGAGAGGAGGCTGCGAGAGGGAGACCACAGGAATTCAGATCTGGAGCGAAGTGTTTGTGGTCGACAAGCCTGATGGCAACAAGGTAAACACCAATCAAAACAATCAATACAAAAAGGCGTTGGGAGAATCTGCTCAACATCACATCTGTTTTCTCTTCGCGACGTTTACATGCATAAACAATTGAAGCAGGATCCCAGCCCCCGCCAAGCTGAAGTGTGCAGCAGTTTAAATGTGTCCCCTCTCGTCCCAACAGGTTGCTGTGCTGCTCGTTGACACTCAGGGAGCGTTTGACAGCCAGTCCACCATAAAGGACTGTGCCACTGTGTTCGCCCTCAGCACCATGACCAGCTCTGTGCAGGTGACACTTCAAAGCACTTCCTGTCTTAGGAAAAATATGCTTTTTTTTTTTTCTCTTAAAATGTCAGTATTTATGTCTCATATTTGTCTTCCTTCTTCTCAGGTGTACAATCTCTCCCAGAACATACAGGAGGACGACTTGCAGCATCTGCAGGTTGGTATTGTGTTGTCTACTCCCACGGAACAGTAGCTCCAACGTGACTTTTGTTTCCTGATCAAATGTGTTTTTCTCCCATCTGTAGCTCTTCACAGAATATGGCCGCCTGGCAATGGAAGAGATCTGCCTGAAACCTTTCCAGGTACTGACGCCTCTGTTGACTGTGTACTCGTGTACATGCATTAGGGCTGCTCAATGAATCCTATTTTAATCGCAATTACGATTTTGGCTTGCAACGCTTATGAAAAAAACATAATTTAAATTAAAACGATTATTTATTTATTTAAACTTTTTATTTATTTATTAAAAAACATTTAATTTAATTTTTTTTATTGGTTTTTCAGTTGAATTTTACTTGACATACTGTTCAAAACAATTTTTTTTCAATAAATGGATGTTTTCAAAGTAAATGGATACTCGTTTTTAATAATCGTGATATCAATTATTGACCCAAATAATCGAGATTATGATTTGCCATAATCGAGCCGCCCTAAAATGCGTGTTGTCCGAATGTATAATGTATAAACCGTTGAAAATGATCCTAGTCCATAACATATACTATAATTACACAAGTGGCTGCACAGTAGGTCATGTATTTATATTGAATAGATCAATACAATCGAGAAATGTAATTAGAATTTGTATCTGAAAATAGGAACGTTATGGAACATATAAGTTAAAAAGTTAGTAAGAAAATCCAAAAATTATTATAAATCTTAAAATTGTACTTTTAAATCTAAGTAATCAATATATAGACACCTTTTTTATTGACTTATTTTCTTCTTTTTTTTTTAATTGTCATCTGTGTTGTTTTCCTGTGTGTTCAGTCCCTGATGTTCCTGATTCGGGACTGGTGTTATCCTTATGAACACGGCTACGGACTGGAAGGTGGAAACCAATTCCTGGATAGAAGACTACAGGTGAGAATAATTGATAAGTTATAGTTAAACACATCCTTCAATATATCTATGCATCAGGACACACACACTCACTGCTCCTGTCAGACACTCCTCTTTTGAAAAGCACGCTTAACAGCAGAGTCTGTTCAGCGCTGTGTAAATGTGCTAAGTGAGAAGTTTGTGTACACACTCATCAGTCAATGACGAGAGGAAAAAGCACACGCTTTCACTCTGAGAGTAAATGGTTTTCTGCTGACTCAGGTGAAACAGAACCAACATGAAGAGCTGCAGAACGTGAGGAAGCACATCCACTCCTGCTTCTCCAACATCGGCTGCTTCCTGCTGCCTCATCCCGGCCTCAAGGTGGCCATCAACCCCTGCTTTGACGGCAGGCTGAAAGGTGAGCAAACAGGAACAATAATAATAATAATACTCTAATAATGAAGTGAGCCGGACTGAAATGCTTGTTGCAGAGGACAATCAAGGTGTGTGTTTGTGTGTTTCAGACATCGATGGGGATTTCAAGATGGAGCTGGCCAGGCTGGTTCCTCTCCTGCTGGCCCCCGAGCGTCTGGTGGAGAAGGAGATCGGAGGAAACAAAGTCACCTGCAGAGATCTCCTGGAGTACTTCAAGGTGCTGCAAAGTGCACTAGATTTATAATTCACACAAATAGCAAAAGATAAGGGTGTGTTGTCTGACATTGTTTTGGCATTTTAGCAAAATTAGACATTTTAACAGTGATAGGAAAAAAAACAATTGTAAAAATGAAGACATGTTAAAATAATTATAACGGTTTTTTTTGCCTTTTGTTGATGGCTTGCAGAGCTTTAACATTTTGTTTATTTTGACATAAAAAAGACAACATTTTATGATTGATATGTTCTAATTATCACTTAAATTATGTCTCAGTTTTAAATCCAGCTCTTTTTGTTGGTTTAATCCTCTTTTTAAACACCGCCCATTGTGCCATTTGCTGCTGTGAAGTGAATCCTAAGAAAGTCCTTACCAGACTGTAGATTTTCTGTCAGCTGGCAGAACATGGTACAGGAGACACTGGTTTGATAATCTGTGTAATATCTCTTTCCTGCAGGCTTACATAAAGATCTACCAAGGGGAGGAGCTGCCTCACCCAAAGTCCATGCTGCAGGTCAGTTACTGTCTGAGGGATCTCATTAGCTACGGTTCTAGTTCGGTTTGAATCCTAAACTCATCATCTCCTCCGGTTTGTCAGGCGACAGCAGAAGCCAACAACCTGACTGCTGTGGCAGGAGCCAAAGACATGTACGCCAGGAACATGGAGCAGGTACGGACAGGACTTATTTCAACACTCATCTGTATTACATTCAATTACACAACCCAAGGATTTCCAAAGGTGTCATTTAGGGAGACTGGGGTGAAGTCATTGTTCAATATGTTTTACAGGAAGCTAGCAGCACACTACTCCTTCAAAACACCTCTCACATTATTCAAACAATCCCTCAACTCACCTTTTCACTCTTGCTTTCAACTCCTAATCCACTAACCCCTCGCCCTTATTCCACCTAGCTTAGCACTTTTTACTTTTGTTGTTATTTTTCTTCTTTACTTGCTTGTAGGGTTGCAAAATTCCGGGAATTTTCCATCTTCCACGGGAATTAACGGGAATTTATGGGAATAAACTGGGAATTTTCTAAATTAAAGGTTGGCTCTTCATAGGGAACTTAAATATAGTTGGGGAAAGTATATTTTAGCATAATCTTGACTAAAACAAACAGATGCCATTCAAGTACACTTTAATGTCCATAGCCATAGCACACTGCCACTGCATGGCTATTGAGACCACACCCCCTACAGGCACCGTGCATTTCCTCCATAACATGCAAAGATGAGTAATATTTAACTCAACTATTCCTGTTTTCGTTCTTCAATGAAACAAATAATTGTTCAATAAAATAATTAAAACTTGTTCTGTTCTACTTTAAAAAAAATATATATATATTTTGTTTAATTTTGCATCGAATATTTCCAGAATTCCCCAGCTTACCAGAAAACTTTCCGCCCCTTTGAAACCTACTTGCTTGTTAAGCGCTTTGAGCACCAGAAAAGCGCTATATAAATCAAATGTATTATTATTATTATTATTATTATTATATAATGTCTAATAAAAATGGATTCTCTTCCTCTCCTGTTGGTCACACTTTTCTCCTCTGTCCCGTCAGGTCTGCGTGGGGACAAGCCGTACCTCGCCCCAACAGACCTGGAGCGTTTCCACGTGGACTTTCGCGAGCACTCGGTGCGTCACTTCCGCTCCGTGAAGAAAATGGGCGGCGAGGAGTTCTGCCAGCGCTACCAGAACCAGCTGGAGGGCGAGCTGGACCAGACCTTCTCCAACTTCAACAAGACACAACGACGGCAAGAACATCTTCTACACGGCACGCACGCCCCGCCACGCTCTTCGCCGTCATGTTTGTCACCTACGTGGTCTCCGGGGGTGACGGGCTTCATCGGCCCTCAGCACCTTGGCGGCGCTGGCTAACCTGGCGATGGGCGTGGCGCTGCTGTCGCTGTGCGCCTGGGCTGTACGTGAAGTACAGCGGAGAGTTCAGGGAGGTGGGGACGCTGATAGACCTGGTGGCAGAGACCCCTTGGGAACAGGGTGGGTCATCTCTCTGTCTGTCTGTGTGTGTGTGTGTGTGTGTGTGTGTGTGTGTGTGTGTGTGTGTGTGTGTGTGTGTGTGTGTGTGTGTGTGTGTGTGTGTGTGTGTGTGTGTGTGTGTGTGTGTGTGTGTGTGTGTGTGTGTGTGTGTGTGTGTGTGTGTGTGTGTGTGTGTGTGTGTGTGTGTGTGTGTGTGTGTGTGTGTGTGTGTGTGTGTGTGTGTGTGTGTGTGTGTTTGTGTGTGTGTGTGTGTGTGTGTGTGTGTGTGTGTGTGTGGTGTGT
>NC_136909.1:79089183-79518695 GCF_949606895.1 Notothenia rossii
TAACTCTATCAAAGCTAGCTTCACAGAATCGGGCTCGCAGCACACAAAGTTAAAGACTCACTGACGCTCTTCCTCCTCCTCCTCCTCCTCCTCCTCCTCATCTCCCCCGCCATGTGCACAACCCACTCGCTCAATGTGATCAAACCTAGAACTGTGGAACTAGTTCAACACCAAAGCTGACTCTCTTTTAGCCCCTTCCCCAAAAAGTCCTCCATCATCTCATCGCTGCCACCGTCTCTATTTGCTGGACCTGATGCTCTCTGTCTGCTCTACATCGCCCCCCAGTGCCTCAGAGCAGACGCTGCACCTTTAATATTAAGAGGACCGAGCAGAGAATCCTCTCGCCAAATCAGGACCTGAAGGCATCTCCTCCGGTGTGCCATGCTGTAAAAGATGCGTCTTGTATTGTAGGCTGACACACGCGCACATTTTTGCTGGTAGAGTAGTACACTCGCTTCAGAATTGAGCTGTAATTCAGGGAAAACTGACAACGCCGTGGGCAGCTGTAATCAACAAACGGATGCAAAATGAAACGTTTTTGTGCATTTAATCATTTTTGTTGTCTTATAGGCGAGAGCTCAATTTGCTCCAGTCTGTTTATTAACGCATCCTACAAGCACAAGTAACTTAGCGACTAATAATGAGCTGACTGACGTGTGCATTTTATTATTTGATTCAGTAAAATCAGGAAACAGATTTGATTGATTCTGCATAAGTGGAAGGTCATGTTATGTACAATCTAGAGAGGCATGAACAGTCATGTCTGTCCTCAGAAGAGTGCACAAATGAAACAAAGCTCTTTATTACTTAATTTGACTTATAAGTACTTCCGGTTGCTTCTGTCTCTCTTTCTCTATTTTCTGATTGTAATCCTGAAGAGAACTGTAGGAAGCTGCGAGCCTCTCAGCTGATTTTGACGTGTTTTTAATTGTAGGACTGACGTGTTTTATCTGGCCTTTAGTGTCCCGCAGCGGACCGCCAGTGTTTGACTCTGCATGGTGTTAGGAGCTACTCTGTCGTAGCGTTAAACTAGCTAAGAGCTTTTAGGCTGCCAGGAAGTACCGACATGTTGAACCATTTCATGAAAGCTGCACTAGCTCTAAATGTTTCTCGTTGCATTTTAAGGACTTTGAATACACTTGGAAGCCTTTCTTTTACTTCCAGGGAGTTAAATAAATATATTTTTATTTAGCTCAAACTCCTATTTCACATTTCATAAAGGAATAGTTTGCCATTTTGGATAATATAATTATTTGCTTCCCTGTCACAGTTAGGTGTAATTATTGAAGCTGCTTATATGTTGGATTGAAAATAAAACTGCAGCCGAAAGCTAATGCTGTTAGCTTAACAGGGTGAAACTTTCGAAATTAAATAAATTGGCCTGTACCAGCACATCCAAAGCTCGACAATCCACAATATATGTCCTGTCAGTTGAATTTACCATTTTAAATGTGTTAAGTAAGCTTTTAGATGTGTTGGTTGACCATGTTTTACTTCTTTCTTTTGAGCATGCTAGCCGTTTCACCTTAATGCTAAGCTAACTAGCTGCAGTTTCACATTTACCTGACAGACACAAGACTAGTATCAATCTTCTCATGTTACTCAGGAACAAAGTGATGAGTTTATACTGCAAACATTGTGAACTATTCCTGTAACCGACGAGTTAAGATTGTATCCACTGCCTTTGTCTCGCCTTCTGGAGTCGGATGAATATTTCGACTTCTCCAATACTGATAAAAATAGACCTGGACCCATCTTTATTTCTGACTTCTTTCTCAGCGCTTTTCGTTGATTCCATCCACATTTCTGTACAGTCTCTCTCTTTCTGTGATCACATAGTACAAATCGGGCATGTATATGTTGGATTAAATATTTAAATAAACTTTGTATACATTTTATAGTTAATCAGTTGAATCAGAATGGCTGTTTTTTCCTTGATCAACCTAACACCAGTCTGTGGTTTAAGATGGATAAGTTGCTGCTGTAGTTGGGTTTACATAGTTTATCTCCTTTTCGTGAGAGCGGTGTGAATATTTGGATTCTGATAGGAAAATGTTTTGATTGTGGCGAGTGGCTCGGAGACAATGTCTGTCTGCCTTTTAAAGATGTCTCCGGTAATTTATTTTTGAATAAAATGTTTACCTTAAGAATAAATCATCAATTGGGTCCTTTGCGTCTTTTCTTTTTAGGAAATGATGTCATGTGAACAAAATGACAGAACATATTTTTTTCTTCAACGTCACTCAAGAACACAAGTTTTAAGACTTTTGTTTTATATCAAGTTCTAAACACATGTCATCTGAACACTAAGCATCCTCTGTGTCTGTAAGGGGTTGAAGGTATGTACATAGTCCTTGGGTAATTAAGATGTTTTTACTCTTGATACCAGCACTATACTTCATTTCTGGTGTTTATATGGCAGGGATGGGCAACTTTGATGGTGGTGGGGGCCACATCATTGATGTACTGGCCACCAGGGGGCTGCAGATTCACTTGGAACACACACACACACACACAAAGATGCCATGTATTGTATGTAATTATGAACAAATATACTAAGTCTGACATCTTCATTGACATTTTACAATCGAAGGGAATATCCCCAAAAAATGGGAACATCCTCTAATAAGCTCACTAAAAATATCAGTTCACAGAAATGTTATTTCATTTTTACAAGTGGCATATTTGTATTGAATAGGTTATCAAACAGTGGAATAAAACGATTTTCAACAATTGGAAAGCACGGAAAATGTCTGTATATTGAGATTAACCATTACGATGACATACACATGAAGTCATGAACTTGAACCTAAGACACGTGTAGCCTGTCTCTGCAACAGACACCTGTCAGCCCGCACTCTGCTGTTCCTCAGCGCCACTCCCCCTCCCTCCCGCTGAAATTACGAATGAAAAGCGTAGTAATCATAGATAACACGGCAGGGTCCGTGACAGTTTGTTTTCATCTGATTTCAAATAAACAAAGTCTTGGTTTTAAGAATATTAAACTTGTTTCGCCAAATTCAGATGATAAAAACAACTTTTAAGCTTGTAAAGGCATAATTACAGGAGGCAACTTAACGTCACAGCAGGTATAACAACAGCTGGTGTTTCTTGTGAGGGTTTACCCGGGAAACAAACACAATACACACAAATGCGTCACAGATTATTTCGCGGTATT
The DNA here is from genome assembly GCF_949606895.1 of Notothenia rossii. NCBI lineage: Eukaryota > Metazoa > Chordata > Actinopteri > Perciformes > Nototheniidae > Notothenia > Notothenia rossii. Next base: position 79,092,362 of record NC_136909.1, read on the forward strand.
TTAAGTCATGTACGCAGCTCGCGACGTAACTAGGAGTCTAGTGGACGGTATCAGTACTACAAGTAAAAACAAAAACAAAAAAACAAAATATATATATTAATTACGTTGTTTATAAAATAATCTGAGGGCCGCAAAAAGAGGAGGTCGGGGCCCCATGCGGCCCGCGGGCCGCCATTTGCCCATCCCTGTTATAGGGTATAATTAGGAAGAAAGTGGCCGTTTCTCAATCGCGAGGATGCTTGCTTGGTAGCACATATCTTCCGAGTCACTTGCTTCAGAAGCTAGGCAAGAATCCTTCCTGGGATTCGGAAAACGAAGAGTGGAACAGGCTAACAAGTGTGCAGGTGTGCGTCATATGAGAGGCCCCGCCTTACATTTTCCGCCACAGATTTGGGGAAATTGGTCCGTGCGCAAAGCATTGTGGGGATTTGAAGGACGCGAAGTCTACCCATGTGCAGCCTCGAAATTACCCCCAAACCAAGGACGCGGCCTCGGTGGAATTCCAAGTATGCTGGAGAATGTCACAGTCCTTCGGCAGCACTCGATGACGTAGCATCCTTGAAATATTGGCTAGGAAGCCAGTTTCCTCGAGATTGAGAAACGGCCCGTCTTAATGCAAGTGGAAACTTAACTTAATTTCAAATGTTTAAGCAATTAAGAAAAACTAACATCTTAAAGTTTGCCACTTCTTATGTATCCATTTCAAAATGTAAAATTCTTACATTTTAGAGCAGTTATATCTGAACAGGGTCAAGAGTTGCTTTATCAGTGCCGTTGTGCCAAAAGTCACTGAGATTTGAAATCTTTCGGTGACTAACACCAAGACGTCTCTCTGGAAAGTTAACTTCATTACTCAGTCACATGCAGAGGAGCGCCGTAAATGTACACTGCAGATTCAAGTCAATTAAGTCTAGATACGTTTGAGTCCAGTTGTTTCATGAATATTAGCAACAACCAGATCACCTTTAATCTAATGATTGGCTGAATGTTGAGCAGTGCATTTCCATAAATGACCAACAGGAGGAGCCAGATTCTTAAAAATACAGTTTTATTTTATCACAGAACTTTTTTAAACTGCAAATATGATCAACATTTTCTGATCCATGACTCCCATACAAACTACAACACACAGTACGGAAGAACAGACCAACGTTGTGCTTTTAAACAAACAGGCAGTTAGCATGTATACAGCTGGTATTACTGCATGAATAATATCGTGTACAACTAAAGCAGACTTAAAAAAAGAAAGAAAACCATCAAAAAGGCCACAAATATATAACACTGATAGGCACCTCCCAATTCATGAGAACAAAACTTACTCAAAGAGCCGAGTGGTAAAGTTTGAACAGAATACTAAAAACTACTACTGATACAAAACGTATCTTACATGGAAAGAAAGCCAACTAATGACATTAAAAAAAATCCTCCTTATCTCACTCACAAATGGCACATTTCACATCTTTGACGGCTGCATATTTCTCTTTTTGCTCCATTCTAAAATACATTGTGGCAAATGTCGTTTAACAGGAAGACACAGTAGCAGTATGAATGTCATCCTGTGGGCTGAAAATCTAGACAGAAACGTGTGTTTTGAGATAAACCAAATTGACCCACGCTGGTGCGTCTTCATCTAAATCTACAAACAGACAGTCAGCACTCTCTAAGACAATGAGTACTCAGCAGTTAGTGGCTCAGATTGTGGATTAAAACCTCGTCTTCAGGATTTATTCTGTGATTACATTCATCGAGAATGTGCTTATTCTTAAATAGGAAGTTTACGGACTAAGGTGACACTGAAAGCAGCGGTTTGCACACGGCACGTTAATGAGCCGTTTGATGGGTCTAACCTCCCTTCAAAGTTCATAATTTCCCCGTGTCTTCATGTATTTGGTTTGATCAAAGTTAAAAAGCTGCAACAGTACAGAGTGAAGTCATTTTTAAAAAAAAGTAGCGTTAAGGATCACAGTTTACAAACTGAGGGTAAAATGTACTGGTTTAAGCAGACTATCCGAACACCAGAATCTAAGAGCCTCATTTATAAAAATGTTGGGACTTTTTTTGCACACCATCATAAGTTCATGTGATTTCTAAAGTACGTGACTGATCATAACACATTTTTATGAATCAGGCTCTAGGCGCTTCATGTACAGTCTTTATCACCTGCCTGGGATTTGTCTTGTCTTGGAAAACTAAAAAACATCTACATGACGAGTCCGCTACAACTGATCTACTACACTTTTGGTTTTTGTCAAGTTGCCCTCTGAACTTAAATTCATCTCAGAGGAACAACCTGTTTGATAAATGGCATTGAGTTTTCGCGCTGTGCTGCTGAGTTGGAAGACGTATATTCAGTGACAGGTTCAGCTTATATTGGATGAGTCTCTACTGTACATCTGAGAAGACCGAGGGCCTCTAGTCTTCACGTCTGCCATCTCCTCTCAGTCAGAGGCTGTTGGCGGGTGAAGACAGGCAGTGTTTGAGGGCGGGGGGGTCGTCTAATCTATGTCTAATGAGGGGTCTTCTGGAGCTCTTAGACCAAGGCCCTGAAAGCAAAGGAGACACCAGCGCCCAGCGCCAAGCCCAGGGACAGGAAGAAGGCCATGATGGCCCCCGCCGTCTCCGCCTCATGCTGTGGGACCTTCCTGCACGGAGACAAAGGGGGGACAGATCCATTAGGGACGAGAGGTTCACCGTTAGAGACAAGGGATCGTTCAACATCATGGGAAATATAAATATATAAAGAGTTAGAAGACTTTCACTGATTTACTGGACGCAATCTTATCGTACAATCAGAAGAAAGAATCTGCCAGGACTAATATAATCCCGTCTCAATGTAGGAGTTTTGACACAGAGTAGTTCTTACTTGGGTCCGAAGCACATGCAGAGGCTGGCCAGGTATCCGTTGGAGAAGGCGAAGAAGATCATGAAGAAGATGTACCAGGCGTCGTGGGCGAACAGCACGGGGAGGAAGTTACGAGGCTGGACGTTACACAGCATGAAGAGAGGGATGAAGACGATCCTCAGACCCACCAGGACGGGGAGCCACATGCTGTCTTTCCCCGGCTGCAGAGAGAGAAACACTAACATCAGCCACGGGGACAGACGACTGAGACATCATTTAGGGTGTTTCTATGTCCTGCAGACACTGATGTAGAGTATATGTGTTAGTGTAGGGCAGTGTTTCTCAAAGTGTGGTCCGCGAGCACCCCCTAGTGGTCCGTGACTATATGAGTAAAATGTCACATAAATTAATTAATTTAAGTCTTCCGCACTCTCGCGGGAATATCTCCGCAATGGGGCAAGCTTAAGTTTCACTTTCGATTGCATGATATAGCCCAGCGCAACACCTTCGCCACACATGTTGCCGCTTGTTTGTACCATTTTCAGGCCATTTGTAATCTGTTCTAGAAAAACAATGTGGTTTTTTTTAGATTTCAAGAAGCGTATAAAACAAACAATGGATATCTTTTATGAACATTTATCCAGGCTGGAAGTAGATTTAGATGTGTTAGGAGTCAGATAGAGATTATTATCTAATATGTGCATCCAATGAAGCATTACATGAAGAGGCTGTTGTTGGGGCTGCAAAACGTTTTTTTATTTTTGTTTTGTAGACAGACCATGCAGGCCAGGCCGACAGTCAGCAAGGTTCATGTTTTAATAGCATTTTTACAACAACAAAAAGCCCATGCGAGCCTAACATGTGAAAAAATGGCTTAGACCTCAGAGAGTTAAACTTGGGTATGCGACCATAGTTTTACTGTATTTTGTTTTGAAAATCCACAGTGGAGGTTTGTGTCGTACTACACCCGGTGTATTTTGCATTTCTCTCAGTAGCCAACGATCTGAGAGTCGGTTGGCTCGGACATAAATTCCGTAATAAATGTAGTCTACATTTCAAAAGAGGTGTAAAACCTGAGAGCATTTTAAATGGCATTTGAACTAAATGCTTATATAATCTGTAGTTGTATTTGTATTGTTGATTCAATGTGTGAACGAGGTGATATAGAGAAGGTTAAGCTGTCATTATTAGGCTGTCATTTGTTATAAACTATTGGAGTGGTAAGCAGGCCATTTGTTGAGTTAGGTGGTCCGCGAGTGTTTTTTTATTGGTTAAGTGGTCCTTGGTATGACAAAGTTTGAGAAACACTGGTGTAGGGTGATTCGAAAAGCAAAAACGGGCTCAAATTGCAGTTTGTTTTTGGACATTTTTTCAGAATTGTATTTTACCAACAGTACTAAATTCTCATCCCTTTAAGAGTAATTGAGAGTTAGAGCAAGAGGAACAAAGATTATACTTATCGCCCAATCCTAATGTCTGCACAGACAGATTACTCAGGGTGCTTTAAGGACAGAAAAGGTATGAAGTAGTTAAGATCATTTTCAGGGCGTTTTGCTTTTGCCTCTATGTGATAGGACAGCTGAGGATAGTCAGTAACACTGGAAGGAGAGAGGGGAAGAGATGCATGATGCAGCACAGGGTCACGGCTGAATTTATTCCCAGCCATACATGAAGCGCCCACTCTACCAGGTGTGCTCCCAAGACCCCACTGTGGGTGTCTTTCCCCAAGTCCTTATAAATTGTCCTTGTGACATTTTCTTTTGAGGTCAAGGAAATATGGTTAGAAAACAACGAAGGAAGAAGCTGTCTTCTGTCTTTCCCACTGCAACCTTGGAGCCACTAAGCACCAACGGGATCCTGGTCAGTGTAATGATAGTAAATGCACTCACATGGTCTCGGAGCAGCTGACTGCAGTTATCTGAATGCACTCATGACAAGCTGCATTCCTGTGCAGGTCAGATGGAGTAATTCCTGTGCAGGTCAGATGGAGTAACTCACTGTACAGAATTGGTTTATTCAATTCTGGTTACTCCCTCAGGACCGCAGGAAATTTGACTTGTCAATTTAGAATTTGATGTTTAGACAACACATTTAAATTGAGGCCAAACAAGACATTGGTTACCAAGTAGTGACGGAGAGAGCTGTGGTAAAAACCTATAATCATTTATAAAAGGCAGTATCACAATACAAATGTATGATAACAGAAACAATGCCCAGTGTGTCAGGCTTCTTATCTAAAGCTGCCAGCGTTCATTCAGCTGTTCAAGTAACAGGGGGAAAACCTTCAAAAAGACCAGTCTCTCTAGTCAGATCCTAAAACCACTTCCTTTTAAGCACTTTTCCCCAAAATAAACCTCTGATCTCAGCACAACAAAACTATTCTCCTTCATTTCCTAGTGACTGATGTTTTTACAGTCTCGAACTCAGTGATTTATTTGTGAGTAAACATTAAATGCAGCCAAAGGCTTCTACTAAAGTGTCTGTTGTCCAGAGCACCACTCTCCCGCTAGACATCAGCACATCACACTAAATATTTTGATACGGTCATTCAAAAAGGACTCTAAAGCAAATGTGTGTGAGTGCTGTATATCAATGGATTTGTTGGCCGGACTTGGTGAGGAGGCAGAGTCTATGCTTACTACCTGTATATCTACAAAGGGGTAGTTTTCTGGTGGTATTTTTACAGTTGTAAGTAGCAGCATAGATAAGGTAACTTTAAGACCTTGTGAGACTGAGACTAAGCTAATTTGGGACAAGTTTCTATATCAATGTTCTGCCTGAATATATCCCCTAAATTTACACGAATTAGTTACGTCCGAGCTTGAGAACTGATAGATTCCAAGGAGGAAGTCCAAAGCTCCAGAGAAGGTTACAGTCAGTGATTGTGGAGTTGTTACTGACCCACATACAGACGGCCGTCAGACTCCTGCCGGCCCAGTCCATCAGGTTGAAAAGGAGGAAACACGACACGGGGATGAAGTAAGTTTCTGAAAAGGGACAAAAACAAACCAGCTGTTGTCAACAACAAGCCTGCAGATGTATTTGCTTGAGACAAAAACCTCAGTGGGATTAAAAGCTGGAGTTAAAAAACCTAATGGGGTCAGTCAGCATTGCTTCCCAGAAGTCACAGCACAGAAAGCAGCCGTAGAAACATCTCAAAATACTTTTAAACTTTGTTCTGCTTCCACTCCGGGGCATGTGAATCCAAGCAGACAAAAGCTTACTATGCTCAAAGCTGAAACTGTTTGAGGGCTACATTGCTAACTAAAGAATATACTAAAGTGATTCCAGAGTTCCTAAAGGCTGCTCTCATATTAATGAACTCTTTGTCCTGTCTACTACAATTACAATTTAAACTAGATGGATCTGCAATGACAGTAAAAGTCTAATTTAGGGGAGACAAATGAGCAGAAAAAGATCCAGGTCAGTCCATACTAATGTAGAGTTACCTCCAATTCTCTCACAATATCCTCAGAAAAGATAAGACATTATTGCCCCATAAACACACCCTTACTATCTGAGGTGAGGAGTTACATATCTTCAGATTTTCTTGTAAGGAAATGTTGGCTGATAACGTTATGCAGATAAATGTCAGATTATCAGCGTGAGTGGCTCAGTAGCTCCTGCAGCTTTGTACCGATGTTAGAGATGGAGACTCACCCCAGGCTCCTCCATTTGCCACCGTCGTCTTGACCTCCACTGTGACAGCTGGGAATGTTCCAATGGTGACGGTGAAGATGAAGCACACGGACAGAGCCATCACCCAGATCTGAAAGAACAGCAACAAATGTTATGGAATTATATTTGATTGTCTTTTTCTTTTCCACTGAGACAGACGTGTTGTGTGATATTATATGAATCAACTGATTCAGTACGAAGCGGGTTATGTCCAAGCTGTTATGGGATGCTGAATGGCAGCACAAGTTGGTCAATCAAGACGTTTTTTAATAGAAGACTGGCATCCATTTACTTTTGTTAGTTTTTGTTACAATAGAAAGTCCTTTCACCTGTTTGAAGATGTTTACCACAGACACGGTGGGTTTGGCCTCTTCCTCCGTCAGACTCACCACCGGCCGCTTCTCTTCTGTACTATCTGAGAAACAAACAAACAAACAATCAAATTCAGAGGTTTTGGCTCCCATGGTCAGTGGTGTAGTAAACAGAGCATACTGTGGGTGTGAGGGAGAGGCTAAGGCGACACAGAGACCAGAAACAATCCAAACGGCATGTCTGACGCGTTGGTTCTGTGGGTTCTGTGGGTTTCTCTCCCGGGGAGTAAAAGTCATGATCGCTTTTCCTGTTTTTATTAGTTTTGCACTGCTGCAAGGACTCAGCCTCAGTATATGCAGTGTTTCCCACAGAATTTGATTCTATTTGTGGGGGCACCGCAGCACCCACCCCCCCCCCCCCAAAAGGGAAAAGCCAAAGGCCCCTTAACCTATTTGGGTGGTCCACGCATCCACCCCCCCCCCTCAAATAAGATAATACATGCGAGTTCATGGCTGCTGTAGACAACGATCTTGTTGCTCTGTGTTGCGTTGTTAATGAGTGAAACAGACGAGAGTTGAGGATCTGTGGGGTTTATTCTCCCAAAAATATCATTTAAAATTCAGGCAGACGCCTTATTCCAAAGCGTATACAATGACCAATTACAGGGACATTCTCCCTGGAGTAACTGAGGGCTAAGTGCCTTACTCAAGGGCACACTAGTGGTGGTGTTCCAGGCAGGATTTGAAGTCGCAACCTTCCGATCATCAGCCCACCTCACTATCCATTAGACTACAAAAAAAATAATTGTGGCGGACGATATTTAATTGTGGCGGCCCACCACAAATAAATCAATGTTTGGGAAACACTGATATGCACACTTTTTAGGTCCTGATTAACATTAAACTCTCATGGTTGAATCACCCATACGACAGTAACTGTGTTACAACGTGTGATTCTTTGACAAAAAGTCAAAAAGGTACAAGTCTGAGTATATTGAAACATAACAAAAACAGATTACTACAACAAAACTTAAAAACATCTACCGTTATCTTTCGGTTTGCGATTTGGCCTGAGAAAACAAGGCATCTTAAGACATGGAGAAACTGGGATGAACAATCACCATAAACCAATGATTAATCATATTGCCTGTGTTATTATCCGCTAGCAGAAAACATTAATTTAAAGTGGACCTATCATGCTATATTTGAATAATATAGTGTAGGACCATACCTATATAAGGCTTATTTATACTTTTTATTTTTCAAAATACCAAACAGATCATGCATTTTAGCCATTCTTCATTTCGCTCAATTTAACACTGTCTTTGCATGGGCTGATTCCGTGAGAACAGCACCATCTACAGGCCTGGCATATGTACTACAGCGTCTCCAGCGCTTTCTAACGGCAATGTCCGTGGCTGTCTCCTCCTGATTGGTGGAGTTGGCCCAATAGCCGTAGCGATCAAATCTGTGACGTCATAGAAGTGTTCAAATCTGGATCGGTCTGTATCAGATCCGTTGCAGCCCCTTTTTTAGAGATTTGGGTATGGAGGAAAATAGAGAGGGTTGTGTTTTCTGACACTTGGTGAGTTCCCTGGAACACCGGGGACACATGTTCATGTATACAAGACGTACAAAAGTGCATTTTGCATGATGGGTCCCCTTTAAATGAAAATGGTTGCAGCCATAAGTGTCAGTACCTTTTTTGAGTAAGTCCATCTTGTTCTCCTCATCAGTAGCGGGTCTGGATCCATTACTCTCCATGAAGAACTGGAAAAACTCCTGTCAAAAAACAACAACATAATGAGCTGAGCCAGTAGAGCTAAGATGAGATGTGGTACATTTTCTCTGACAGATGTGTAAATCCATCACCTCACAAAGAGAAGGGTTTGGACTGATACCAACAAAAGAAGACTAACCCTAATATAACACCTATATAAAAGCATTCAGCTCTTATCGCATGTTTACAAAAAAGTTAATGATAGACAGATCGAAGTGCATTGAACAAAGTACCTTGCCATAAACAGATACTAGAAAGATTTTAACAACAAAGTTTGATTTAGAGGAGACTCACCATCCTGGGCAGAACGATGTAGGCCAGGATGGCGAGGAGAATAACCGCGCAGGCTGTGATGAAGTAACCGACGGCGCTGTCCTGCAGGGCGGATCCCGCTGCACACAGAGACAAGAAGCACAGAGTCATTAGGGTTTTTAAAGACTGTCATTACTGATGATTCAACTTAACGGTTTTCTATAGCTTTAGGAAAATGCCCAGGTAAGTTATTTTCATTATCGAAGGTAAATGTTCACCATTTCTCTTTATAAATCACTCCTTGGTTTTATAAAGAGTTTAACTAAGAAATTAAACAACAGCTCTAAACTGTAGTGTAATTGAAACTGAACCAACAGAAACTCAGGCACCATCATGGGCTTCAAGAGCTCAATGAATATCTAGTAATCATTACTACAAACAACGGCCTCAACTTTCCATTCGGGTTGAAATTAAACCATCTCAAGTCCCAACAATAAATAAAACTAAGTGTTTACTTTAGAGACGTTTATCAGGTAATCAAACTGTAGCATGTATTTGAACTTTGTGAATAAGTATTTGGGTGGTGTCTATGCATATATGTTTTCAATAAATAATGGCAACATACGGCTGTTTAAAGTTACTGATTAAATCGATAAAGTGTTCTCATTGCATTATAAGAATAGGTATGAACACACACAACAACAAAATTCACCCTCACGCTCCATCATTTATCATTAGCACGTCTCATGGGTTGAGAAGGAGAGATTTATCTAATTTGATGAAGCATGCTGTGTTTGGAAATCCAAGCAAATAACTTGTATTTCTTTGGAAAACAAGCCAGATGTTATCGAACTGATAACTGCATGCATGGGTCGGGAGTCAGAGCACGGAGGAAGCCAAATCTGTGAGCAACAATCCCGTGAGCCAAAACTCTTAGAGCAACTTAGTCTGTTTTTATAATTCTGTCCAGAGATTGAACATCTGGCTGACCTCTTACCAAAAGTGAACTTTCTGTCATTAAAATGTGTTTATAAGAGTTACAAATTGTGCAAGAGTTGGAAAGACATATTTCTACAAATGTAACTGTAGTAGACAGGGGTCGTGCAGTTTGTGCTTGACACATTTCCACTTCTAACACCAGTGCTAAACCTCCTAAAAAGCCTATGTATAGCAATGGTAGGCGTGTTGTGTTGTAAGTTGTTATTTGGTGTGAATGCTGAGAATCTTTCTCCCACATTCCTCATCATTAAATTCGAACATCAAAATGATGGCTATTACTCCTGGCATTCCTAACTTTCAAGAAACATTAACAATAATTCATCCAAATTGTGTGAGTTCAGCGTCAGCTTTTCAGCATTCACACCGCAGTTTCTTCAGGAATTGCATTGTCATGTTGTCCCCCTCTTGTGCATCAGGTTTAAATGATAGAAGAAGAGCTGTGAGAGACATACATGCCAGAGCGCAGATCATGGAGAAAGCGGCGAAGGTACCGGCAAGCCCCTGCCCGCTCATGATGGGCGTCGTGTAGGAGGCGGGTAGAATCCCTGCCAGCCCAAACAGACTGCTCTGGAGAATCGCCCCGAACGCTGGGAACAAGACAGGATGTTTAAGAATTAGCATATTTTAAAGAGTCGCTGTGACACAGAAACAACACACTGACACACAGCAATAAAAAGAGGCCCATCAAATATAAACCACAGACCCCGTTTCTAAACCATGGAGCAAAATAATTGTTTAACATTACTGTTATGTAACTATTTTCTAACTAAGAAGTAAACAATGAGAATTTTTCATATAAACTCGAATCACACTGATGGATTTAACCGTTTCGACTGTGGAGTTGAATTAGCTGCAGATATCTTGTAACATGTGTCCGCTGAGAGGAATGTGCCGACGTCGATATCAAAGCGCCGAGGTCACGATGCCCCCCCCCCCTCTAAATAAAACATGATGGGCTGTTCCTCGTGAGGACCTGAGGGTCAGGACCGGCCCAACGGGTATGAGGAGGGGGGTGAGCTTATCCCCGCTGCTTACTGAGTCATTGCAAATAAACAAACCCAGTGCGATTACAGAATGTGTTCTGAAGCTCAGTGTGGTATGAGGGAAGATGTGTGTTTGTGTGTGTGAGTGTGTAACCATAAAGTATGAAAGCAATTTTCCGCACACAGTGGATGCAGATGATGTTGATTAAAGACCAAGGACACATGGAAATAATTATTTGCATGACTTCAATGTGGAAACGGGATATACATAAACAATTGTAGCCAGTGCTGCAATAACATCTGCCTTAATGAGGGTTATAAGGTTGTTTCCTTTTGTTTTGATATCAGTTCAATTGGTCTTTTAAACAAGGAAGAGAGACTTTCCTCGCAGACTGTTTTGAATGATGATTATTCACTTCTGTATTTGGAAACTCACAGTTGATGCAGATGATTTTGATCATAGTGATGGTGAAGAAGGGGAGAGGACCCACGTCGATCTTCACCAACACCGCGGTCAACAGGAAGACCACCAGGATGACCACCAGGCTGCCAAGGATACGAAGCTTCTGAGGAATCCTGAGAGCGGAAACACAGAGAGAATGAAATTGACTTAATGTTTGTTTCTACAATACTTCAACCACTCAGCAACATTATTCATATCCATTGTGGACACTGTGGGAGCAGAGGTGGGAAGTAGTGGAGTACAAATACTTCGTTTCTGTACTTAAGTATATTTTTCTGGTATCAGTACTTTACTCCACGACGGCTTTTTACTTTGACTTCTTACCTGTTGAACACAAATACCTGAACTTTCTACTTCTCACTTTTTCCAAACAGGCTGGTTCCTTTAGTTTGAATGTGTGTTTGGTGGCGTGATCATTATTATTTAGAGTCATTGCGTGCCTATTGATTTGAACACGATCCGTGTATCCATCACTTCCTGGTCTTCTCTAAAGAAGAGGGACCAATGAAAACGTTGTCATGTTGCCGTTGGTCAGCATGGAAACATTCATTAGCTAACAATGACATTATTGTTCTATTAATATAAAGGGAGGTCAGGTACTCTTTAAAACAGCTGCTAGTTATGGGTACTTTTTACTGAAGTACATTTCAAAACTCTCTTTACTTTTACTTGAGTAAAGAAGTTTAGTCAGTACTTCTATTTTTACCAGAGTATTTGTAAACACAAGTATCTGTACTTCTACTTGAGTAAAGGATGCGTGTACTTTTGCCATCTCTGTGTAGGAGTAAATAAAACAAATAACTGCCATTCATTCAAAAACATCGTATAATAAAAGTAAATACATGTGCAACCCCACGTATTCATCACATAATAGAACAGTGTTTGGAACAAAGCGGGAGAACACAGGATATATTTTTGAATGTGGTGTGAGAAAGATGAGGAACATATGGAGACAAATTGAGAAAATGTTTCTTGTTACGATGGGAAGAAGGTCATGATTCTTCTAAGTGAGTTAAGTTACTTTCATGAGGTTGAAGAGAGTGTCAAATAGAGTGCATCGAGTTGAACAGGCCTTTGTTTATCAAAAGAAGGGAAAGGAACACATCTAGAGGGAGAAAGGAGACAACAAGGGTCCACTAAATCTATATAATATGTAATAAGGAGGTAGTGAGGTCAAGCAGGTGATGGAGGGAACGTAGAGAACATAAATAGCATTCCTGGGTGTGTTTTTACCCGGGGAGAATCAGCCGTTGTCGGGGTCCACCCCAGATCTCCCTCGATCCCACTCTAATTAAAGTAAACATGGCATACAAAGACCCCCACAACAGGATCATGTTACTTATAGCGGTGAGGTAGGCAGAAAGAGAGGGTGAGCCAAGGAGCAGAATTTGAATGTTGTGTTACCGAATCTCATGTTTCTCTCTTGGGTTCAACTTGTTGCTTCCTATGGGGGGGGAAGTGAGAATGCTAGACACAAGGCTGCAACTTACATAAATCATTGGAGTGTAGAGTCGTTTTCTGTATGAGTGTGTCAGTGCAGAGCAGGGTGGAAGCTTGAAAAGTCTTTTATAAACGATGATGATTGTACCTCTGGTGCAGGAAGGAGTTGAGGCAGGTGAAGATGAGCAGAGGCACCATGGCACAGAGCGTCATCACGTTGTTAAACTTTGACTCCAGAACGCTGCGAGTGTCTCCATCTGCCAACGTCCCATTGGTCTGAGTGGAGGGGGGGTCATAGGGCATGTCCTTCAGCCTGCTGGTGAAGTACTGAAGGAAAGGATGGAGGGAAGCACATGTGTCACAATGGTGATGAGCTCCTGAAACTCAGCAGCAACAGTGAGGGATGATTGAATGAGGATGGAGTCACAAGTATGTCAGTGGCAGAGAAGGAAGTAGAATATATTTATTTTCTGGAACATTTTAGGAAATTAAGCCATCTTACAATTATAGTTCCCCAAAACAGCAATACTGAGAAACCTTTATAATATAATAATGGTATCATATATAATCCTATACATTATAATGTAATATAGCTCACATTAGCTGAGTACATAAGAAAGAAAAAGTGGTTTGTGTAGGAGCCACATATGAAGCCATTTCTGTGTTTGTTACGATACATGTTTTTTGAGTCACTATAGGTGGTGGGCGTGTCTTTGGATTTGTGTGGTGACATTTGTAGTTATATCCGGTTGCTTTTACCTGCGCACTTTGTAATAGATGGGGGAGTGAGCTAGAGTAGGACCATTTTTGTTGACCGCACGCAAGCACGCATACAAGGATATACGCATATGGATATGGAATATTGCATTTTTGCTTTGGAAAAGGTCAAACGCATACTTTTGGAAAGACTGAGTTCTTGCGCGTCCAGTGTTTTTTCTCTTGTTTAGTCCCTCGCGGCACTTTGTTTAAGATTACTGCCGCAATAGTTTGTTCGGCTGTAACCTTTCTTAAATAGTAATAAAATCAAGCGTTTGCACTTATAGATATTGGCAACATAGTTATTTATAACCATATGTCCGGTCCATATCTTAAAGCACATATTTTTTTCATCCACGTGGCATTCCAACAAACAAGCACTAAGCTACGTGAAAAGCCCCCTGAGGGTGGGTGCAAATGAACTCCCCCGGGACAATGAAGTAGAAATTCCTCATCTTAAGAAGTTAACCCCTTAAAGCTGAGAAAGAATGGCGGGGAATTAGAGAGTCTGTACCCCTGCTGTGCAAATCCACCTGGCTGGACTCAGGTCAGCCGCACTGAGTGGAACCAGGTGGGTTTTGGAGGGAAATGTAAACAAACAATCTTTGTTTCCTCAAAGTTAGATGACCTTCTTCTAAGTGGACTTTAACCTCTTAATTAACGAATGGATAAACCACACGGCCACCAACAGGGCTTCCCCTCTCACGTCCATCTGTGTGTTGTTATGAGAATTAACCGCATTAAGCAGCAAATATTTTCATATCCAAGGATTAAAATGGGTCCTAAGGGTTGTTTAACTTACCATAGTTGCCGTCATGAAGAAATTCCACGGTAAGAGGGTTCCCAGGCCCAGGATGAAGAAAATGATCCATACTGCATTGTATCTGGGAAAGAGACAAAAGGATGTTCACATGAATTAAGTCTTTCAACTTTATATCAACAAACAATTTAGAACAAGTGGCTTTCATCCAGATCTAATTCTGCACATACTGTAAGTTAAACAGGAACTTAAAAATAGTGTATTGACCGTAATAAGTGCAGGATGGACATAAACAGAGAGTTTTCTTTTCTTTGAACAGATTCTCTTACTTGTCCCGAGGTGCGTTGAGGGCCGTCATGTTTCTTGTTAAGCAGACAGAGTCAAGTGCTCACTCAGGGTTTGATCAGGGTGGCACCAGGTCTGAAATGCACAGATAACAAATGCATGTTTCCAATGTGAGAGAAGCAACAGCAACATTTTTATCATCGGCAGCCATATGTCTCTCCTTTCTATATTAAGATATTTGCAATGTGAGGGCCAACGGAACAATTATTAATGGGCTGCGAAAGGTCATTTGAATAGAAAATAAACCAATAAACCAACATAGTTCAAATTGTAAGATTCTGTTTGAAATGAGCTCCGAATGTAGAGGAAGCACGCCAGCAGCAGTGGTAGAAAACTTGGCATTTGAGACCCAGCTCAACTTCCCATTTCTGTGTTAGCGTCTGAGATGAAAAGTCAGAAGAAGACATTTCTCCACTTCTTGGGAGAGTTACATAACAGTTGTGAAACTCACAAGACAACTTCACATGAGTGGGAAACAACACGTGCTTTACATTCCTCATAAATGTGCCACACAGTACAGAATAAATGCCAACACATGACTATTTCTAACCTTAAAAGAAAACCACTTACTTCAATTAGGAAGACAGAGACTCCTCTGGTCAGATGCACAACTAAAGCAAAGTCTGAGCAAGCTGTGCAGGCTTCACTTATACCATGCAGAGGTTTTGTAGGTTGACACCCGGCTGTCTTCAGCTCGTTGGACTTGCCCCTATTCGCATCTCAGTGTCCATCCCTCCTTCTTCCCTTCACCTCAAACTCCCTTTTCTCCTTGATCCTTCCGAAACACTTTTACATTCTTGGCATGCGTTGAGTATTTTTGACGTTATGATGTCAACTCCTAGATTTCTATCAAGTAAACAAGTTGAGTTTAAAGTCCTCAGAAAAGACTGACATGTCTCTAGCCTTTACATTCCCATCTCTTCCACACTTCTGATTCCCCGTATACAACACCAATGTTCTCCTTCATTTTGCCCCATTTTTTCCTATCGATTACTAATTTCTCACCTCATTTCATCCGCTGTTCTCCTCCTGCACTTCTATTATCAATATTTTTCCATCTGTTGCTAACCTGGCTTGAATGTGCAACTGGCATTTTGGTGTCCTACTACCTCCTATTATACAAATTGTTGCAAATAATGCGAAAAGGTCCAATTTGAAACCAAATCAATACATCCGATTGCTCTGTATTTGTTTGCAAGTGTATATATGATTTCAAATATGTTTGGTTATCTACAATTTCACCTCAAACTGTTAATTTTGCACAAAAAAATTCGAATTAAAAGTAAAAATATGCGGTAGTATTTAATTCACACCGAAATATACCAAAGATGGTTTAACAATGTTGTTGTTTCATATAGTCTATTGAATAATTGATATACCAGAATACATGCTAGATCGTGATATTGATGTTTTTTGTGAAATGTAATAACCTATATGTCCATTGAAGATTACACCGCAGCCCTACTCTCATCTCCACCCTTTCCTAATCCGCCACCATCTCTCCCTTCTCTAGCGTCTTCCCCTGTGATCCTGAGGGAAGACATGTGCGGAAATAGCTGTGTGACAACTTCTCCAAACAGAATTTATTTTCTACAAGACTTTTCTAAAAGAACACAGAGCAATTTGGCATGAAATCAAGCTAAACAACACAAGGCCAACTTTATATACATACATTGACTTTTATAGTAAATTAGGTCAATCTTTTTCCCCCGACGCGCACAGGTGAGGTGAAACTTCCAATGATTTCTCCCTATTCCACTTGTCCAAGGGTGGCGGTAATGCTCCAAGTAAACAATGCAAGTTTCCCACTTCATGATTCCCAAATCATCTTTGTATATGTTTTATGCATTAATCCGTTTCAAAGCCCTTAATCATAGACACAGTGCATGTTGGTAAGTAACGCTTGATTTCAAAATAGATTCAGAAACGACCCAGGACGGGAGAGCTCTGCAGCGAGTGTTCAGAAATGCCCAGAGCATCACTGGTTACTTCCCTACCGATCCTCAGTGATACAGGGCAGAGGAGGTGCCTGCAAAGAAACCACAGGATATTAAAAAAACCTGTTCGCCCTTCTGCTGTCTGGCAAGAGATACAGAAGGATCAGCTGTCGTACCTCCACGCTATGAAGCTGCTTCTTGCCTTAGGCTGTGAGACTCCTGAATGTATCCTCCTTAGTTCTTTTAGTATCGAATGGCAATATAACTGCATTTGCCCAATCCTGTGTTCGGAACATCCTCTCACATTTCATTCAAGATTCAAGGCTTTATTGTCCTATGGCAATGAACAACTTAAGTCACAGCAGGCTCCTCTAACAGTGCAACATGCATATATAGGACATAAAACAAATAAAACAGATACAATTGTGTAAGAGAATGTTTTGTTTGATTATGAAGCGATGGATATTTTGGATACAGAAAAAGAGGCCAATGATTCATCTGGATGACATTAGTTTTTGGTCTGAGTAAGGACAAACAGTACTCTAAATGAAGAGGGCCACACACACACTGTCATCATGCATCTAAACTATACTGATCCAGCTAAGTGCAAGCCGGACAAAAACAACTGTCTACGGGGAAGGTCTTCATGGCATGTGAGATGGGACAAAGCCCAACAGACATGAGACTATTAAACAAGTCCATATATGCAAACAAAGCACAACAGGAACTTTACCACGAGACCAGGCATGCACAATAAATAAAGACTAGAAGCTGACTGATAATCGCCATGACCAATATAGCAGCTGATATTTGCCCAATCCCTGATTAATGGCAAATATTTTGGTTGATAGGCAATAAAGATATGATAAGGTAACGCGATAATAACCCATCAATACTTGCTTCTAATGGTAAACACCAATAAGATAACGACTAACTTCACACGTCTGTATTTTTGTCGTTGGCTTGTTTAAATGGCCATTTGAGTAAAACATGGAACATTTGGTATTTTCTGTTTCTGTGTCCAAACTTTATCACAACCAATGGCACTACTATCAGAAAACACACTGGCTTAACCATGTCCCAGATTCCCGTAGTCACTCCTCTCTTAACCCAACATGTCCTCTGATGGAGCCAGCTGGCATGAGATGCATGGTGTTGAAATGTCCCCCACCCACCCACCCACCCACCCACCCACCCACACACACTCACACTCACACAGGCACTTTGCAGTCTGTAGAGTGGTACAAAACTCCAGTTTGGCATCAGTCGGACACCTTAACTAGCCGGCCTCTTACGGACATCGAACTCCAACAATCAGTACTCCAATGGAAAAAACATTTAACTGGGTGACACTAATTTATGTTTTCCTCCTCTAATTTAGAGGGTAAGTATATGGGACGAATCTTTCCAAATAGGCTAGCCCTGGTCCCAAAGGTTTAAGGGAGTAACTTGAAAACCTGGTCACGTAATTTGATGATTTATATTTCCGGTTTGAGGCTTCTTGTGACAAGACGGTTCCGATTATTAAACCCAAATGGTGTGTTATAATAAAGCGCTGAACTACGCTCCAAGTTGTTCAAAAACAAAGTTGGCATATTTGTGTTATCAAGTTGGCTTGTCATTGTTAATAATTCATTACAGTTTTGACCTAATTCCAGAGGCGTGTGGTGCAGTGGATAGAGCCTTGGTGTTGGGATCAGGGGGTCACAGGTTCAAACCCCACTGCAGTCAGCATGTCGTTGTGTCCCTGAGACACTTCAACCCAATTGCTCCTGTGGGGATTGTCCACAGAATTGTTAGTTGCTTTGGATAAAAGCGTCTAACAAGTAAAAAAAAAAATGAAAGTAGCCTCTCTGTACAGGACTCATGCAAATGCTTACAAGAAAGAAAAATCCAGTATTTACCATTACAATCTTATAAGAGCAGCTTCTAAACAATTATTGTTTTGCAGACAACTTGGATCTCCTCAGAAGCATCATAAGTGGGTTGGACTTCCTGCAAACCAACCGTTCCCAGTGGAGCTCAAAGCTGGCAGGTAGAAATAATGGTGGTTGGTAAGATGATGTCTTATTAACACATTTCTATCTACAGCTCTACCCAGAACAACAGTACCTATATCAGTGACCTATCAAATGAAGAGATAACCTGAAAATAAACATAAATAGATCTGAATTTGTCTGAAGTCTGACCTATATCTTACAGCAGGGAAAAGTCTTAATGGAAAGGGACTTTTTTCTTGTCTCGCCAGCATACCTCTCTTACAGAGTCGCCTCTATTCCCAGGCTGACACACAAGAGTTTGATGCTGGTCATATGATGAGGCAAAGGAAGAACAACCCCTTTCCTCCAGGCTGTTTCTCAGTGATTAAAGATGAATGAACGAGTACATTCAGAACTAGGGAGGTACTTCTTTTTAATTCATCAGTGCTGACAATTAGCAACAGGCATGACAAGCTAATGCTAAGAGTCGTTGTGTTTGGTGTCACTGTCAATCATACATTTACATTATAACAATCTAATACCTGTTTCACACAGGAATAATGTTTATTGGACTTATTATATAATATAAAACACAAGTATTACATCAGATAGTGCAAGCAGATGTTACACAGAGCCATGAAATCAAACCATGGGATAATGTGAGTAAATTCAAGTAAAATTCTGCTTATCCCGTGAAACAATGACATGTGGGGGTTTTTCCTAAATCACATGAGCTCCCCTGGTTAAACTAATTAGTGCCAAAATGATACAACCTGAATCAAATGAACTTCAATTGAGAGAAGGTACACTTAATGTCATTTCTCACATCAGCTGCAAGGCATTGGTGTTCGAACTTTCTTGACCGTTCCTTCAGCATGTGGAAACAGGACAAATTGGATAATGAAGAATCTCAGTACTTTGCACTCATCACAAATTGTGCATTGTTTCTACTTCAGCGTTTACATTCCACTCAGGCTTTGTTTCTCAAAATCGGACTTCCTTAAATTAACAGAGGCAGGATGCAGTGCAAACAAAAACAACAAATAAGGATAATGATTATTCCCTTGCATGGGAAGCAATAAATCAGCCTCTGGATAGTGGGCTTTCGTGGCAACACGGGTTTAAGGACATGGATCACAATAAACCTGAAACCTTTTCTAAATTTGCACGGCTAGTGAAACTGGTGATTGATATGCTGTTCACATCTGCACCCGACAGCCAAGTTTCCAATTTCACACCGCTCCTCGAATGACCAACACACACGGAAGCACACGCATATAAACCGGAGCATGCTCAACAGCTCGAGGACATCCCAGAATACATTAGTTACGACACGGTACATTGACTTTTACAGCCTTTATTTCCAATTTCACACCACGTTTCCTCCTGCTCTTCTTTCAAGGACAGATTTACTGATGTTGTCTTTAGACTGTCTGAAGAGAATAGATTAATTATTACAGGAAAAACTCCATCAACAGACGGACTGCTCTGTTTCCTAATCCTAAAGAGATGTAAGCTTCTTTCAAATGTTACATCGTTTAGAAAAGCGTGAGAAACCAAGTTTGAAGAGGTCTGTTTTCGAATATTTTAAATGGAATAATAAGTACAAATATCCAGCTTTATTTGTGTTTATTAGTGGATTTGTTCGTGCTGTCGAAACATTTGGTGTGTTCATTGATTTATAGTTCACATTTTCACTATTTCAGTACTTTCATATTTTCAAATAAACTGGCAAAAAAAATCCATAATCTAGTCTACTCTGCATTTCAATTCAATGTGTATGTTCAATTAAAAGCAGCAATGCTGCATCTACACCTGCAGGCACGAGTTCACAGTCACTACACTAATCACAGACTCGGGTCCTCTTTTCAAATGTAAGTAGGGCATTTGCAGAGAGTCACCCTGGCAGCAAACACAACACTGCCTAAACATTTAACAACTTCCTATCACAAGCCCACACTTTGGTTCACTTGGAAACCAAAAGGTCTCACTGTCAGTACTCGTCCCTTCACACAGCGTGTCCACCCAGGTCTTTCTTGTCAGCCATTGGCTTTACACCAGTTTTCAAAGTAAATCCTATTGACAAATATAATACTAGAAATATAATAGAAATAAATAAGTACAACTCAACAGATTAAACAACTGAAGGAAGGCTTAGATTTACTTTGCTTTTTAATGCCTGTATTTAAATGCCATTTTATAATGTGTTTCTGCTGTATTTCTTCTTTTGCAAAGCACTTTGAATTGCTGTGTGCTGAAAGCTGCTATATAAATAAACTTGCCTTGCCTACATAGACGTTGCAAATAATGGTGCCCATATACCACACCACATCCTCTCCATGCAGACAGAGAGGCTTTGGGTATAAAGTCACACCCAGCAGAAACAAGGTAACACTGCAGGGAGCCTAATGATTGACACGGAGGCCTAGATAACAATTCAATTAACCTGAACAAACTTCAGGGACTATAGGGGGTCAGAAATCCAACTATTTAGCAATGGGACCGCAGGTGGTAATCAATTCACAATATTTATCTTTGCACAGGTTGCTGTTTTCAATCAGGTCTCTGCAAGATTGTTCATCCCCAAGAAACACCACAATATTGACATTTTAACTGTTTTAAAACCTCTACATGTTCTCAGTTCTCACTTCAAATAATTGAGACAGTTATTTTTTCTTTGTGGAAAACCTTGTGGAAGTGAAACAGTTATGTCCAGCTGCAGTAGTTTTAACAATTACATTTAATAAAAGAATGAAAAGCATCCACTTTGAACAGATCGACGCAGTCAAGGAAAACAGAGTACAGCTTTACACCAAACAATACTATTTTCCAGTCCTTGTATTTCTATTCAATTTAAACTGTATCCACTCATATGTAATGAAATACACAAGTACAGTTTGTTCTCTGTTTGCTTCACAATGCAGGGGAGTGAACCCCAGGGATGGTGATGCTTTGTTTAACTGGGTGTGATTAGGATGATACAAATAAAAGCAGGATGCAATGGCACCGAGACAGGAAAAGAGACCTTCATGAAACACTAATTGTAGCGACATGAAGGTAAACCCTGGGGGGGGAAGTCTCATCCAAGCCAAAAGAGAGAGGAAGAATAATAGGTCCCCAAACTCATTGTCTTCTTACAGACCCGCCCCTTTACGCCTGAAATGATTTCCCGCCACTCAGCGAGAAAGAGAGCAGGAACAAAGCCTCTCTGCAGCTGCCTGTCTCTTTGGTTAGTTCAAGTGGTTTGGATAAGTGGTTTTATGATGAAGTGGCAATAGTGAATCCACTCCTCATCAGGATTACTCAACAGTTAGCGCGAATGGGTAAAATGAGTAAGAGGGGGAACAGTTTCCTTTGATGAGTCAGTTCTTCTTTAATCTTAACTTCACATGAGGTGCGGCCAGCCACTATACAAAATAAGTGCTACGTGCTTTATTCTGCCAGCATGGTCAATGATTAACGACATTTGGTTCTTGCTTTGCCATTCAACTCCAGGAAACAGATGGGATAACTTCACTCCCACTCCTATAAAACACATATGCTCAACCAGAGGTGGTTGATACTGCTGTCCCATCAGCTGTTCAATAGAAAACAAAGCCTCCATTCTGGTGCACTCTTCTTCTGGCCTCAGGGTCATGGATTCACAAATAGCACAGACATGTGTGACATGCAGGACAGCAGGGAAACACAGTCTGACAGATGTCTCGTCAATAAAAGGGTACGGTAATAAGAATTGTGCAATGCATTTTAGAGCTGAACGATTAATCGATTTTAAATCTAACGATTAATCGATTTTAAATCTAAATCGCGATTTGAAATTATGCGATTATCAAATCGCAAAGCCTGCGATTTTTTTTTTTCTCCACATGTACCAGTCATTGTTAACCAATCAGAAGTGGCCCATGATAGTAGGTGATAGACAGATTGATCCAAGTATTTTTGAAATACTTTTCCAAATGGCTTCCAATGGAGCTTTCCTAGATGGTGTGGTGAAACAAACCATCTGAGTCAGGTTAGTAATGCTCCATCACATGTTTTACATCTATTACAGGGTGAATCTTAAACTGAGGCTTGACTTTAAAGCAACCCAACGGAAGTTTAATGTAAGTTTAGTTCTTTCACTCGTAGCTCTGGCTAGAGACGGGAGCACGTTGATACGACCTTCCTAGCCGGAGATATGGCCCCATTTTACAATAAACTTCCGTTGGGTCGCTTAAAAACAAATACCGCAAATCGAATCGCAATATCTGTCAGAAAAATCGCACTTAGATTATTTCCCCAAATCATGCAGCCCTAATGCATTTTAGGAGAATACAAAAAAATGAGCCCTTAAAATTATTCAAACATAATATAACCCAAAAACTAAAATCCTAATGGGCAACACAAATGTACAACTAAATATCCAAAGTAACTTTAGTCAGAACAACAGGCACATTTAAAAGAATATTAGCAGAGGTGGGAAGTTACTAAGTACATTTACTCAAGTACTGTACTTAAGTACAATTTTGAGGTACTTTTCTGTACAATGATTACTTTTAAAGTGTATTTTGCTGATAGTACTTTGTGTTTTCACTTAAGTAAGATTTGATATGCAGAACTTTTACTTGTAGTGGAGTATTTTGACAATTATATATTGGTACTTACAATTAAATCCATTCGTTACTTGTTCTACTGTCGGGTCCTGTGATACTGGATCAGCCCACCACCAGATTTCATTAAACGTCACACAGCGCACGTGCTTCCCTAAGCAGCATGACATGCGGCACATCATTTATTATCGCGCCGCGGTGAATGGAGACTTAAAATGCAGGTCTTTACTCCTTCAATTCAAGACAGAAAGTGCAATATTTAGGGCTCTTATTTCAAATATTCAAAATATCATAACAATTTGAACTGTATCCACTAAGAGCAATGGCTCAGGGTGACAATTCGAGGAAATGATCTCGTTTGCTGGGGGTAGAAAATAAAACGAAATCAAAGGAATATTATAAAAAATAAATATTATAGCTGCTGTTTGTTATTTAAAATACAGCGAATGAACAGTATATTTGGTCACGTATTTCACGTTAAGCCGCTATCTAGCCAACAACATTGTCACCCTTAAACTAGTAAACATTATTTCACTAAACTGCCCGGTTATACAGTCCATGGACGCACCATGCTTGAAGTTGGCGCTTAATGTCATTCCCTGCGTCCGTCAACAAAGGAGGCATGCTTCCAGCACCAAAACACAAGGCACATGTGTCTTCATGTAAGCGTCCAGGACAGTAAAACACATACAAACGTTACACGGAATCGTATTATTGAACAAAACAAACACGAATAAAGGCTGAATTCAACCCGAAACGAGTCATGTTAACGTTGTTTTAACAGCAAAATCGAGCGTTTTGAATGAAAGCAGCCACCATTCTTCACGGATAAAGGTTATAAATGACGGTCAGTTAGGTTTAGTTAGTTAACACTGTGTTAAATTGTCATAGTGAGATGTCCTACCTTATCATTACAGTGTGTGCAGGCGTGTTGTTTCTGATCGAGTCTGTCCTCTCTGATGATCAGCGGACACTACACTACATAGTTACCTTCAGGGACTACTCGGAAAAACTAGACTCCTACCGCAAAAACGAACACCCAACAGTTTTATTTCGGCAATTAAATAAAATATGAATCGTTTAACAAAATTAAGTCAATTACAAATCCTGTACTGAACCATCAATTATATTTTTAGAAAAAAATGGTTATCTTATCCATGCAGTCTATGCGAGCTAGCAACTGATAATAGATATATCATAAGCGGTAACTTCAAGTGTCCTGAATCAACTGTCCTGAACTCGCACATATGAAATCCCGAGTGTCCCTGAAGCAGAATCTGCATCAGAGGATGCGGAGGGAATTTCGTAGTAAGCCTATTTGATGTGCGGAGAAACTAAAATGTCATGACTTCCT
This sequence comes from Notothenia rossii, assembly GCF_949606895.1. Taxonomy (NCBI): domain Eukaryota; kingdom Metazoa; phylum Chordata; class Actinopteri; order Perciformes; family Nototheniidae; genus Notothenia; species Notothenia rossii. The sequence continues at coordinate 79,116,830 of NC_136909.1, forward strand.
TTATGTTTGCCAGTCTTCCTTCTATTTGCCCAATTCTGAAAACGTCTATGGAAATGAATACTGTTCTTATAAACCCATCAACATTGACAATGCGGAAAGGTGCATCAAATGCTGCAAACTATGTCTCTCAGTCAGTTATGAGTTATTGTTAAACACATTTCACATGAAATATCACATTGTGTAAGTACTTTTTTATCATGATATATAGTATTTTCTTGGAAAATCTTTCTTGCTCATTGATTTGCAACATTACAACCAGACATGAACAAAATATGTATAAATACTTTTAATAGGACACAACTTAAATCTTGATATCTGAAGAGATTTGAGAAAAACAGAAAAGAAAACAGCTGGAAGTAATTTGCTGTTCTGAGTTGGATTGCATTTTTGAGAAGTCTCTTCCTGACTCAGCAGGCCATATTTTTGGACCAAGATAAAGCTTATATAAGACCATAACGGCAAACACACTTTTAGTGTAACAGCTAAAAAACTAAATGTCCTCAATAATTTGAAAATAATTGCCTTTTTTTTTTTTTTTGTGTATGTACTTTTTTTATCATGATATATAGTATTTTCGTGGAAAATCTTTCTTGCTCATTGATTTACAACATTACTCACGATATTCATATACAACCAGACATGAACAAAATATGTATAAATACTTTTAATAGGACACAACTTAAATCTTGATATCTGAAGAGATTTGAGAAAAACAGAAAAGAAAACTGCTGGAAGTAATTTGCTGTTCTGAGTTGGATTGCATTTTTGAGAAGTCTCTTCCTGACTCAGCAGGCCATAGTTTTGGACCAAGATAAAGCGTATATAAGTCCATAACTACAAACAGCTAAAAAACTAAATGTCCTCAATAATTGCCTGCTTTTTGAATATTTCCAAAAAAGAACAAAGGGAAATAAGTTCCAAAGTTGCATGATGCAATATCTGATGAAAAGATTCTTGATTTTCTGATATTCACAGAGTTACACTCTCTCGTTTGTGTGTAAACAGGCATGAGGGAGCTGAATTGAAGCTGTGACCTACATCATGTCATTTATCTAGCATTATTCACCCTTAAACACTTAAAACAATGCAAGACAGCATTTGTTTCCAGGCTGAAGGTCAATGATGACAGTCAGGGGCGCCGCCAGGGATTTTGGGCCCCATCTCCAAGATATCACATTGGTTACTTAAACATTTTTTTCTTAATGTTCTAAAATTGTTTGGGCCCCTGTCAGTCACGTGCCCTTAGAATCGTCCTAACTTTTCACCCCCTTATGGCGCCCCTGATGACAGTGCTTAACAGCCTGAGGCATTTATTCAAGGACAAAACAACACAAGCCAAAGATAAGAAAGTCAAAGTGTGCACGAGAGAGCTTGTGTCTGTGTGACTGTGTGAAACCTCACTTTAAACTTTAAGACATCCCACTTACAAAAATAAAGAGTGAATGTTTTTCCTTTATACTAGATGAGGCATGACTTACTCCGGGAAAAAAGTGCATTCAATTGATGCTAATAAGCAACACAATGCCCTGAAGCTGTCTGGAAAGGACAAAGTAAACACGTTACAATGCTCTCCACTGCTTTAGGAGCACGGTTTGTTTTTCTAAGAGTCTGAGGGACATGACGCTAATGTATAATTCCATAACAACACTTTGGTTCGTCTGAACCGCCGTGCGGAGGCGTTGTTTACGGTCTTTTTTTGTGAGTCTGGACACATTAAGCTTTGGTCCCTGCTGTTTGCTCATATAGTCGTGGTAGGTACACAGTCATCCACACCCTGTCTCCCCAAAGGCTAAAAAAAGCCGGCTGTGGTTCAAGACAGAAACCATGTGTGCTAGTTTGGCTCCGTCCTCTCCAACTCAAGCCTGACAGCAGGACTGAGGAACCACTGTCTCTCTCTGCTGGTGAGAAGACACTAAAGTATATCTCATTCCCACCACTGAATCAAACGGATATCTTTATATTCCTGCAGCTGAATATGCCTTAAAACTTCTCCCTCTCTCTCTATTTCTTTAACTTTCTTTCTGGCGTGTGTAGGTAAAATGTGTCAGCAGCTTTTTAGTGCAGCCTTGACTAGGTTTTTCCATGGAGATGAGTAAGACACAATGTAAACCAGAGAAAAACAGAGAGACAGTTAAAGACGGAGACAAGTTAAAGTTATCTACGAGACACGTACGTCATTAGACAACAACAAACACTGAACAATTGAGACATTTAATGGAAGTACAATAAAGATGATGAGGAATGAACTGAAAATAGTGAAAACCGTTTCAACAGGTGCATGTGTGGTAAAGGGCTTTGCCACAAACTGATTTCTATGCAGGGTCGGATCTAGAACAAATCAAATGGGGGGGGGCAATCATTTACCAAGGGGGGGCACACACTGCCATCAACAACCAACACACAAACACCAGCGCAACTTCAATTTAAAAAAACATGCTGTAAAGTCTGTTGTCTTTCACACACATTGCAGGGATGTAGTGCTATTTTAAAGCGCACCTATGATTTGTGCCTACATGCACGGTTGTGGCACGACCACCAAAACAGAAACCTATGGACATAGGCCACCATATAAAAAGTGTGCAAACGTATTTAGTATCCTATCCATGCGAACATGTTTTAGGTGGGGGGTGGACCTAATCTCCTCTAGGAGGGTCTGGGGGCATGCTCCCCCGGGAAGATTTTGTTTTAAATATTGAAGTTAAATGCATCAATCTGATGCATTTTGAGAGCAAAATGAAGAGATCTATGGATAGCCTACATCTCTCAACACCCATGAAACAGAACTGTAAACAGATTTACTTTTTCTTTATGGATATTTTACTAATCACTCCCCTTTTAAACTGTATTCTTGTGTTACTGTCCTAGTATGTCCGTTTTTCATTTATTCAATTATTCTTTAATAACTATATGATCATATAAAAGGTATTCCTCGCAAATACTTGTTTATATAAATGGTGACCAAACCGTTTGAGACCCACTGAGATAACCTACGCTAAAGTTAACTATCTAAACACTGAGAGAGTCCTTACCTCACTGAGCTGAGGTTATACGATTCTCTCAGTCTGACAGGAGAGGACTCTCATCCACCTATGTGTAGAAACAGCTCTTTATTCCGTTAGCATAGCTAGCTAACCAGATGCTAACAACAACATCCACGTTACCGCTCGCGCACTGACAAAATGCGCTCGTGCCACACACACAGAGAGCCAAGCTTGAATGAAACAAAGACACCCAGAAGTAGGCTACTTGTACTGTACTGTATATCATATTATTTTCGATGGCTTTACTGTATAAAAAGTAATAGTGTAACAGATGAACAGATGCCACTGGGCTTAAACCATAGATCTAAACACACAGCCACGTAATAATAACAAAACAAAGGTCGGGGTCATTGGTCAAGCAACACACCAATCAGAGAGCAGCAGTGAGCATACCTCAGGCTGTGTTTCATATGTATAATTTATTTCTGATGTATTTCACACAAAAAAGTTGTAGTGGAAACGTTTTAACTTATATGATTACAAAAAAAAACGGCAAAGTGGCAAGGCGTGCCCACCCTGCGTTGGGGGGGGGGGGGGGGGGGGCACAGTGACTCATTTGGGGGGGCATGGCCCGCGAATGAACCCCCATGACGCCGACCCTGTTTCTATGAGACAACTGTTTAACAATATATGTATCTACCAGTAACACTATCCCGCAAAAGCCAAAAATATATATACGTATATATTTATAGAACGATTTACGTTTGTTTTCCTATACATATACTTCAACTCAAACGATCAGTGCAACTGCAAAGCCCTTTTCATTTTTGTTGCCATGTAACATGTATGCGACATCGGTTACATACATAAGTTATGTAACAAACAAACCTCAAAACAAAAGTATGTCCAAAAAGTCACCATTGATTGTTGGTTCACACGGGACACAAACAGCAGTCTCCTTTGTTTGTTTCACCCATCTATCCCTGACCTCTGCTGTCTTTGTCCCCCTTTTAATCTTTTGACGCTAATGCACCATCACCTTAAATGGTTTGGCCAGTTTGAAGTTAATGTACTTGCAGGATTCCTGCTGTTCTGATTCAGTATCCTCATGGATGATTGCACTTATTGTAAGTCGCTATGGATAAAAGCACCCGCTAAATAAAATGTAATGTACTACTTTAGCTGTACATCACGGTTCACAATACCTTTGGTTACATGCACATTATTGTGGATTACTTTTCTAGGTGTCAGTACAAACAGTGAATGAGTTTAACCTGACCTGATATTAACCACATTCCTTCACAGTAGCTTAAATCACAAGGTATGTGGACTAGGAAAGTTCAATGGCCTCCTTTATGTTGTACAGTTGTATGCATTTCTATTGTCGTCCAGAAAATCTTCTGTAATTGAACTCTTTCACTTCCTGCTGACCCAAGAAAGTTCCCTCTAATGCCATTTATAGAACACAGGTTTATGAGCAAATAAACATCATACATGTCTAATTCGAGGACATCCTGTAAAGTTCGTGGCAAAAGAGGCAAACTTGCGGAGAGGAGGAGGGCATGACATGAATGGACTGGAAGTGGCTTTCTGGCCACATACTGAGATTTAAGAGGACAAAAAGGAATTCCAATGGATGGCCTCTTCAACCCCTAAATGACTCAGGAGACAAAAAGAGAGTCAAGTAAATCCCATTTGTGATTAAGAATTTCAAGGCTTGGCTCCATTAAGGAGGATTAAAGTTTCGGGCTGAAGTGACGAAGACAGGCAAACAAAGAAATAACTCCTGAGGGGGGGCTGGGAGAGAAATCCCTCCTCATCTCTGACCACAAGTTCCCAACAGAGTGCGAGGGTCAGGCTCCAATATGAAATCCTCGTCACGATGGATGACCCACAAATCTGCTGCTGCACAGACAATGAATTCCTCTTGATCCAGTGGTGCATTTAGGGACAAGTGGTACATTTGAAACACTTCATTATAGGATTCACTCCTTAAATCCAGCTACTCAAAATGTGTCCACAAATGCTCTGTGGTGGATTGCAACCATCTCCCCTACATTACAAACATTACACCCTTCATCACTTACAAACCTCCTTTATGCCGAATGTTGAGAAATGCTTATATTGAATGCGCAATCTTATCTCAAATATGAAGCCTTATCAATTGAAGCTAAAGTGTTTACTGCTAGTGGGTTTTATAATGCATCTCTTTATTCATTTAGGATCTTACGTTGGTTAATTATAATGCTCAATTACATTCCTTGTGATTCCCCATTTGCCGTTGTTCATTTTAGTAAGGAGAAAGTGTCATAATTCATTTGATGTAAATGGGAGAAACTAAAGAAGGCCTTGATGCCGGTTCACATCAATCATTTTGGCTAACAGTGAGTGCCAAGTCTTCTTCCAGTGAAAGCTCATAAAATCTAGCAATTATAGAAAGTTCAGATTCGGTTTTATGAGGAGGAGGATTGTGTGAGCGTGCATTCCTCTCAGTTCCACATTGTGGTTGTTTTTTTGCTTGAATTTGACATGCTTGGTAACAGTGTTCTCCTGATGAACGGGGTTGAATCTGGCTCCCTTGAGAAAGTTTGTGTTGAAGGTTAAACCCACACGTTCCCACTCTGGCAGAAAACCACTGCAGTCTTAAGGGGTTGATTTGTGAGTGTCTTATCTTCAGTCCACACCCAATCGTGAGGATGTTTTCCAGCAGATATTAAAGGGGTTGTTTGAAATTCTGTAATGAGGTTGTGCTTATAGTTAGTATATTATCTACAGTATGGCTTTCCCACAGTTTGGAGGAAACAGACTGGAGAAGTAAAGCAAGGCAATGTACTGCTGTGGAGAGGGGCAACAGAATATCTTATTTTAGACATAAAAAGAAAGGCCAACTTACAAAAAACAATATCAGTTTAATTGTTTAATATATTTAGAATATTTCCCCTGCTTTACCTTTCTGTTAGTCTGCCATTTCCAACAAGAAAGCGAAGCAATTTTTTCCATTTATGCTCAAAAACTGTTATTTTACCCTGATTAAACAATCTATCCCTCTGAGAGGTCAGTCCCAACAAGTTTTAAAGTATGGCCTGATCTTTTTAAAAAACGTATTATTAAATCACAAGTCCTTATGCTGAGTTTAACCTTGAACCACCACACCCAACTGCTGTCACTCCCAATTATAGACAAGAACACCACCGTTTAGGTCTGACACTCAACAGAGATGCGAGGTTACCAAAGTAGGAAGTAGGTCTGTACCCAACCCTGATCTGGAGGAGGGGCGGCATCATCGGCTTACACTGAGGCGCACGACTGTAATGGGCTGAATGGCAAGCTTTGCATATTTACTGTGAAATTAATACATCTTCAATTTAAAGATGGATCGGTGCAGGCAATTGTTACTCACTTAAAATGGCGAATGAAAAGTAATTCAAACTGAAACAAATCTTCATTTAAAAATGTGATAACGTTTTTAAAGTACACTTAAAGTTAAAATATAAAGCAGTACTAAGCCCTTGTTGCACATTGCTGAGCTAACTAGCTTAAGAAAAGCAGATGCACACTTTTCACTTACTTATTTAATTGAGTCTACAACTTAATCTTGTCACCCTTAAAACCCTTTCCACTGTTGTGTGCAATGAATTGTAACAAAAAAGGGCATCAATTGCAATAAGGTCTTAAAGGTCCCATGTCATGGCCATTTCCACTGATCATAATTCCATTGTTGAGGTCTACTAGAATAGATTTATATTGTGCAATTTTCCAAACTCAAATTGGTTTCTCATACAGCATCTCTGTAAACTACGTGTATTCACTGAATTTCACTCTCTGCCTTTAACGGCTCGTTGTGGCTCCAATAGCTCCAGCCCCCACCCTCCCTGTGAGCACAGTGTGCTCTGATTGGTCAGGACGTTGTGAATCACGCTGAGCTCCATGGAGGTGTGGTTTCCTTGTTTAGCGACAGCGAAACACAGCCAAACTCACCCTGAGCACACACAAAGTCACAGCCGAAGTAAAAACAATAAGTGTGGCTTGATATTGAGTAAGAAAAAGGTTGATAAACGCTGTGAGAATGGGTCTGCAGAGAGAATTTCGGCGCGATCCCAACTGTCTGTTATCAGCCTGCAGCCAGCGAGGAGAGATCAGCAGAGCTGCCTGCACTGAGTGTGTGTGTGAGGAAGTCCGTGGATTGGTCAATTTGGACCAATCAGCGGGGGCTTAACGTAACGGCTCCGCGGACATAACGTAACGGCTCCACGGATAGGTCCATTTGGTTCCGGGTAACGTATGACATCATGCGGTACCCGGAAGAATCAATGGACAGTGATGTATCTCCAACGAGGCGTTTTGGGGAGGTCTTTTCTGTGTTAGAGTTTTACTCGCTACAGGGTGTACTTTGAGGGTTTTGACTCTGCAGACCGTTTACATGCCGAAAAACCTTCATAACACACAAGGGGACGGGTAATAACCGGAAAACCATGACATGGAACCTTTAAGTTAAGTTGCGGCTAAATCTATGGGCAAAAAAAACATGTGTAACTCAAAATTGTTTCGCAAAATCTTGCAAGATGGATGCAACCCAATACCAATACTGTACCAAAGAATTGCACAGACTTATTTCTCCTTTTTTAAGTTTGTATTCTTCATATAATATTTACTGAAGTATTTTTTAAACCCTTTTATGCACACTTCTTTTGTCCTGGCTGGCAGATCCTTAACTTAATTAGCATAAAATAACACAAATACGACGCTGTTGTTTATCATGGTATAATCTGTACTTACATTGTTGTTCAGGGGATTTATGTCCTTTCATTCCTTTGCATTAGCGCACACTACATTTATGAATTACAATACAGCTATACAGTTGGGTGTACGCACATGCAATCAGATGTATTTGTTTTCTTTTGTATGCATGTACATTATGTTCCCCCCGTACATACGTCTGTTACATCAATTCAGGAAATGAGAATTCCCTTCCGACCGACTCAGCTGTTTAAATAATCCTCTGTAGGCTGAGTTTCGCAGTCGGACGTCTATAGATCTCCTTTCCTCTGCAGTGATTTCTCTCTTTTTCAAAGATCATCTTTAAAAGTCCTCACGCTGACCCATCCCTTTATCTTATCAGGAGCTGTCAGCCATCCTGTTGGCCTATCCTGATATGGAAAGTAATTAAACATGGGTAACTGAGGGCAAGGTCTTATTTTTTTAAGATTTTTGGAGTGTTGCCATTGCCATATTTTCTATTGTCTGGTTAGGTGACGTCCATTAAACATCCTGCTTGCCCAATTGAAATTCATTACTCAATTGTTCTCTCTATTGTTGCGTGAGAATTTCCCAGTCTTACTGACACCGGCTAATTAAACCTTGATTATTTCCAAACCACACCTCTTGTTTGCTTGACTCTCTGGACCCAGGAGGCCATCTGCTGAAACCATTAGATCGTACTCCATGGTAACATTGTTTAAGAGAACTCGTGCAAAAATGAAGAAGTTTGATGATACTTATTACAATTTATGGAAGGTGGTTGTGATGATTAACCAATGACTTCAGGATATTTATACAGACTTAACTCCAATTCTCCATTGCTTGCTTTCTGTCTATGTTCAAGAGGAAGGGGAAGACTGTTCCTAGAAATCCTGTTTCTGCTGGATTACTTTTCAATGACGTGAGCACAAGTGAAATAGAGGAAACAGAAAATACATCTCGTTGGCAAAAATAAATGAAGCAGCTGCTGTGAAGTAACTTTAAGCTTTAGAAACATAATATAGGGATTTTTTGACGGCAGTTGGTGACATGAAAAACTGTCGTTTGACAGGTGCAAGTACAGTAAAAGACGACTGAAGGAAGTGCCAATCACTAAATGTGCGATTACACCTTTCAGTCCTGAAAGAGGTCTTATCAGCCAACATAAAGGAAAACACCTGGTGGAAGACAGCTGTGAATAAAAAGAACATGTATTATATAAGTGCACTTATTTTACAATATTCTGAGTTTGAAGCCCCTTGTTTCTGAGATAAAGTAATTTCAATAACTGTCACAAGAGCCCTCCGTTGCATGCAGAGTGCATAGTAGTCTGACACATATGATTAAGTGAGATGCATCTGCCATATGCATGTCCCAACAACTGCGTGTGAAATGTGTCAGTTGCCTCAATATCATTCAGGGAACGGGTTCAATTTCACATGTCTAGTGTGAGAGATCCAGTAGTCCCATTATCATATTACCATGAATATTAATGGAGGACTAAATATTACATTTTAATGAGCAAATGTATTCAGAGCTAACGAGAACTGAGCAATAAAGTATGAGACCAGAATATGAATACAGGCCTTTTATACAACACTCACTTACACGCTATTGAGTGTGTGTAAATAAAAGCATGCTGCATATTATGTAGGAATATACATTTGATTTTATGTTTTATTTTTACTTTAGATTTATTTATTTAGTAATCTGTTTTTCCAAAATGTAAAAAACGTTCATATTAAAAGGTGGGGTAGGTAATTTTGGAGAAACCAGCTCGAGTGCGCTGGAATTTGAAAATACACAGCCGGAACAAATCTGCCACTTCCTTACAGAGCCCCTCCTCCAACACACACGAACGCGCACATGACCAATGAGGGCACGAGATAAGTTTGTGCACAGATGGAAGGCTGACAGGCAGGTAGGCCATCCAGTTATTTTAGCCGGGCCGGCTCAGATGATTGGTCGTGCTTTTTACAGCGCTACGGCTTCCACAGATGAGATGTTTTTATGGATAGCACTTCAGATATTCATTGCTATCGGGATGTTAAGAGCATTCCATGGAATATAACAAAAAGTGTATCTCGAGCCGGTTTCTCAAACTTACCTACCCCACCTTTAAGCATCAAATAAATACTTATTAATATACACTTTACTATAAAATATGTTTGCCTCCTCATACATTAAGAGTTGATTTAAAGTGAAATCACTCCATTTAAATCACAGTGTTATTGTTTACACAGCTCTGTTTTTAGCACTCTGCACCTTCATTACACAACACAATGAAAGGTGAAACCTCCGTTTACACATTGAGACCTGGCAGTGGTTGCTTTTTCCAGATAACAATTAACAGAATAGCAGACTAGTCTAACAATACTGCAGGCAGCAGGATGTCACTTAATGTGTTTCTGTTTTGTTTACGTGACACGTCTTTGAGTAAGGTCACACATTCAGATTAAAGTAACACTTTAAAGTTGAAATGTTAAACATGATTGCCACTGTGGGGCAAATATGTGTAACAATGATCAACCAGCACTAAGACACACTTCACACATACGGGAGTGATGTGGGACATGCAGACTGCATATATATTGAGATATTTACACATATCAGTGCAATATGCAGTAAAAGGTAGCGGCAGGGGTAAGAGAAAAAAGAAAGCAGCAAGCTGAACATGAAACGGAAAAACTATGTAAAACACTTATTTTAAGTAGGAAATACATTTGTTTGTTTTGTATGTATTTAAAGTTACATAAAATTCTCTTTATAATTGAGAGCCTTAAGAGATTTTTTCCCATTTGTATTAGTCTGACACTCAGAAAGTATACTTAAGTACTGTATGATTTAAACAGTTAATAATAGCTACCAAATGTCGTATGTGAAATCTTTATCCATTGATCATTTAATCTACTGTACTATATATATACACAAATTTACAATATTAACATGTCATCCGGTTGAAGAAATGTCTAAATATCTGAAAAGACTAACCACAAATGGAATTAAACATAGCAGAGAGTAAAGCCCGCCCTGACTTCTAACAACCACCATGACTAAACTAAAGTGAAGTTGTGGTCGTCTACAAAAAGCAGACAGGCTAAGTTGAGTAATGCCATCTGAATTGACAAAAACACAGACCTCAGAAAGAGGGTGTAAATGCGTGTGTTTGCTGTTCCTTCAAAAATGTTACTCAAATGTAGTTTTAGACTATGACTTAAGATAATTTCCTCTCCTGAATGTAAAAGTAGCTCAACCAGTCATGGCAATGTTTGTTTTTCCATCTGCTTAATTAAATTGATTATTGCAAAGTGCTTCTTTGAAAAGAAAATGTTTTAATGAACTTTCTGTGTTGTCTTGACTCCTTATCACACAGTATATATCTCCCAGTAACATCTCCATCAAAAATCATCAACACCATGGTTTTGCTTTTTGGAAATCTACACCAATGTCAACCTCATCAATCATGCGCTTGCCAAAACAATCCTCAGCCAACAAGTGCCATTTTGATCTTCAATCCTCACGCTGATCTTGAAATGATCAAATCACAGACCGTATCCCAGACGAGTTAAGCTACACGTTTAGCAACATCCTCACAACACAGATGTCATCAAACACGACAAGCTCTAAACTTTGGCACCACAATGACAAATATCAAAACCAAGAAAAGGAACAAGGCGTAGCTTATATTAGCTTTGACTTTTGAGGAGTAAAAAAAACAGAGGTTGCCACAGCACCAGCTCTGGGAATAACTTTCCTGATTTACGTCCAAAGCAAATGCTGAGTGCAGGAAATAGTATGACCTTTATGTTATGAGGTGAGGGTGGTCGGCATGGGCATGTAGTGTTACAGGCATTTAACAACTGTTACCATGACCTTTCCCTAAACTTAACAATACCACATTCCACACACAGATATTATAGTAAAATGCTTTGTTGATATTGGAATTATTTTCTCATCCTTTCATCTATTTGAGAGAAGTGCTGCTGCGTATCAAGCACCGTCAGTATCAATCACGGATTTAAAAACATCTGGAAATCCATGGCAAATGTCTTCATGTTCAATTGAATCTCATAATATTCACACTGAAGCTAACATACAGTATACCTCCTGCAAAACACATGCAGACAGATTAAAGAGGCCTCTCTATTATTATTATCTGTAAATATTTAGGGGGACCATGGATTGGCAGAACAATTGTTTGCTTTCATGGGTACTGTATTTCATTTTTGTGTTTCTTTGCTTGATTGTGTGTAGGTGTTTAACTTTGTAGACGCGAACAGCAACAAACATGAAGCCACAGGCAGAAATGATGATGTCAATGTTATTTGAACGTTTTAAATGGCTAACATGTGTTTCACATTGATCCCAGGGGTTTCCCTGAGCCAACACGGGGAGGTTATATAATCGAGTCCTCTGATGAAGAAAGGCTTTCTACGATTTTTTCCAATCTTTACGACTTTCCCAAATTATTTTATTGTGACATGATGAGCTGCTTTAACTTTACATGTGATGGAAAAAAAATGACTATGTTAAAATGTTGCTGAAAGCCAAACTGACCTCAATCTGCCTCCACCGTGTGTGTGTGTGTGTGTGTGTGTGTGTGTGTGTGTGTGTGTGTGTGCAATATATTTTGTGCAAGATATAAAAACAAACCTAAGCTTATTTACTTATGGAAACTTAATGAAGCCACATTCCAATGTCTTTAAACTGACTCGTAGCAGTACGGTCCAGAATAATTGTGTTCAAAGTATTTTATCTGAGGGATATTTAGATTCCTTATTTTTTCAGAAAACTACAGGAGCTCTTTTAACTTAAACTTCCCAGCCTCCCTCCCTTGCATCATGTGAGAGAACGTGACACTGCCAACTGAACATCAGGTGCACACACACACACACACACACACACACACACACACACACACACACACACACACACACACACACACACACACACACACACACACACACACACACACACACACACACACACACACACACTAAGGCAATCTCCATTATATCCTGCCAAAAATAAATCCAAATACTTTCTGGTTTCAGCCTTTCAAATTGTAGGAGTTTCTCTCCACTCCTTGCTCATGTATATCACTCATAATTGAATATGTATTTGTTTTGGTGAAAATAAGCTATTAAAAAATGTCCTCTTGAGCACTAAGAAATGTTTAAATCAGTCTTATTTATTTTGACATTTTATAGACTGAGCAATTCACCGAATAACAATTCAACAGTCTGCAGTTGTCTACTTTCCCGCTCTTGCTGTTCCCCTAAATAAATCCCCCAGATTCATCAGTATTCATGACGTTGTATATCACAGGGCGTCTGGTTTTAAACACAATGATGCTTTTCATTATCCAATCCTGGTCACATGGTTGCACAAGATTGCATTATAACACTCTACATAGTTATGTGTTGGTACCTTTATATATACAGTCTATGGTTGGTACCCCTGCCTGCTTTTCATAGGAGCTTCTTATTATGGTCATTTAGTTGTCTTGAGACCAAGGGTTTGGTGTGACATCGGGTGATTGAGAGAGCTGTAAAAAGGATCAGCATACTGTGGTTGAGGTGGAGGCGTTCAATGTCCTGCTCCAAGGCACTTCATTAGGAAACATGGTGTCCTACGTCTAGTCTGTGACCTCAGTTATATTTCAAGTTCTATCCTTTTTATTTCTCAGATTAATGTTTGAGCTCCGTCATGGCTGAGAAGTGTGTCAGTGCGTCATCAGGGTGAAAGGGTATTGGCTTGTAAACTTCAGATTTAAAACAGAAAGCTTAAAAAAAAAAAAGATTTGGATTCAGAAGCGGGAAGGGCCTGATAAAAAGATGCCGTTTGTTTGTTCATTACAGGAAATGTCGAACCATTGTGGCGACTAAAAGTGAGGATATATCAGGCTTTGACTTTGACCATTTCTCTGTATTGAGTCCATACACTTGATGGATTATTTTGTATGAAAAAAGGTAAACATTCAAATGGATCTGTTTTCTAGATAGAGAGAATGTATTTATATATTTTAAATATCACGCTGGCACTTTAACTTACAATTGAAAACAATAAAATATCCGTAAGGTCTTGATTTGACAGTCCCAAACCCAAATATGTTTAGTTTGAAATTACTGAAAACATTGAAAAGCTGAAAACAGCATTTTCTTCCAATCTTGAATGATTGCGGCTCTAGAAACTAGTATGGTATTTCAGCACTAGCGACACAAGCAGCTTGATTCTTGGCTGAGCATCTTGAACTTTCTCCTCTTTACATGCCTAACGCTGCTCGCTGCATGTGACAACTGACATGCAGCTTATCACTGTGAGAATAGCAGCCTTTTCAAAGCTCCTTCAAAGTTATCAAACATACTTCACCAACATTGTATCAAGCCCACTGAGGAAAATGTGTGTGTGTATGTGTGCACTGGAAACAGAGTTGTACCAAGTGTTTTCTTGGTACAGTAGTGGTTTTTAGCTCAATGGGGTCTTTTCTTGGATCTCTTTCATGCTCCCCCCCTCTGTGAGGTGTGTGAGTTTGTGTGTGTGAGGACGATCTATATTCTCACACTCTCGCCTGCTGTGATGCCTTAACTCAGACTGTGTACAAGTCTTAACCTCTGGCTCTCAACAACTTTGAGTCCAACGCGAGGTCAGCTTTTAACTTCCTCTGCAGCTACAACAACATGCAGACTGGATTACTAACAGAGAAAGAGAGAGAGAGATATTCCTGGTCTTAATATAGAGTAGCATACTCTCTGATATCACGTATCAAATGTAGCTATCAGCAAATGCCCTTGGACTCAAATCAGACACTATATATATAATATCGAAGCAAGTGCGGTCTGTGAAGCATGTCCTGCAAAGAGGTCAGGTCCACAGAGCTGAGCACTCTGTAAAGCCCTGAGTGTGGTTTTGTTTAAGCAACAAGAACACAATTGGTATTATGTTGATAAAGAAAAGACCTCATGACTAATGACTCAAGTCACTCACCTGACCTTTTTAATCCTCCTGTCGTGTTATTCTTTCCCCTTACTTTGGTGTTCCCGGTCAAATTTGACTGGTCTGTTTTAACTTCTCTTACAGTAAAACAAAAAACATGAATCATGTCAAATTGTATTTAACATCCTTTTAAGCTGTAAACAATGTCTCAGACTACTGGTTTACATGACTGCAATAAATATACAAAGAATAGACACTGAAAATGTTTTCCAATATTGACATTTGGTTGGTTGTGGGTGTGTAACCTACTATCTGATGGAAGAAGAACATAATCTAGGGTCACTTCCTATGGCGGTCAAACACCATGTAGGGGTAACAAAGTTGACCAAACCAATCATAATTAAATAAAAGTAGTGACCAGCATTGTATATATTCAGATGCCTACTGTGGAGGAAATTACAAGGCCCTGAAGCAATAAAATGTACTGTGTGAATGTACTTCTCTCACCTCTGACGGTCAGATTTGACCAACACTTCCAGGAGCTATGGGGGACGTTATGCTCCAGTCACGTCCCAAATCAACGCACTGCGACTTGGTGACCATTTGACCTTGTCACCATTTCACCTGGAGTTCCAACAACTGCACACAATCGGCTCAAACTGAACATCTGCATTAGCCTAGCAGCATAGCAACGTGCTTTTTGTTGACATGCATACGCGCTGTCTCCCCCCCCCCCCCCCGCCCCTCGGGCTCTGTATTTTTGGCAGGCTGTGTCAGCAGTATGCACACACCGTCTATCAGCGACGCATGAGAAGCACACACTTGTCACACTTACCCTCACACAACCGGCCTGCGATGCCCTCACATTGGAGCAGCACGTAGCTTCGGAGGCAACGACGCTCATGCATTCATTCAGTCCGTTTTTATCGAGGTCCGCAGTCCTGCAGCTGGCACCCGGAGAGCAGCAGGGGGGAGGGGGGGTCTCTGTGACTGGTCCAGATTCCGACAAATAGCAGGCCAGCTGGTTACTTTGGGGGTTTTAATTTTTACACATAAACCAGCAGATTATAATCCTTTGCACCGTGCGCCAGAGCAGCCAAACACTGGGGGAGAGAGGGCATGGGCATGTCAATAGCTCTTTATTATAACTACACTGGTTCTTTGACAACAATATTAAACACAGCCCAGGTAACGCAACAGGGGCGTAACTATGATAGTATGGGACTATGGGACTCCACCATCTGTCACAAACACCTGAGGAGTCGACCATCACCTACTCATTCATTTATTGATGAAGCATTCAGCTCTATAATATCATTTGGAAGCACTATGTTTTGTGCAGAGTGCAAGCCTTTCAGGGTGGACAGTTTGTGCATTAAGCTCATCACTAAAATACAGGTGCACCCTGCAAAGTGCTACCTGTTGTTGTGTTCAGGAAACAAAAAAACGTTGATTGTATGTGAATATTGAAAAGAAACTGTCTTGTGACACAAGGGCTGGGAGTGCCCATACCTAGCCATGGACACGGTTGGATTATTCCCTATTTGGTATGAGAAAGAAAACACATGAAAATGTTGTCAGTAAACATGTTGCAGGCATGTTCTGTATAGACTTTTTGTGATTACTAAACATGTTTCCTCATAGGGTGCACACACTTGATCCGGATGGTTTAATGTTCACTAAAAAGTTAGGCCTATATTTATTTCTCCTATAGAGAAATGTACTATCTGTAAAGGACGAGTGTGCAGAGGATATGTGAGGAAACAACTGTGTTGGAAACCTTTCCTCAGCAACAACTGCAACAACAGCTGGGTCCGTCACTCTCAATGCTTTTAATAGCAGCCCACCATGTGATTTATAAATACTGGGATTAGCAATAGAAAGTAAACAATTAGGAAATATCATCTGGTCTTCCTCAAGATTTCCCACAAAATAAACTGTCTTTGAATTTACAGATTCTGCAACATCCTCAGATGCTCTGCAAATAAAAAAACGTTTTCTTTTTCTTCTAAACCTTAATATAACGATTAGGTTTGTAGGAACCAAACACTGAAAAATTGAAAATACAAATTCACAGTCTCTCTCCAGCACAGACCTCTCTATGTTTTCCATGCATGTTCACTCATCACTTTTCTGATATGTTGTCTTAAATTAAAATCAGTACAGGTTATAAACTAATTTCTTTCCACACTTCATCACTATTTGAGTATCTGACCGATACACTTTAGAATTCATGCACAGTATCTCCTCCCACTCCCACATTTATTTTTCTTGCTTAACACCGTGCTTGTTGGTGTGCATGCTTCAGCCTCTGGAGGATGTCCACCAGATGTTTGCTATCCTCCTCCTCCTCATCAACCCATGAGGACGATACTGTCATATCTCATCCTTCCACCAGAAACTTGGATCATCTCCATCCTCAGCAGGGTGCAGATGGATCCCCCTCAAATTCTTCTACTCCGCTGCAAAGACTTCCCTGTGGGTTGGTGAGTAACTCAATGACCCAGTTATGCAACTGAAGACCAGAGGAATTCCCCACGATTGCCAAGCCCCCAGCTAAATTCTTTGCAGCAACTTGTGAGGGAAGAAATGCTTTTGCACACAGCCCCTCGCCCAATGTGTTAATCTCTGAGACACAGTCTGACCCATATAAAGGAAAATCTGTCCATGTCGCCTTGAGTACATTTCCCATAATTTCATTTCACAGAAGATTAACCTCTCACCCCTTTTTTTCCAGTAAAGTATGGGCAATTTTCTCTAATAGCTACAGTCTGGGTAAAATACAGCTGCAAGTACATTTAGATTAGAATAGTTTTGAACTGTTACAGCTAGTTTAACCCATCATTTAGCAGTGATTTGGCTAGCAGAGAGATTAATATAGATACTAATGAGCTAACTTGTGGGAAACAGTTCCCAGGGGTGTTTGCTGGTGATCCTACATCTTTACGGGGAGTTGTGTAACCAGATTAGAGTAGTTGGTTTTAGGGTCACTGAGGCCTAATTAGCCCTTTGGCTCTATACAATCTAAAATCTGAATCCCCTGAAGCTGCTTCCCAAACACACAGATTCCTGAATGAGCTCCTGTTCTGTGGGAAGTTTTCAGGCCACCGGTGGAGCGATCCAAGTGGAGCTTTTTATAACTTTATGGTAATTGATTCACACCAAAATGTAATGGATGAGTGGCTCAAAACCACGTGACTGTGTGAATGTAGTATCTGCTTTTCTATAAAAGTGAGAGGTAATATTTAGGCAGTTCAAGTATTTGAAATTCAGAGCTTTGGACAAAAACTAGGAGTGTTTAATTTAAACCCTTGCCGTACAAGCTACTTTGGATAAAAGTTCACCTGGAAGCATCTTCACTTGGCGGCCCTTAAACAGAATCGGAGCTCTGATTGTGCAAGATGTGCAAAATGTCAGGATAATAGTGTCATACTTTGTGACTTACTTCTGAATACTGTATAGAAACTTCAGTTATTTGATTGCAGTTTTATAAACAATATCACCTTAAGTCAGAAATATAGTAGTTTGTGTAAAATCTCACTTTCAAGAGCCCTCACTGATTTGCAGGACAGATGGATGAATAAACACTACTACAGCTCCCCCTAGTGGTGAACCATATTCATCACAGACCAGAAACAGACTAAATGTCATGTGAGCATTCATAACTTGAGTCTGATGAATGAAAAGCTATAATACTAAAAAGAAATATAGGAAAAGTTCTATTCTATAATCTATTGACACACACATTTTATTTTCTTGATGTTTACAGCAGTGATATTACTGGAAATAGTTAAGTCTTCCTGTTAGTTGTTACTAAATAATGAGTTCCCAACTTGTCAACAGTGAAAATGAACACATTTAACAGCTAAAAGTTGTAATTAAATGAAAAATATCAGCAAAAGATGTTTCCCTTATACTCCTGATACTTGTTATTAAAGATTTAAAAATAAGAAAGATATCCTTAAAATAATAATACAAATAAATGACAATATGGCATACTTAGGGAAACTGTTGGCAATTTCTGCTTATATGAATAATGTTATATCTTATGAGCTGCTCTCAAATGTTACTTTAACATTTACAGTAAGAGATGTAACATGCTTGATAAATGTCTCTCACACTCAGCAAATAACCTTCCTAAAAACACAGGCTCAGGGGGATACATTTAATATTTCTGAGTGTGCGTCCCCATGTGATACTTCAGGTGTGCGCTCTGGAGGAATCCTCTGCCGCAGAGCTCACAGCGGTGCGGCCTCTCTCCCGTGTGGCTCCTCATGTGCTTCTTCAGGTGTCCGCTGTGGGTGAAGCTCTTATCACAGTGGGAGCAGCAGAACGGCTTCTCGCCCGTGTGGATCCTCATGTGAATCTTTAAATCTCCTTTCCGGCTGCACTCTTTCCCGCAGATTTGGCAGCGATGCAGTTTGACCCCGGCGTGGCTCGCCATGTGTTCGCTCATTACAGTAATGCTGTTGCACTGTTTGCCACACACCTGACAACACCTGGAGCTCTTGTGAGATCTGAGGTGCAGGTTAAGGCTTTGGTTGGACTCCAGGGTCTGTCCACACACCGCGCAGATGACGTCTGTAATCCTTGTATGTATGCGGAAAGCATGATTTGTCAAGTGATAATTGGAAGTAAATGATCTATCGCACAAAAAGCAGGGGAGATACTGATTTAACTCAGTGGTTTCTCTGGAGGCGATGGAGGAAGTTTGCTCTGTGTAGGTTTGGTTTGAGGTAAAGTTTGCAGCAGGTATTCCATTGTCCCGAACATCTTGGACTCCATCATTTTGGACCAGAGTTTCTGTAAGTTGAGGGAGATGTAACATTACGTGTACATTTTCAGTTTGCCCCTTAAATTGCTCCTCATAATCACTATTTTCAGTCTGAGATTCTGTGTCCTCGTCCTCATGTTGTTCACAGACAGATGAGTGAGGTAGGTAAGAGGCATCCACATCCCCAAACTCCACATCCTGTTCCTCTTCTTCTTGTTGCTGCTGATCGGCCCACAGTTCATCTTCTTCCTCTTTAATGTGCCGGAGCTCTGGTTCCTCCTGAGAGACGCTGGGGCCCGGCTCCTGCTCACAGAGGTGGTGCTCAGGGGAAGATTCATCTTTACACAACAACGCCTGAGAAGATACTAGGGGGAAAAGAGTAAAGAGTTTATTTAGAGCTTCTGCATCTTTCACGTCTATATCATTTTGTATCAGTTTTAGAACCAACATAGTTAATACGTTCTTTAATGTTGGAAAAAACGTAACTAAATAGTAACAGTATCAATAATGGTGGCAGCTAATTATTATTTTCCTTATCATTAATCTGCACTTATCCCCCACTTTTCATAGTAATTAATTACCTGTTAACACTTCTCATTTGAAAGTGTCTTGTTTAGCTGTTTTAATAAATCAATATTGATCAAAATAATTCAAATTATTTGGGTAAAGTTTTCCACTTTAATTGATATAATTGAGACAAATTATTACACATTGCAAAATTCTTGCATTTTGTTGCAGACTTAATCTTGAAAATCTTTTAGGCTATTAGTCATTACATAATTTTATTTTAGTTCTGCTTTGTTGATATATTTTTTTGATCAGTTTAAGAAAACAATGATACAGGCATTACTATACAACAATAACATGTAAATTATTTCAAATAAACAAATACTGGTTTCACTCAGGACTCAGAAAGTGAGAGTGAACACCCCTGTTGACTAACACATTACCAAAACATGATGTAACGGTGCCAAACAATTAAAAATAAGTGGGATGATACCTTGACAAACATTATAATGAAGTCTGCCACTGACACATGTAGAAATAAATAGTTAACAAACCTGTGTTGTGGTTTGTGTTTGATGCAAACTCCAGCAGCACACCTCTCAGTCGCTCGATTTCCTGTTTAGAGCTCGAAGCTTCGTCTTCATATTTCAAGATTGTTCGTTCAAAACAGTGAAATATTTCATCGGCAGCAGCTGTCAGTCTCTCGTTCACAAAAGCTCTGAGAAGCAGCGGAGAAGACATGTTTAAAATGCTTAATGTTAGTGTGGAAGACTGCCACAAAGACCAGAGGAAAGGATTTTTTACAGTCGATTTCCTACGGATGTAACGACAAACCACAGAAGAAGAATGCTTCCCATGGATGCAGCTGCCCCCTGCAGGACAACATGTGTCATTACCTCTGGTGTCGTTTACCAGACGAAGGCTTTTACTTTGAAATTAAAAACCGAGAGTTACGCCCCGTTTACTAAATTAAAAATAAACACAACAAAAAAACCTCTGAGTCACCTTTCTTGTAAATGTTATGTTTTAAAAGTGATACGAAAGTACACTGACTCGCATCGTTTAGCTAAATCTAATGATTTCGCGAAATGTATAAACCGTTTTAAAGAAGTTTGAGCTTTCTCGTACACCGTAGATAACCCGGAAATAACATAAATGACCCCATCCCATGCCCCAATCCTAAATCGTCTCTTGTCAGATTTGTGTCCTTTTTTTCCATTTTATCGTCGGAAAGTGAAATCTATTCATCAGACATAGAAGGTACGGTAAACTATACACATGTGATTCACTATTGTATGTCTGTTTTATGTATTTAATTATGCAATTTTAACGCTGCCCTTGGACTGTATCGTTAGCAGTTTAGCTAGCTTCCCATTGTACCTCAACCAGATTGTTAATGTTAGCAAACATTAAGCATTATTCTGCTCATAAACAGGATCATTGTTGCTGTAATTTTGAGGTCATATACTGAATGAGTTCATACCAGAACCTATTGGATATAAACGATCATTTAGACGATATAATGATGAAAGTGTGAATGTTTTAGCATTTTACTTGACATTGGCAGAGGTGGAAAAGGTACTCAGATCTTGTCAAAGTAGAAGTACCAGAGTGTAGGAATACTCTGGTACAAGTAAAAGTCCTGCAATCAAAAATATCACTCAAGTAAAAAAAGTATTGGCATCAAAATATACTCAAAGTACCAAAAGTGAACTTACTTATTATGCAGATTACCCATTTAGAATAATACATTATATGTTTTGATTATTATTATTATTGATGCATTAATGTGCAGCTAATGTTCATTACTTTGCTGCAGGGTGGCTAGAATGAAGCTCCAGGGGAAACTAAAGACTTTTAAGTGCTGTTTATGTTTCACATTGTTAATCCAAATCTGTAAAGGTATTAAAGGTCACCTATTATGCAAAATCCACTTTTCATGTCCCTTATACATCAACATGTGTCCCCTCTGTGTAAAGAGATTCTGAAAGTTTCAGGAAAAAAGATTCTCTCTCTTTTTGTCCTGATCCATTTATATAAAAACCTGTCTGAAAATGAGCTGATCAGATTTTGGCCACTTTATGATGTCATAACGTTGTTTTGGCTTGTGTAATTAGCCAACCAAGGTAACCCCCCCACCCCCACCTTATCACCTGAATCTCCTCCTAGAGCACCATTGTTCTTTTTAACCAAATATCTCTCAGAGGGGTGTGGGGAGGGGCTCCTTATTTTCATCTAAAGTAACAGACAGAGAATCAGCACTTTTGAAACAGAGGGGATTATGGGATGCTGAAATGATCTGTTTGGTATTTGGAGCCAAACACTTCAGAGACATGTTTGTATATATCTGAGACCTATAATATATTAATGAAAAACAGTATAATAGGGGACCTTTAATTAAATGTAATGAAGTAAAAAAATACTTTCTATTTAAAGGAGAGGTAGGTAATTCACTTCAGAAACACTTTTTGTTATATTCCATGGAATGCTCTTAACATCCCGATAGCAATGAATATCTTAAGTGCTTTGAGAATAAATCCATAAAAAAACGTCATCTGTAGAAAGCACGACCAATCATCTGAGCCGGCCCGGCTAAAGTAACTGGCCTACCTGCCTGTCAGCCTTTCATCTGTGCACAAACTTATCTCGTGCCCTCATTGGTCATGTGCGCGTTCATGTGTGTTGGAGGAGGGGCTCTGTAAGGAAGTATTTTCAAATTCTAGCGCACTCGAGCTGGTTTCTCCATTCTTACCTACCTTACCTTTAAGCAATATTTAGATATCCTTATCTGTAATAGGTATTTATAAATGTAATAGATATATATATATATTTTTAATTAAAATACTCAATAATGTCAAAACTTATTTTGTAAAGCAAACCATTCATCTTTAAAAAATAATAAGCAGATTCATCGTTATCGAAAATATGTGATAGCTTGATGTGGCGAATTTATGGTAAAAAAAACTGCTTTATTTATTCTTCCAGCAGACATGGGCATTACAATAATTTGGAGTTGTCTTTATTTTAGTCCATCTGGTGAAGTACATTAGACCCTTAATTTGTGTAGGTTTATACTTGGTCTTCTGACTCCTGGGGAAATATATGACTCTTTACCTGCTAGATGCTGCATTATAGCTAGTTGCTTACTGCCTTACTCCGTTTTGACTTATTTGATGAAAACCACTCCCTGCTGGCGTTGAAAACGAGAGATTAGAGGGGACCAGTACATGCCATGAAACCAAAAATGTGCATCTGTGGTAGGGCTGCTCGATTATGGCAAAAATCATAATCACGATTATTTCGGTCAATATTAATATCACGATTATTAAATACGATTATTCATTGACTTTGAAAACATCAATTTATTGAACTTTAAAAAAAAGAAAAAAAAGAAAGTTGAACAGTATCTTTTTAACAGTTGATTACCCTGAACTTTAAGTTTAACTCAACTGCAAAGTATTCAGCTGAAGCCACATCTTTTTCAACTTCCCCTCGGCATTTGTCATATAGGGCAGGCAGTGCAGATCTGGTGAAATGATGCCGAGATGGCATCGCGTAACGCTTGTCCATAGTGTTAGCCAGTTGCTTAAACCCCTGGTTGCTAACCGTGCTAACTGGGCACATGTCTATAGCTATGTAGAATGTGATGGCATGTGTTATATCCAGTGTTGGGTGTAACGCGTTACAAAAGTAACGGAGTTACAGTAATATATTACTTTTTGCTGTAACGAAGTAATGTAACGCATTACTAATGAAATGTGGGTAATATATTACCCGTTACAATGCTCAGTAACGCAGTTACAACACATTTTAACCCGAAATTAAATGGTGTTTTTGTTTTTTAAGAATGTACTAACATAGCGAGACATTCCGAATTTCCGACACCCGACAAATTGTGTGGGTAGATTAGTAAACCTGGTGTTTACCCTTCAGGCTTCGCGTCGAGATCTTCGGGGAAGTTGAACGTTATGCAACCATTCAAAAAAGAGAACGTAGCGAAAAATACTAAAAACAAATTGTGTCAGGTGCGCGTGACCTGCTCCGCTGCGCGTGCATCATTTCCAAAGTGCTTCCACAGCAGTGACACACATCTGATCTGTGGATAATCATTTATACGAAAATTGTTAAAGCAACCATCACTAAACGCCAGCAACACTGCATCTACTGCAGACAGTAGCAACAGGTCAGATGCGGACATCACGTTACCCTCCGTTGTGTACACTAGCTTACTCCCGCCTGACTCGCCGGCTCCGTAGCAGCAGTCTTCGTCGCCCGAAACTACGTCGCCCCTCTGCGGCCCGCAGGTGCCAGGTATATCTAAACAACTACCCGCCTGTACAGTGGGGTAAGGCAGTCATTTTGCAGCAAAAAAAATTGGTATAAAAATAGACAATGGTTAGAATATTCATGTGAAAATAGTACCATATTCTGACATGCCTGTAGAAATGTTGGGTCAAAAATAATGCATACAATAGCACAGATGCCTTCACCACGAATGGCTACAAAAATATCTCATATCCCAAGCTTATTTTCAACGAGCTGATGTTGCAGCTGAAATGTTCTCCAGGTCACAAAGTCAACCTCACATGATGATGTGATACCAGTTTTCAAGCACAGTAAATATTCTCTTCCCAGCGTATATGATGGGACCAAGGTGATGATGTAGTAGGATACATGGTTTTAATAATACTTTTGCCTTTCAATGTTTGCCATTTCAAACCATGAGCATGGTTTAAATAATATTTGCCTTGATTTACAATATGTTAACCTTCATTATAGTCCTTGACAGTGGTCTGTACTGCTGTATTAACAACGTGTCACATGTTAAGAATTTACAATCAGAATCGAGTATTCAACTAAGCCCTGTAATACAAGTTGTTAGTAGCCTTAAGGGCCTACACAGTTGTTACGCTATACCACATTGCCCTTCACTGGATGCATAATGAGCTGCACTAAACTACATTTTAGCATTTAAAATACCTAGCTATTCTTTTGCGGTTATTTTGGTGAAAGTAACTAAAGTAGTGTAACTCATTACATTTCAGAGACAGTAATATTGTAATGTAACTTATTACTTTCAAAAGAGAGTAATAAGTAATATGTAATATATTACATTTTGGAAGTAACTTGCCCAACACTGGTTATATCTTTGTGTCTTTGCGAGCTGGTTGAGTAGGCCGTTGCACTGTAAAGCGCAACTGAAATGATGACGTTTAAAAAAAAAAAAAAGCGGGCTGAGCCGGCCGTCTGTGATTGTCCAGAACACACAGATGGCCAGCCGCCCCTGCTGCACTGTACTTTCTTTTGTTCCACGTCGGACTCCTTAAACCCAAAGTATTTCCAAACAGCGGAATTAGTTTTACCTTTCTTGGTCACGAGTTGCTCTTGTTCTGCCATCTGCCAGCGCTGAACTCACACAACTATTGTCACTCACAACCTGGCCGAGGGGGCTTTTAGGGAGGGGCGAAAGCGCACGCAGAGAAATAATTGTTTTATTTCGATTACGTTGTTTTTGTAATCGTTGCAAGCCAAAATCGAGATTAAAATACAATTAATTGCACAGCTCTAATCTGTGGATTTGTCTCTCAAAAGCTGGATCCCCTTTCACACAAAGTCAAGTGACTCATTGTTAATAATAAATACTGATTATAACAGCTTTCAACTGTTTTATGGTTACACTGTTTACACAATAACCCTCGTAACCCTTGGGAGATGAAGCTGTTGAAGTTGTTGCTCTGAAAATGTATTAAAATCCATGACTCAGTGTGCCACAGGTCAATTATTAGTCACTGAGCATGGAGCTGTATTTGGAAAAGAATATTACTTGAGAGGGAATAAATGATACCCTTTTGTCTTTGTGCGTTAACATTATTCAATCAGTTGAACTTTCACATTAATCTTTCATCACTTCACTCGGCTCTCATGCCATTATCTGCCACACTGTCTTTATTAGAACACAGTGGAGTGGGTAAGATCTTGAAATAGGTAACATCTATACCTTAAATCAAGAAAAGATTTTGAATTGAATCGTGACCTCAAGAATCAAATCAAATGGTGAGATACTGAAAGATTCACACCCCCAGTGAATGGCTTGAACATACACTAACATTTTACATGACACTGTGACACTGTTAAGTTATATTTCTGTTCGTGTTTTACTTGTGGTTTAGAGCGACAAAAATCAAGCTGAAGAAATGCTCTCATTTCTCTTTAAGTGCAGATTTTATTTACAACATGAAAGTCTCCGCACCCTGATGACCCACGGGGGGGGGGGGGGGGGGGGGGGTTTAATTTACTTTGACTGATTGGACCCTTTTCTTCCTCAGAGCTCTGTGCCCTGATGCTTCTTGATCAACATCTCCATCACTCCTGTACTTTTTGTAGCACATTACACCTCAATCACTCTTAAGTGCAGACTGAATCTCACTCCCCTTTTTTCTCAGTGAGGAGAGCGGGATGATTTAGCCTCGGGTTGTAAATTCATGCAGCCTTGATTGTTCTGCACAGAGTTCAATCTGAAGCTCCTCTGGTTTCGGGGGTTGAGATGCTGACCATGTACCGCAGCGTTCCCGGTTCAAATCCAGCCGTGAACACTTGTTGCTGCTCTCTCTCCCTCATTTCCTTTCATTGCTACACTGTCACCATATATTAAAGGCTTAATATCTCAGGCTCCTGCTACTGCTGGCTCACTGTCATGATTTACTCGGACACTGTAACAAAGCCATTATTAATGTTATTACTAACACCTGTGCTTTTCCTATTGAGAGTCAAACTGTCTGCTGTGTAAGTGCCTTTTTAAATACTGAAGTCTTCTATATCTGGCTGTACCGCTTTATTTATCTATAGATCTGCAGATGGTTTTGGAATTAATCTCTTAAAGTGTTTGGTTTATAAAATGACAAAAGGTGAAACATGTCCTCAATTTCTTAAACTCCAGGATTGTTTTG
Source organism: Notothenia rossii (assembly GCF_949606895.1). Taxonomy (NCBI): domain Eukaryota; kingdom Metazoa; phylum Chordata; class Actinopteri; order Perciformes; family Nototheniidae; genus Notothenia; species Notothenia rossii. The sequence goes on from NC_136909.1 coordinate 79,143,712, forward strand.
TCTGTGCAAAATGTACAAACATTCACTTTTAATATGGTATATAAAACAAAGGAAAGCAGAAAACATCTGTATTTGAGATGCTGATTTCAGATATCTTTGGCCTTTTTTGCATCAAAGATGACTTCACTTCTTCTCTACAGTTGTGCTTATTATGGGTAATTGTCTTGTACCACTTTCATTAAAGCCATAAACTATTTCCCCTTTTCAGAAATAACTACCCACCATGTTCCTCACCCTGATGCTTCTGAGGAACAGCATCCCTGGGAAGCAGTGGATTGGAAAGCATCGTCGTCCACGGGCGGTAACGTGGCAGATGACACGCAACACGGTGAAGCACCTGGAGCGTGAGAGGGAGAACGAGTACTGGATAAGCCGGCCGTACATGACCCCGGAGCAGGAGTACTGCCACGCCGTGGAGCGCAGAGCCAAGAACTGGATCAAGATCAAAGAGGCCAAGTTCTGCAATTTCCCCCAACACAAGAGCATCACGGATCATCTGAGTCACCTCAATATCACCAAGACGTGGTCAAGTTAAGGCGATGGGAGATGGGACTGTCTTCACAATGTGACATATCGTGTGTTTGTGCAAGAAAGCTTGGTTTCATGGAATCAAGATTTTGCATGGCAGTTGAAAAGACACCATGAAAAGTCATTAATCAAGACTCCATCCGCCTCCGTGAAACAAATGTGTAATCTTTTTGTGTTTTTGCATCAGTCTGAATCTACCCTGCAACAGGACTGTAATAGCTCCACACTCAGTGATGCTCATTGGATAAAAACTGCTTAACATTAACACACCTGATCTGTGGGTCCTTCTTTCAGCTCTCGTTAAATAAATGGGCTTTCAAGTCTCCATAATTATACGAACTACTCAAGTGTGTTGCATGAGATAAATGTAGGAGGAATTGTGTAAATAGTGTGGGGAGGTTGGGGCAAAATTATGTAATTTTTTACTACTGGTAATTTCACTTTAATAGATTTGTTCTTACTGCCAGTAAGCCAAATTGTAGCTGAAACTAGACTGTGTAATCCCTTTTGAAGTTAGAAGATCCAGGGAGGAAGACATTTTCAAGGTTTGTGAAATAATCTTTCTTCATTATTGGATTCTCAAAGTAATACTATTGGCGTTGTGGGGAGCTAACGTATGTTTAGAAGAGATACACCATGCTGGGATTATGATACCTTTTACTTTAAGTGCAGGAATTTTGACCCTCAATGACAACCTTAGTTTTACTCATGCATGATATTGTGTCAATGGCTTGTCAGATAACAGTTATTGCCATTACATTACCCCTTTTGCGTTACAACAATTATACATAACTACAGGAAGTTGATTATCCCGCTTTTACTTTCATAACCTTTTTAAGGTTTTTGAAAGCTAGTAGGCATTGGCACCATTTTACAAACGACATCATTGCCCATATTTTTTTGTATTCCTTTTACAGTAGGACAATCATGCATTATCCTGTGCTTCTCTGCAGCACACAGAGCCTGATGGGTGTAGCCATCCAGTCTGATTTACACCACCTGCAACATCAGGTGAACCCAGTGAACAAACTGATGGGACATAAAAACACAGCTGTAAGATTATTCTTTTGTTGCAAAGAGTATTTTTAGGGTGTGATGTTTTGAAGGATATTGTCACCAGCAGTTTATTTGAGGTCCGTCTTAGTATGGGCACTGCAGGGTCCAACATATTTGAACAGGATTAATGAGCGTGTGAAAAAGTGTGGTCTTTAAAAAGGCCAATTCTACTGCAGGAAATAAAAATCCTAATTTCTTAGTTTTGCTTCACCTTTGGGACACCCATTTCAAGAACCTGAATGTAAGAGACTAATCCATGAAAAATTAACTTACAATCCTCCTGGTTGCTCTGCATGAAGCTTTCCTGACAGTTTTTCTCTATTTTATAGAGTTTGGTACACTCTACACTGAAAATGTTAAACACAGATCACAGTTTTAATCTGCTTTTCCATGCCTGAATCCTGCACATGTCATTTAAGAGATTAATTGTTAGTTAGACAAGGTTTTCGAGGTTTAGGGACTGAAATATTGTGTCACATTTCGCTGGAAATAATCGACAATTTGCAGTCATTTCCTCCTCTGTTGTCTTTGGATTTTTCCTCCTGCCCACTGGTCTTCAAGAAATTGAAGGTTTGCATTAGCCTCTTAAAACCAGAAGTATCACCTAAACCCAAAACAGAAGAACAAGGCGGAATAAAGAGGTGATCTAGTTGACAAGCGTACAAATCCATCATCGTGTTTTCGACATACAAGATTCTTAATTTTGAATATGGAAATATCAGCAACATTTAGACCAAGTTTCAAAAAGGTAAATGCACAAAGGTTAGTTAGTAGATTTGTGATTTGAACAATATATAATCTAATGTTTTTGAATCAAACTCTTAATCTATAAAGTAACATATCTGTAATTGTTCAGATCTGCAATCGTGTGTAGTAAAGTATACAATATTCCCTTCTTAATGCTAGTGTAGCAGGTGCATAAAGTGATAGAAAAGTGGGTAAAAGTAACTCAATATCTTTATTTTTTATTTGCCTTAGTAAGAAATGATTTCATCACAAGGCATAGAAAACAAAATAAACATTAACTTATAAGAACAGCTTTACACATAATGGATACAACACTAATCCTCATGCGTATATTAATCGTCAGATCTTACCACATTGTCATTGTAAATATCCAAGTCTTACAGTACAGTACATTTATTTTAAAGGAGTCAGTGAATTAGTAGTCAACCCTTTGTTTCCTCCGGCAGATGGCGCTGCAGGTCCTGGTTGGAGCTCCATGCAGTGGAGCAGAGCCCCGACCCCTCCTGCGCGATGCACCCAGGCGTTGTTTTCGTCTCCTGGATGATGAGGTGCGTAAAGAGGCGCCAACACACCGGGCTGAGGAGGCACACACACATATCTCCTCTGCAAGAGCATCCACGCAGCGCCTCAGGACCGCAGAGACCATGAAGACCAGCGGCAGCTCGAGGAGTACAGATTCACCTGCAGACGACTGAGTGAAGAGGCAGCATGGCGGGGGGTCGGAGGGGACTTGTGGCCCCGCAGAATACTTTTTTGGAGAATATTGTGAGACGGTCCAACGGTAAGGATGAGGATTAATATGCTACCTTGAAATTAAAGTTAAAACTGTAAAACTAAATATATATGGTGCATAGACATGTGCATTAATTGTTCGTCAGCCTGTCTAGAGAAGCCACTTAACTAATTAACGAAATTAGAACAACGATGGAGGCTAATTAGAGACCGAGCCATTACCTTCATGCGCATTTAAAAGTTCGTTATAAACAAAAACTTCAGTGTTAACACATTTCCATTCATTCTAGTTAAAATATTCAGTGCGTTTTCTGATAAATCTCCTGTTCCCAATACGGAGTCCCTGCAGGAGTGCGTTGAGAGAGAAAGCCAGTAACAATCAGACATTAGACATTAGAGGTAGCCTACTGGTTACATAAAGCCACTGGAAGCCTTCATTAAACAATAAAATGGACCAAAAATATGCAAAAATAATCAAGTGTAATACTTATTCATTTCTAAAAACAAGTTATGTCAGAGTAGATCAGCTTGTGCAAAGACACTAATCCATTTGTTTTTATTCACCACGATTTCCCCAATAGGCTATTGGTTTAAATGAAACTATTACGCTTTTGTTCATATTGTCTTAGATCAGCTAATGCTTTATTAACTATCCCAAGATAAAGGGGTTGGATCTATTTGGGGAAATGGATGAGAATGGTTTAATTGTTTTCACTGTATTGGATTCTATCTTAATTCATAAAAAAAGCAGTTTGAAGCACACATTTCAGACCTTTGTTAAAACCAGTGGATACAACATTACATAGCACAGAAGGAAGGCTAACCACAATGATGAGTTACTCATGTAACATATGTTTATTTATATACTTTATTGTTCACATGTTAATTTTTTTCTTATTACTTGTTTTGTACCTGAGATGCATGGGATTCATTTATTGGCCAATTGGTGCACAATATGGGGTTCAGAATGTGAAGCAGATATACTACCTATGATAGCTGAAATTTAGCAAACTTTGATAGAAATCTTGCAGTGATTTTGGAAATATGAGTGTCGGTAATCCTTTGGCTATGTATTATAAGATCAATCTGAAGTGACAGGACCTACTGGAGAGTTATGACACTGGACAGCTAGCTGTGAAACTAAACCAGCACGCCGCGTACGTTTCTGTCACGAACAACGTTTGGAGACAATTATGGACACACACCAGCTCATTGGCTTGAGCTATAATGATTTCCCTTTTTAATGGGCTATAGTCAAAATTAGGTTTGGAGGTTCTTTCCTATAATGTATAATCGTGTCCCGCAGAGGTATGCCACACAAACTTGTGTGTTTGTGTATACACGTCTGCTCCACATATCTCCATTAAAATGTGTTATGAGAGAAGGGAACAACTTGTGCGGAAAGGCTGAATATGTCTCTAGAGCCAGGCTTTCTTTAGATGAACAGTGTGAGAATCTGAATCCCTAAAGTGAATAATAAATAAATAATAAAAGAAAGGAAAATGTAACCTTTAAAAATAAAAGCACATGCATGTTTTTCCTATGACCTTGGGCGATCCATGGATTTGCGAGGAGTAAATCTCTCCCAAGCTAGAAACAAAAGAGCTAAGGCTATAATCTGCAGGATGCCACTGAGACACAGTGGATTGACACAATTGACTTGTGAGAGACCCAGCGGTGGGTGGGCGTTCACAGACGATGAGATGTTCCTTTATTCCTTTCTTTCAATGTTCAAAATTATAGCACTTACTTTTCTGTCTCTATTTTGGATTTTCATTTTGGCTCTTTTAGGTCACCGCCTAAATTTAGGTCACCGCCTAAATTTAACTCTACATTAAAACAGAAGTTTGTTGTTACATAATATATGTTTCTTTATGTATTGGAGGAAATGCATATAGTTGCAATAATGATAACTTTGTTCCATTATAGTGTTTGTGAATAAGGCCAGTAAACTAACCTGGGCAATTTACAGGGACCTGCATCGAGCAATTTAACATTTAATTTCACCCATCTTTAGGTTATCAGCCCATTGGATGGGTGTTATCAATGGTTATCAGCCTCATGGATAACAAGAAGCCTGCTGCACCTGCTAGTAGGTTTGGACTGAATGGTGGAAAGCAGTAACAAAAGCCATTTAAAGTCTCTATCTATAACTATAACTATGTCATTAATCAATTTGTTTTATTATTTTCCACATCTAAAGGCCAGACTTCCAGCCATGGTGTTCGTGTCCAGTATGAAACCCAAACTTAATTTGTTATGACTCATTACAATGAACTCATGTTGAAAACGGCAACAAATGCGTTTCAATTTCACATTTGGGTAGAGGTATGCCCATTTCCCCTCGTCTAAGCAATTAGAATGATAACAACTGAATACGGTCGGCCATTTGGCCGTATTCAGTTTTTGACCACCTAACATGCTGTTTGTCTCAGTGAAATCGGCAAAACCTACATCTTGTGGGTCTTGTTAATCCTATGTAGCTATATGGTGATGTTTATTCAGAGGTTGAAATGTTGAAAGGTAAGGAGCAGCAGGAGAATGTGAGTAGGAAGATAATGAAGGCAGTTCATTTTGCCGGTGAAGCAACAACTATTATGGACAACTAATTGACTCTGAGGGCTCGAGTTGTGCACTATACTGTGGTTCTGCTACACTACCCTTGTCAGTACTGCATATCCACAAGGGACCCTTTAAATTCAATTAAACCTGCATTTACTAACTGTGGCAACTTTAGGGTTGGCTTAAAGTTGCAAACACAACATTGACATCTCACCTTTTAAGTTGACGAAGCAATATTGGCATTCATTGAAGTTGTGTGTCTTGCCAATTTCAAGTCAAATATTCACTCAATTTCAGCTGTGTTTTGGCTCTCTTACCACTCCTAAGGGAAATATCTTTCTCTTCTCTGTCTCTTTAGCTGATAAATGCTTCAATATGTTTACCAGCTTGTCACTTACTGTCCCTGACTGCAGTTTGCTGCTGAGCAGGTAGGGTACAGTGGGATTTAAAGCCTTTATTCACTGAAAAGAGCTTCCTGCTGCAGCCAAAAATAACCCCATGGGTGCAAGAGTGAACCAAAAATGTTAAGTTGCGGCCCAACAGCTAAACAGTGAGTTGAAAAAGCCAATTAAATACATATTATGTTGATTTACATTGATTCAAATGACTACGTTTTGTAGTTATATGAACTTTGTAGCTCTATGGAGAATTTTTGCTTTGCTTAGCTGATTATTTTGGCCTTTCCAGCATTAAAATGGCCGACAAACAAAGTTAGCGACTACATTAGCTTAAGACGGCTGAATATTAGCGGCTAAAGAGCAACGTTTCTTTCAGAAGTTGGTAAGAAAGCTATAAGAAGAGTAAATATAAGACCTACATTCATCTGTTGGCCAGAAAGATGACTTCAAATGAATGCCAAGTTTCACCAAGTGTGCTGCATGTAGCCTAAGTAACTGTATGCTAATGCGTTAGCCGCAACAAATAATGCTAGCTGTGTCAGCCTGTTTCTGAGTTGATCTGCCCCTTAGTGGCTCAAAAATTATAAATACATCTTTAATTATCATAAGTCTACCTTAATAGTAACACTTATTTCTGTTGAGCTTACGTTTTTTTTACGAAACAGCTGTTATTCTCACGTTAGCTAGCGATAAACAGTGAGGATTGCCAATTCACAGTGTTGTGTTATGTTTTTGGTTGACACGTCCATTCTTTTTTGTCTGACACTCAACAGATATTTGTCAATGTAATCTTTTAACCTTGTTTCTTTTTCAAATATTTCAGTTTGGACACTGTCACATAAACAGACAGGTACTATACAGTTTAGTTTGGTGTGCTGCTTATGTTTTCTTGACAGTATCTTTCTCTTTGTAATGCACCACTAAATGTTCTATACCAAATGATGTTAATTTACCAAACACTTAACTAACTAACTTAACATGTTAAGATTAATAAATAATTTAAATGATATACAACACAGCAAATCCAGGGCTGATTATAGTACTGGAGCTTTGGACTTTCTTTAAGTTTAACATTCATCTGATCATTGTAAAATAACACGTTGGCATAGAACGTCTCGTGCTTCATATTTGTCGTCAGTTTTCTCATGCTTGCATTTGTAATTTCAAAGTGTTTTTATTTGGTGTTGACTGAATATTTATGTAATATGGGAAATGCTATTTCTATGTGTTTTGTGCAAGGTGTTTTTAACTCCTTCTCCTGCTCTTTCAACCCCGTGTCGTCACATTGTTGTAGTTTCTGCGCAGCTTTGGGAATTTCCATACAGGTTTTATTATTTTTTTTGGTTTTACCCCCAGTCATCATCACATTTACTTTCCCATTTAAAGCCAGTACATTTTCCCTTTGTTTTCCTTTTTATTTGCCAATTTTATGTGAATGGATATTAGATCGTTTTACTTTTAGATATGTTTAAATGTCAAAAATAATCCTGGAACTCAATCTCAATTTTGTATCCTAGGAAGGAATTTACACAAATAAGTTATGCACATTTTGGTATTGATGGTATTTATTTGATAAGAAATATCAAAATGGCAAAAAGCAGATTAATTTGTCCATGAAGTCTTGCACAATTGTCCTTAAAGTACCACTATACTGCTTTAAAATAATGTTACATTTTAAGCTTTAGTATTTTCAAGTCTAAATTACGCTCATAATCAGTTGCATATTTTTACAAAGCAAAAACTGAACAGTGGAATTATTTGCATATTTGTTTCAATCATACTTAATCCAAAAAGCCAGTAACCAAATCCGCTGGCATTTTCCTTTTAGTTAATGAATAATGACATTTAAGAACAAATTGGAGTTTAAGTAATGACACAGAGTAACAATAGTTGATTAGGTTTTGAGAAAGGCTGAAGCAAAATACAAATGATTCAATGATCACTTAGGTTTATTAACATTTTCGACCATTCATATCTTTTGCTTGAAGGCTTTGCTAACATTTGAATATGCAAAATGTGCCATATGAGAATTAATGTACTCTGTTTTCATGACATTTAAAAATCGATGACCGCGGCTATGAATATTTGTAGACTATACTGTCCAATAATGGAAACCTAATTACTTCATACTATCAGCAATAACTCAGACTATTTAATCACAAACACAAGTACTCACTTGTTTTTCCCAAACACTTCTGAAAGCTAAATTACTCTCAGTCTACATAGGAAATGTAGAATCCCAAGATATTCCTTCAAAAATGAACAAGGAAATACTAATAAAAACGTCAGGTAGCAGATGTTCGGATGTTTACTACATAACAAAAAATCTGTTTGGCCTACATTTGTGTGCCAGTGCCCCATGTGGAGTGTGTAATGTGCCGTAGACCATCATGGACATTAATGAAACTCTTTGGTGTGAGGGAAACATTACAAAAGAAAATATGCATTTAAAGAAATTTGTTTAATAAACATTCAGCAGTATGAAGGAAAGTTAAATCATTAGTTTTGAAACCGAGGAATTTGTGCCAAGAATCTGTGAAATATTATTTTCAACAATAACACATTTTTAAAGATAGGCACTAATTTTTTTATGCCCCAATATTTGCTGTTTAGTTATGTCCCGTCATTCTTTGAAAACTCTTGCAATGTTTATTTAGTTGCAGCTCCACAAAATCTTTGACTTTGATTTAGATTGAAAAACCTTTTCCCTACCCAAAACTACTTTGATATTGTTGAGTTTTTAGGAAACACTGCAACCCTTCAAGTGTATTCACCCTTCATTCCTGTTCACTTCTAAACAGATACCAACTTTGTCCTGGGAAACGCTCAGATAGTAGACTGGCCCATCGTCTACAGCAACGATGGTTTCTGCAAGCTGTCGGGGTATCACAGAGCAGAGGTGATGCAGAAAAGCAGCACCTGCAGGTAGGAACAATGTTTATAGTTCACAGAAACTGATGAGAGCATATAAAACACAACTTATAAAGTAAAGTTTACCAAACTCTAAAGACTTAATATACGATACTAACACTTTTTATATTTAGCTGTATTAGATATAAGTTCAAGATTAGCCAGTGACATTATAAGAAGTCGTTTTGGCTAACCTACAGCTGTCTTTAATCTAGATGAGCCTCATCTTGGCTGGCAAAGCTAAAATAATCATGCTATTGCTAAAGTTATACAACAGTGTCAGATAGAGCAGGGGTTCCCAAAGTGGGGGTCGCGAGATGATTACAAAATAAAAATGAAAAAAAAAAAAAAAAAAATTATAAAAAAAACGTTATTACTTTTTTTTATAATTTTTTTTTTGTAATTATTATTAATAATAACGTTAACATAGACATTTTTTTTCTTTGACAAACCACTGGCGCAGTGTTTCTCAAACTTTTTCTTTTTTTTCCCTGAAATTATTTCACTAGCACCCCCCACCTACAAGTTTTTTTTATCTTAAAAGTGCCTGCAGTAAAACACTGTGTGGAGGTTTCATTTAGATCCCTGTATCACACATAGAAATAGACTCTTGCTGCAGTGTTCGGTTTCTTCTGAGAATTCAATAGGTTTATGTGTGCCACTGTAGAGGCCATTTTCAATGCTATGTATCTTTTTGAGTGTGTTTGTATTTGCACTTCTTAACACCAGGCGGAGCATCCTTATTTAGAGGTAATTGGTAGAGAGAGTTATTCGAGGATGATAACCGGGTGCAGGTGTGTGCAGCTCTTCACTTTGCTCCAAGTTCCCTGTGCCAGTGCGTGTTTCATGTCTGTGGGTTTCCTCTATGGAATATTTTGGCTTATTTTAAGAGAAAGGGATATGATGCTGAACGTTCTCATTGCACAAGTGCAGTGTTTTCAGATGTGATTCTCGTGCATAATGCCGTATTAATTAGCAGAATGAATGATGAGCTTATACATCAGCTGCTGAGCAAAATGTGTTGGCAATGTAAGGGCTGATATTAAGATGGTATGATGTTCACCCTGTACATCATGTGAGATCAGTGTGTTGACATGGTGATATTTGATAATGAGCATTAAACACAAAATACAGCTGATGTGGATGTTATTAGTTTAGCAGTTCTTTTGCATTATGATGGTACCAGATAAAAAAAGCTAACAATGCGGCAGGAATGATTCTGAGAACCTGGAAATTAGGAAAAAAATGTTGCACTTCCTGTACCCTTGTTTTGAAGTCAATGGGGTTTTTGAATGGGTTTTGTTGAAGCTTTTAAGTGTCTTAAAAAAGGCTTTTGCTATGAGACTACGACAACGTCATAATGCCGAACAGTAGTCAATCTTTATCTCAGTGGTGACGTTGAAGGCACGAAGTGTATTCATTCATAGCCTAAAAATAATAGCGTTCGTTTGTGAAAATGAGTTGCTGAACCAAATAATTTCAATATTGAAAATGTTTGTTTGCAACAGAGCTGATCTTCTGCAATCATCCAAAGTTAAAATCACAATAAAGTATTCTATATTGAAAATAACAAGAATACCACTCACGATAAGAGTTAATGCCATCACTTCAGTAAGATACCTAATTAGTCTTTATTTATTTCAAAGAAAGAAACCAGATGAGTAAAACAGTAATCTGTGATGTAATCAGGTTGTAACAAACTGAAACTATAGCAATAAAAGGGAATCTAAAATGAGTAGTATACCTATTCAAGTGAGTACATTCTGGTCTATTTTGTTTATTGTGCTGGTAAAAGCATGCCAGTAAGAACTATATTAATAGGATCAAATGGAAACAGTTGGTGCTGCCAGGATCCGTGGGAGATTTCTTGTGTTGTGGGAGATGGCGTTTGTCACAGCCAGCACTGCGGCTATTACTGATTTAGACCCCCGGGTCCCCGAGCATAAGCTTCAGAAGACTTGCCAATACAAATATTGAACAGAGTGTGTGAAGATTAATTTTAGGATTATTTTTAGGTTGCTGTGTGGATCACAGTCTTGTTGTTTGTAAGAGGAAGGGAACATACTTAAGCTCTCTTGACTGTAATTGAGATCCAAATATCACCATACACTTCAGTAAATAACAGTTTACTTTGCAGCAAGGCAAATAAGCCCTTGTAGTATTTACTGGAAGTGACAGGCAACATACACATTGTATTTGAGAGCACATTCAATGACAGTGAATACAATCAGAAAACAATCATATTTTATTAATAAGCACCAGACCCTAAAATGAATTAGTATTAAAGAATCCATTTTTTTTCTATTTTGAATCAAGCTAAATTCTCCAAATTACATCTGCCTCTGTTTTGAAATATATTTTGGTTCCTTTCAGATAAAGGTTTATTATATGTGTTATACCTGTTTGTCCTGTCTAAACATGTTGAACTAAGTACTTTTACTGAGTACTGTTTTGAGGTAGTAAAATATCTTCTTCCAACACTGACTGTGGATTATTTATAAGTAGGTTTAATAGGTATAATTAACCACTTTTATTATTAAAATACACCTCTATGCCATGCAATCATTTGGTCTTTTTGAAAAACGTTATAAGTAACCACAATAATACAGGAATCTGACATGAGTGTGGGCTTCCAGCAGAGCCTCATCATGATTGTTAATCATACAAAATTGAAATAACATAGATAACTAGTAAACTGTTTGTATCAAATAATCATAGTACAAAGAAATGTAAGAGAAAAATACTAATCGGTCAAAATCATAATCTTTGCCAGAGTAACATGATGTTTCCCTTTATCAGCCGGTGCATCTGTCAACACTATGAGTACATCATATTTCGAAAGAGATACGTTTTCAACGCGGGTAGTAAATGTTGACCATGTTTTGCCATTTTTCTGTGAAGTACCGAAATCTCCTCCAAATTCAATATAAACTCATTCTGGATCCACTGGTTATAGGTAGGAGGGCTCATTTATCTCAGTTAAACAATACAAGAGGGGGCCATTGCATTTTTAAGGAGGCAAGAAAACATTTGGTCTTTCTTTTTAGCGTCAAAAAAACATCTCTATGAGTTTGATAACGAGGCCATAAAACATTCAGAGTGTGGATGTTGGATGTTTCTGAGGATGACTCAAACGTAAAATGTATGCCTATCTCCCCAGAGAGTTCAAGTCAAATATGTCTTCCTCTTCTGCTGCAGATGTGCGTGGATCAAAGATGTTTTTTCCTCCCCTACTGCTCTGTCTCTTCTCAATTATGTATATGTTTTTTACATTCTTTACTGGATCCCGTAAACATACAGGGACAAACCTGTGGGAATTGTTCGCGCATGACGAGAAAGTCATTCGAAGAATCGTGTTTTTGTTTTGTTCTCTTTCTTTGAAGAAGGACATTCATCAGTGATATTACATCAAGCACGGTCTGAAGAGCCTGTGCAGCGTCAGGATGTAGTCTCATTAAATTTAGCCGTCCTTTTTTTATTTCATAACAAACTCAGAGTTATATTTAGATCCTGCTGGAACATGCTGCTACTCAGGGTGGCGGTAACAAGCAAAGTGAGATGAATCTCTCCGCACCGTGCTTTAATGTGCTCATGGATGCTTGACCCATCTTCAGGTCTAATTTGTTTTTTAGAGGTGCTTTCGTTAATTATACTTCGGGCTGAATTTAGCTTTTTTTATGCCATCAGGATACATTTCATTGAGTTTTAACCCACCTCTACTTCATATTTAATACAGTATAATTATGCGATATGTGTCTATAAAGGTCTATAAATAGCACTGGCTGCACAATTTAAATATAACTATAAATGGCGGATCATTTTGTTGGGAAAGCATACAGATAAATATTAAAGGAAAACGTAGATAAGAAAAGAAAAGGTGTCATCAAAGAAACAAAAGAACGGAAACAAAGTACCACAGTGTATCCAGGGAATACTTGACGTCTAACACAATATGATAATCACTCATTCGAGCATTTCTCGCCACATTACAGAGCGGGCACGCTTGTCCAATGTGCCGTTGCCTATTAAATATTTAAATTGTTATATCCCTTTGTGTCTTCCAGCTTCATGTACGGGGAGCTCACGGACAAGGACACGACGGAAAAAGTGCGACTAACATTTGAGAATTATGAGATGAATTCGTTTGAAATACTGATGTATAAAAAGAACAGTAAGTCGCAACACCATATGTGAGGAAACTAGGAAAATGTGAAGTTTTCCTCCACTCTCTTTCCATGCAAATGTATTCCGAGCTCCTGTAACGTAGTTCAAAGGAAGCCCAGCACATTTCTATCTCGGTAGAAATGTGCTAATTGGTCCAGAGCCAAACCTTCCTTTTGAATAAATATAGATGTGTGTGTTTCCATCTCCCCCTTCTGCTTGCAGGTGTTACAGGAAAACAAGGGCAGCTTTAAAAGTCCCTTTTGCAAACTGTGCAATCTTTTTTTTACTGTTCGTGAACTCAGTTATTTCCTCCAGCAGTGTGGTGCAGATCATGCCCTGAAGCTTTTATTTAATGGGGCCCCATTATGCTCATTTTCAGGTTTTCATATTAGTATTTTGTGCCTCTACTGTGAAGCTCTTCATGATTCTCATACTGCCTGTGCTGCAGCACCTCTTTTCACCCTCTGTCTGAAACCAGAGCCCAGTCTGCTCTGATTGGTTAGCTGGCTTGCTCTGTTGTGATTGGTCAACCGCTTAGATATGTCCCGCCCCTTAGCCACGAATATGTGTATCACGTGTATACAATTAGTTGGAGCGCTAGCCAATAGAAGTGCGAGGGTTACATAGTGATGTGACTTTTAACAAAAGTAAACAAAGTAGTCCAATGGAGGCGTTTCAGGCAGGGGGGGAGTGTGTGGGAGAGAAAATCCCTCCTGAAGGGAACTTGGGGACTTTATATCAACAAAAACACTCTTCAGAGATTCCAAAAAGCAACAAATAGGGCCCCTTTAATAAGAGAAGAACCATGTGTTATATATGTTATACATGTGTATATTCCTGTTTAGTATTGTCAATATCTGTTCCACCTTTCCAAATCTGTCATGTTCTATAACCCTGTTGATTTAAAATTAAACGAATATAAAAATAAGCAGATGATGCAGCTTAATATATATTTCTGTTCTTTTTATACTTTCAGGGACGCCGGTGTGGTTTTTTGTGAAGATTGCTCCAATACGAAACGAACAAGAGAAGGTGGTCCTGTTTCTTTGTACGTTCAGTGACATCACAGCTTTTAAACAGCCCATTGAAGACGATTCCTCTAAAGGTGAGTCAACAGGATACACTCGTATGATGTCATGCCTTTTATCAGAGGAGGTTGTCTCTCTGAATCTCCCAATGAAAGTTATATCTACTCCATTGGGATTGAAATATGTAAAATGCATTTATATGAACACTTCATGGCCCCTTCAATCCTTTCAAATGTGTTCTACATTTGCGAGAGGTAGAGGTAAAGTTTGTTGGCCACCGATCATCATCCAACCCTGTGCATTGTGCATCTGCTCGGGGGAAACACCCACTCAGTGAAATACACAGCCATCATGATGGTTTTCAGCACAACATGACTCACTGGACTGTAAAAGTGTTGCAGACTGCCAAAATAGAACACGGATCAGTGCAACAAAAAACATGCCACAGTGACAGAAACAGGATGTGGAATTTAATGAAATAGAGATTGTAGTTCAGCATCAACAGGTAGCTGCTGTAGAGGCTGTTGCGCTCTCTCTCTCTCTCTCTCTCTCTCTCTCTCTCTCTCTCTCTCTCTCTCTCTCTCTCTCTCTCTCTCTCTTACACGGGCCATTGCCTGCAAGCAAAACTAACAAGCACCGGTTTCTGCTGCCTGAATAGAGAGTGGGTCTGAAGTGAGGCAAACACTGCAGTAGATCACAAACACCAGGTTAGGGCTGTTGTCTTTTTTAAATCATGGAGGCAATCTCTTTTTCTTAAAGGTGGGGTAGGTAAGTTTCAGAAACCGTCTTGAGATACACTTTTTGTTATATTCCATGGAATGCTCTTGACATCACGATAGCAATGAATATCTGAAGTGCTTTGACAAAAAATCCATTAAAAAATGTCATCTGTGGAAGCCGTAATACTGTAAAAACTACAACCAATCATTGGATTGCCGCCCTGTCTGTCAGCCTTCCATCTCGTGCACGCACAAATCTATCTCGTGCCCTCATTGGGCGTGCCGTCATTGGGCGTGCATTGCAGCAGTACTTCAATGACTCGCCAGCAACAGGCGGCCACTTTCACCATGGCAGAGTTAGGTTCAACATCGTCTACTGGTCGCAAAAGAAAAAATGTAACGGAGCAAATTAAGAACAAAAAGAAAGTGGAAACTAGGAGAAGTCAAACCAGAGTCAATATCGTGGTTGCTTTGGCTGTGTAGTATTGCTAACCTAGATGTGTTTAGCTTTGCCTGATATGTAACGTTACTGCAGCCTGCTCTCGCCGAGGAGGTGCTCTGTAAGGAAGTCTGAAGGAAGGGGCGGATTCTTTTTGGCTGTGTACTTTCAAATTTTAGTGCACTCGAGCTGGTTTCTGAAACTTACCTACCCCACCTTTAATAACAGATGCTTAGTCAAACATTTTAAGGAAAAGGACATTTGTATATAAGATTGCAAAAAACACAACAAATTAAAACTAACTGAAATACACATATAAAGCTTAATTGAGCTAATTGGAAACTGCCTTTAATCTCCTTAAGAAAAATTAACTATATGCATTGAATGAAAAGAGTGATGTCTCCGGTTCTGCTGAAGGGATTTGGATAATTTGTTTTAAACTGGCAATGAAAATGTGACAGGAATGCAATGCTAAATTGGTTGCCTGTTCTTTTTGTACAATCAGTAAAGATTATTTGAATACACCAGAAAAATAAATATATATCAGCAGGGATATGATTCATGACCTTGATAAAAAGGCAAATAAAGGTGTGGAGTAGAATAGAAGCTTGTAAATAAAACGTTGATGGATTTTCACAGCCCAGAAACCCCAAACAGGTCCTTGTTAAAGACTTATTGCTGCTCTACTAAACATTAACACTTAACATAAACAAGATCACTTACAGAACATGCTTTTTAAGAAGCTTAATTTAAAGGTCCCATATCATGGCCATTCCGACTGATCATAATTCCATTGTTGAGGTATACTAAAATAGAAAAATAATGTGCAATTTTCCAAACTCACATTGGTTTCGCATACAGCATCTCTGTAAAGTATGTGTATTCAGCAGTATTCACTTTCTCCACTAAACGGCTCGCTGCAGCTCCCCCCCCCCCTCCCCCCTCCCTGTGAGCCCAGTGTGCTCTGATTGGTCGGTAAGTTGTGAATCGCGCTGAGCTCCGTGGAGGTGTGATTTCCTTGTTTAGCGATACACAGCCAAACACAGCCGAACTCAACCTGAACACACACAAAGTCACAGCCGAAATAAAAACAATAAGTGTGGCTTGATATTGAGTAAGAAAAAGGTCTATAGGTTGATAAACGCTGTGAGAATGGGTCTGCAGAGAGAATTTCGCCGCGATCCCAACTGTCTGTTATCAGCCTGCAGCAGGGAGCAGAAATCAGCCGAGCTGCCTGCACTGAATGTGTGTGTGTGGATTGGTCAATTTGGACCAATCAGCGGGGGCTTAACGTAACGGCTCCGTGGACGTAACGTAACTGCTCCACGGATTGGCCCATTTAGTTCTGGGTACGTGCTTACGAAAGCACGTACCCAGAAGAATCAAATGGACAGTGACGTTTCACCAACGAGGCGTTTTGGGGAGGTATTTTCTGTGTTAGAGTTTTACTCGCTACAGGGTGTACTTTAAGGGTTTTGACTCTGCAGACCGTTTACATGCAGAAAAACCTTCATAACACACAAGGGGACGGGTAATAACGGGAAAAGCATGACATGTGACCTTTAAGCTAATTTACAGACACAGATGCATCACCGTCTTTTCTCTCCTTCCACAAATCGTGTAGCTCGAGTGAATGTAAAATACCAGAAACGTAATATTGGGCATACTGTCTGTGTTTCTGATCCTCAGGCTGGGGAAAGTTTGCCCGACTGACTCGAGCGCTCACCAGCAGCAGAGGAGTCCTCCAGCAGCTGCAGCCCACAGTGCACAAAGGAGAAAACGTCCACAAGCACTCCCGCTTAGCTGAGGTACGGTGGATACAGGACATTTTTTATTTATGACTTGATTCCGGTAAAACAAATACTGTTATCTGTCCTATATATATTCATGTTGCACTGCTGCCGTTTCATTGCCACATCTACACTATAGCTACTGTGCACATCGTTTAATAAGGAAGAAACATTGGACACTTAGTCCAGAACCAAGGTTTTTTGATATCATAAACACTTCTGTCCATAGTGTGTGTTGAACTCCTGCGCTCTGTGAAGTGTCACCACCTAAATACTCTATATTAATAGCACATACATCTGTTAATAGTCCAGATATTTATATATAATTATAACAATATATCGGTTCCTGACGCCAACAAAGCATCTGTTAAATAGCACGACTGGTAGGTTTAAAAATATAAACAGTATTTTTGCCTCCTGTTGTTTATATTTAATAATGATAATAATAATACATGACACTTATATGACATGACGCTTTGACAGAGAATAACACAAAAACGAAGAAAATACATAAAGAGACAAACAAACACAGAAAAGGGGGGGGGGGGGGTGGTCAGTGTTTAAATGCGGTGTTGAACAAGTGATTTTTTTGAATGCAGTGAGGGAGGAAGAGTCTCTGATGGGTTGGGGTAGTGAATTTCATAGGGTGGGATTTACTCACGTGTCTGTTTTTGTAAGTATTCCTGACTCACTGTCTTTCGGCAGGTACTGCAGCTTGGCTCAGAAATCCTACCTCAGTACAAACAGGAGACCCCCAAAACCCCTCCCCACATCATCCTGCACTACTGCCTCTTCAAGACCACGTGGGACTGGGTCATCCTCATCCTCACCTTCTACACGGCCATCATGGTGCCCTATAACGTCTCCTTCAAGACCAAGCAGAACAACGTAACCTGGCTGGTGGTGGACAGCATCGTGGACGTCATCTTCCTCGTGGACATCGTTTTAAACTTCCACACAACGTTCGTGGGCCCCGCCGGCGAGGTCATCTCGGACCCCAAGCTGATCCGCATGAACTACCTGAAGACCTGGTTCGTTATCGACCTGCTGTCCTGCCTGCCGTACGACGTCATCAACGCCTTCGAGAACGTGGACGAGGTGAGTGCTGAGTTTGGGCTGAGTGAGTATTTGATTTTTACTCCAAGAAAGAAAGACTTTATGGTTTGATATGTCCTTCATGCCTAATATCTGCTAGTTACAGCTTCTCTGACGGGAGGATTTGCTGCTTTTCTTTATTTTAGATGATTGAAACTGAATATTTTATGGTTTTCAGACTTTTGTTCAGACATAAAAAGTCATTTGAATTTAAGTTTGGGAAAATGTGAGCTGGCATTACTCTGAGATACTAAGCAGATGTATTGATATGGAGCTAAAACAGCAAGTTCTCTGATTGAGTTGATCGCAACAATTTTGATAATTGATTTAGCCATTTTCTAATCAATAAGGCCAATCATGTCTTATTAAATACAATAAAAATCGTTTTTTATTTATCACTGTAAATGTAAAATATCTTTGGGCTTTAGACTTCAATACAATTTGAAGAAGTCAACGTAAAATAAGGTCAATAGCAAACTGCATTTTACGATTACTGTTTTAAAAAAAATATTTGTATCCCAACACATTGGAGAAGTTCTTCTTGTTCTCTGTCTGCCCAGTTGTTTTGCAACCTAATTGAGACAGAGCTGCAGTCCGAGAGGGGATCATTTGTGAGGTGACTGGCAGGTTGTTAGGTTTCCATGCAGGCGCACAACCAGACTTAATAACGACAATCAGATCCTGTTCTCTGGTTGTTGTTGGTTTATTACAGTGACAGTGGAAAAATGAGGGAGCAACATAATAATATGCTTGTTTGTGAATTCATAAATGTTCGACTGTAATGAGGAGTGTTTGCTGGAGAGCTATCACAGGATCTTGAGATAATTGGCACATTTTAATTGGGGAAAGAGCGTTACATTATTAAACAGAGGCGGCGTTCAGAGCTCGGCTGATGCCCTAAAACCATTAACACCTAACGACAGCTGACAAAAGGGCCGAGTCAGGATTAAAGCTGATGTTTGTTGTGGCGTGTGCTGCAGTGGGTTGTGCGTAGGTGTTGGGATCAGGGGGTGACAGGTTCAAACCTCACTGCAGTCAGCATGTCGTTGTGTCCCTGAGACACTTCACCCCAAATTGCTCCTGTGGGGATTGCCCACAGTATTGACTATGTTGGATAAAAGTGTCGAACAAGTCACATGTAATGTAATGTTGTGTTACCATCACTTTTGACTAGATACATTACAGTACACACACTTGTGAGAAAAAGGGTGTTGAGGTTTGCTGTAAGTCTCCATTTCCTAAGGCAAAAAGGAAGAAAACATGTATTAGTTGTTTATTTATGACATCATATTGCTTACATGCATTTGTGTCATCAATATTTAAAAATATTGTATGTGTTGTATGCTGATCAAATCTACCGTATTTACAATATGTATAGCTGGTTGGCACATTAGATCTCCAGCTTAGTCTGAGGGAAATGATCCCTTAGTATGCAACCCTAGCTTACACTGGCATTTTAAACTAAATACATTACAGTTTTACAATTGTCTTATGAAAAATGAAAGTCTAAGTTTCTCAAGCCAAAGAGAAGAAAACATGCATTTGTTTTTCATTTATGACTAACATTGCTTGCCTTGATTCGTGTCTGTTTACCCACTGAAATAATTAGTCATTTAAGTGAGTCGTTGATTAAGGAATCAGTTAATTTAGATTGTTGATTGATTTGTGTTCATCTAGCCAAGAGGCCAAACATGAGTGGTTCGCAAATGCATTAATGTTATATACACAGAGTAGGGAAACTACCTTTCTCTCATGGTAAAATATTTGATGTGTGTTGAGAAAATGTATGTACAAAATATTTAGCTGGTACGTACATATCTCCAGCTGCGTCTGATTGAAAATATTACTAGATACATTTAAATGTTACCATATTCTTATGAGGAAAAAAAGTGTGTTTTAGGTTTGCCAAAAGTCTAAATTTCCCCTTGCGGAAAACATGTATTCGTTTATTTGTGACATTATAATGCTTGCCTGCATTTGTGTCATCCACATTTTACAATATTCTGTGTTGTATGGTGATATCAGAAAATCTATGTTCTAAATATTTAGCTGGTACTGTACGTACATTTGATCTCCATCTGCCTCTGATGGAAAATATTCTGTACAGTGCAACCCCAGCTTCTGAATCAGATCGAAATGTTCACATAAACATTGATTAAATGGAGCCTCGGGGTCTTGCAATTGCTGGTTTTCATTCTAATAATGCATCATCGTGTGCCTGTGTGTGCTTCAGTGTCTCATGATGTGTGTGTATTGTTGTGTCTGGGTGAAATGCTGTGAAAGCATTAAACGACGTGGCCGGTCACACAGCGAGCAGCGCAGTGTGTGTCGGCTCTCAGGGGCTATCCGGTTGTACACACAGTACTACGTAATATGAAATGCTGCTGTGATGCTTCAATAAAAAACAAAAAATAAGTGGTTTGTCGGTGGGCTGCAGGCACTAAGTTGTGTTTGGAGGTCCAGCCTTTTATCCCCTTTCTAGTCTTTCAGCGCTTCAGCATCCTAAACGCTGACAAAGTGAAGCGGTGACCAGAAGCAGTTAGTGCTCAGCAGGAAGGAAAAACAACAAGCTTTAGTGATTTAAAGGATAACGCTGGTGTTATTTGATATTTTTAGCATGCAAACAAAACGAAATTCAATAATAAGTCAATGTTAAAGTGAGCTTAAAGGGGCCCTGTTATGCTAAGTTTCAGGTTCAGAGTTGCATTGAAAAGCAAATGGGCTACTTTCCTCCATGAAACATTTCGCCAAGCTTATTTTTTTAACTGTCACCTAACCTGCATTGTTTACACCCATATTTTCTTCTACTGTTCTCTTCCTGCCTATGCTGGTGCGATACTTCATATTGTGACATTACCGCCCCTAATAAGAAAGAAAATACGAAAGCTTTGCCACAAGTTTGTTAAAAACCCTAGAGAAATCCTACAAAAGCAAAATAAAATATTTTCCTGTACAGTTCATTTTCACCAAACTAGAGCTAACTGCCATCCGTCATGCTTTGCACATGATCTGCTAAATAAAGGTCCCTTTATACTTTATAGCAAAGGAGAAGTAAACAGTGAGTAAGCGGACAATCTGTCACAGGCTCATTGTAGTTTATTCTTGGCAGAAGTGTAGACAGCAAACCACTTCTCTTATCAGGTTTAGTGGAGGAGCTACAGTACCTGGCACGAAAGAAAATTGCAGCCATGGCATTGTTTGAGAGCTGGAAATATGGCCTTTGTGATGAAATAATAAGTCACCCAGCCCAACGCGGTAGCTGTTAAATGTGTTTTGTTGACGCCATCGCAGGGAACATTACGCAATATCAGGATTTGGATACTCAGAAAATAAGTGTTAGCAATATGTATTGTTGGAGTTTTTAAATATATACATTTAAATAAAAGAGAATGCATCAGGTTTATCCCATATCATGTAGTGGCTATTTAGACTTTATGCTATCAGGTATACTATATTGTGTTTACTCACTGAAACAACAATATTTAGGTGCTATTTTTTCCTCATACATACTTCACCCTCTGTCTGAAACCAGAGCCCAGTCTGCTCTGATTGGTTAGCTGGCCGGCTCTGTTGTGATGTCCCGCCCCTAAGCCGATATGTAAAATGTGTTGGCGCGCTAGCCAATGGAAGCGCAAATGTTACTTAATGATATTACGATGCAGACCATTTACATGCACTCCTATAAAACACACTACAGGAAAGCAAACCCTACAAAGCATAATAGGGTCCCTTTAATTAGAAATCAACAATTCTGCAACTGATAGTTTATTGCATCTCTACACTTCACATTACAGCGCCTTACTATTGCTTCACTGAGAAGGTCACGTGTATATTTAGCCTTTTATAACATTATGAACACATTAGCTGTGAGCCAACATGAAAGATGACCATCCACTTCCAGGATAATCTTCCAGTCTCTGCAACAACTCAGTGACTCCAATTTGCTCCAAATTGCTTTGAGGCGATCCATGGCCTGGGTAAATGAGAGCGGGTAAACAATCGGCTGTGTTATTAAACCGGGAGCCCCAACATTTTGCTGCTGCTACCGACCTCAACGACTGACATGAATAACTTTGATGGCTGTTTTCCCCCCCCAACAGGTTTCCAAATAGGGAAGGGGGAGATCATTAACGAGGAGCGGCTGTCAAAGTTGTTCTTGGCAATCTTAAACTAACGCATGTCACCTCGAGACTGACTGACTGAAGCTCGCTGTTATTGTGTCGGCTTCTAATGAGTGATAACCTAAAACAACAGATAACCCGCTTCATGTTGCTACTGACAACGTGTCAGTGCATGCTTTGGTCACACTGCTCATGCTTTACAAACACAGATCTCTTCATTTGAAGCCTTTTATTGAATATTGATTTTGTTACGTGTTTATTCATCGCTTACCACTGATCAAGTGTCTTCTCTCTTACTTGTGCTTCGTTTTTGTTTTTTCTTCTTTTTCATCCGTTCTGTTTGCATGGCCCCCCACCTCTTCCTCTTCTGCCTGTATTCATGCATGGGACGTGATGGGAAGAATTGGAACCACCAAGCTGTCACTCAAGTAGGCTCCAGTTTGATTAGAATATGATTATGAACAGTTTTGTGTTTTATTTCACATGCTCACTTGATGAACACCTTACATTTACTCTCCATCAGGCTTTGATAGTCCCCCATTTCCTCTGACATTTCCTCTTGCACCCACATTTCAGCTGTGGCGCCCGATGAGAGTATGACAGCAGAAGCATCAATGCATGAAATAAGTGTCACAGAGAGCAAGTTAAGATTTGTGCTGCTTGTTTTTTTTCCTGTTAAAGCTTTTCATTGCCAGCAGATAACATCTATCACATAATGTTCTAGTACAATTTGAAAGCAGCGTTATTAAAGCTGCATGAGAGCTGATTCAGTCCTCACGTCAGCACTAACAAACATGTCATTTGTGACAAATGTACTGCAGCAACAGATTTCAAAGTAAGAGCCATCCAGGCATTAGAATTGGATTTATTAGAAGGATTTTTGAACTTTGTGTGCTGTCCATTATAAGAACCACCTCTTTTGTAGCCACCTTCATTTGACAGCATATTTTTTGACTCTTTTTATCAGCTAACGAATTGGGTGTCAGTAGCTTAAATGTATGACCTCTCATTATGATGTTTAAATTGGACATTGGAAAACACATTTTTTCTCAAGTTCAAAAAACAATCCCACTTTAGATCACTTATTTATCTTAATAATAATAATAATAATAATAATAATACATTTAATTTCAAAGTGCTTTTTCAGGTGCTCAGAGACGCTTTACAGTGGTTTGATAAAACATGATAAAATTGAATTTTTAAAAAAAGGTCTTATTTAGTAAAAGTAAAAACGTATGACTTAATGGTACCTTTTCTAATATAATAACAGGTCATTAAATTTCTTAAAGGAGTGCTTTGGCATTTTGGGGAATATGCTTATTCACTGTTTTGGTGCGAGAAGGAAAAGATTAAATATATATAAAATATCTGATTTCTCGGCAAGTCATGAGTCCATTCGTTTAGCAAAACGAGTGTAATGAAAGGGAATCAAACATGTGGCTAGCGCCCCGTTGAAACACCAATTGTTTGTGTACAAATGAAAATGAATAATGTTTTCTGCACTCTAATTCGAGATATCAAATAATATGGAGCATATTGATGAACTGTCCCCAGTTTGATTACTGCCCTTTAAGCCTAGCTTAGCATTATTACTGTTAGCAGGGGGAAACAGACGGCACGCACGTCACTCCCCATAAAATCGCAAACTATAAAAGCAGTCTAATCTCTGTATGTTGTATAAACTAACGCTGGAGGGTGTATTTTCAAACCTCCTGCTGGCAATTGCTCTACATTAAGAGAACGATTGCTCATCTATCACTTAGCAAAAAAGCATATTTCCCAGATTGTCAAACAATGCCTTTAATAACATTTATTTTAGGCTACATGAACTTCTATCCCACCTGGTGTTTGCAGCAGTACTCTTAAAGTCGATGGCTCTGGTAATCGAGTTGCGTTGCAGCTCAGGTCTGTAAAGTGATTTTGAAGAAGCCGAGGTGTCTAGCAGGCAGCGAGATCAGATCAAGTGACAGCAAGCGCTGCAGTTGTACTCGCATTGCAGACCACAGCACATTAGCAAATCAATACCCTTCCCAACAGACAGACGCACGCACGCACGCACGCACGCACGCACGCACGCACGCACGCACGCATGCACGCACACACACACACACACACACACACACACACGCACACACACGCAGAATAGCAGCAGAAAACTGATGGGACTGCAATTGTCTGTTTGAGTGGGTGTTTCAATATATTCATTTGAGCTGAGTAGACATTTATCTGCCGGTTATGTAAGCGCCAGAAGTTGTAAAATATCATCACATTGCAGAGAAATGTTTTCAAGATGAACTCAGCATATTTTGAATCTTAATATATTGTGTACTTCATCGTTTTGAATCTTGTTTCCATATTCTGTGTTTGCTGTTCATATCACATCTGCTGTAGTTTCACACATTTTCACCAGATTCTATAAAATGTTTTCCAATGTGTTTTTGTTTCACTTCATCGGTTCATACGTTATGTTAACGGCGTGTTTCATTGCTTCTTTATCTTGATAACAGAGATCATTTGGAGTTATCAGATTGGGGTAGAGTGTTATTAATTAACAGTTCTCCTTTGCTGCTAAATCTGAAGTTGAAATATTTTCAAAAAACAGCGTATTATATTTTGTCTACTATGTTAGATGTCTTGTAAAGTATTTGTTGCTCATTGTTTTAATCCCAAAGGTAAATTGCCCTGTCAGAGCAGCAAAGTCACTCAATAATAGTGAAACAAAGAAGAACATACGCAAACACAAACAAGTAGAGGGGCAAAATAGAAGAATACAAACATACATAACTACACCAGCAAACTAAAACCGGTTTTAAAGTGTATAAAAGCATTTAATACATTTGTAATACCATACTATATTTTAAGCGTTAATAATGTATATATATATATATGAACAGTTATGACTCCTCCTGGTTACTCTCATCTGTATCTACATGACACAGCTACTGGATTATTTATAATTACCAACCAAACACTTAAGGCTAATTTATAAATGTCTTTACAGCTGCGTAAAACTACTTTATAGTGTGTTATCAACTCGTAATATAAGGCTTACATACCAAATAAAGCGACTTAAAGTTGTATGTGAGCAACATCATTTGGGTTTAATTAATATACCTCCAGGTGTTGGACAGACACAGAAAGAAAAACCTCAAGTATTTTAAATATACAGTATATGTTACACTTATATACACACAAATATAAGTATTGTTTCTGATTCTCTCTCTGCCTCTCCTCTGTGAATGGTGTTCCAGGGGATCAGCAGTCTGTTCAGCTCTCTGAAGGTGATCCGACTGCTGCGTCTGGGGCGGGTCGCTCGTAAACTGGATCACTACATCGAGTACGGGGCGGCGGTACTGGTGCTGCTGGTCTGTGTTTTTGGACTGGCCGCTCACTGGCTGGCCTGCATCTGGTATGTTCATGACATTTATTTATTTAAGATGAAATTGACCTTTTTAATTCAGTAGTTTAACAGCAACAGGGTAAGATTGAAAAACAGGACAGCACAGATTAATACAATTAAGGATCAAATCAAAGATACAAATTAAAAAATGATAAATAACTATAAAATAAGAAATGAATTAAAATGCACATATATACATATTTGGTCATGTGCAAATATTATTTACATGTGTGTGTGAAAACAGTGTGTATTTTACTTACATTTGATTTATTAATGTTATGTTACTTCTTACCAATGGTGGAGGAAGTACTCAGACATTTTATTTAAATATGCAACCCATGTCCCTGGGCTTCGTCCCCGCTGTGGTTTGATTCTGACCCTCTTTCAACACTGTTCCCCAAACATGTCCTTACTGTAAGTACAGAAATGTACTTATCTCCTGCTATAAGAGAGATATAATATTCAGTATGGATAATGAACTTTATATTCAATACAGGGATTTCTAGTTTTTATTATACTGTTGTCAGAAAGGAATCAAAAACGTATAAGGATAGTTACTGTACGCGTGCAAATACATTACATAACACATGAAAGACTGCTACGTTCTAATAGCGTAGCCAATTAATATAATGAGGCCATTGATAAGGCTAATTAATGCATTCATTAGCACTAAACATGCTTGTTTTTACTCATCAAACTGTATGTTTTGGTACCTTACAGAAACAGTTTTAAAGGTTTCAAGGGAATCCGTTTCCCCTCATTAATATGTAAATGTAGGCGTGCAGGCCTCAGTCTAATCAGATCATCTACTCTACAGGGGGCAAGTAGAGTGGAGGCAGCATACTGTACGTTGATTCATTATGTTTATGGGAATGTCTAAACACAGACAGATGAAGATGCCACCATGAAAACTTAATGACGTGCATACATAAAAACAAGGAAAATGTGTTTGATAGATGACAATAAATACATTTTCTTTGCAGATGGCCGTTTATGTTCATTTTGTGACGTTCTTCCAACTACGCACACATACAAACAGTTGACCCATCCCTCATAAACAAAGATCACAAGACATATTCAAGTAAAATATTCATGACCACAACATTATGTGCTTCTATCAGATGTTAAAACAAGTTAATATGCAACATGTTATGTGGTTAACAAACTGGGCTCCAACAAGAGGCTCTGACACATATCATAAACATTGTTTTTTGGCCCAGACAGAATAAATCTAACTTTAATAAATTAAGCCGGTGAAAACCTCAGACTCAGATTCAAATAAAAATAGCTCCTGAATCTTTCTCTCAAGTTGGTTTCTATGGTTGGCATGGACACAAGCCCAGCGACAGCGGTGTTGAGAGGAGAAACGTCAGCAGGATTAATCATGAACACTAAGATATGAAATAAGAACATTGAAATCCTGCCACACAGAATTGTGGTTAATCTGTTGTATTTTTGCTTTGTTGCTTTTATCACAAGCAATACTGTTGAAAATAACCTCTTCAGGCCCCTAAAATTGACTTCAAATAATCTGATGAGTGAAATATGTCTTGCAGCTAATAGACATGCCACCTGTGAGAGAGGAACACGTTGGACAGATGTGTTTGTCAAACACCTGAGAGTATTTCCTGTTGAGCCTCCCACAGCATTTCGTTTTTCTGTAGACTTTTATACACTAAGTAGAACATTTCATTAAATATATTTCGCTGATGCTTTCATTCAAAATAAAATAAATAAGTGTATATGTGCCAAGGTGGATTCTGAACAAATGAGATTCAGTCTTTTTGACAGAAGAGCAAACACCGGACACCTAGTAGACCCTTCTTCATGTTAAGGGAGTAGCAAGATGATTGACAGTATAGTAAGTGTGAAATGCTTTAGAAAAGAGCTTTGTTCAAGTTGTAGTTATGTTTATTGTAGTGGCTTTAACTTTTTATAGATGTGTCTGTTATCATAGTTGTTTGAAACATGGATAACTTGTCTTCTTACTGCAAACCAAATCTACACATGAGTGTGAATAAATGACCCTGAACCTGAATGCATCTCCAACACATTACTCATTATTGGTTTCCTGCTCACATCTGGCTCTCCAGGTTCAGCATCGGTGACTACGAGGTAATCGATGAGGAAACAAACTACGTGCGGATGGACAGCTGGCTCTACATCCTGGCAGAGTCGGTGGGAAACCCGTACCGCTTCAACGTCAGCGGCTCAGGGAAGTGGGAGGGCGGGCCCAACAAAGACTCGGTGTACATCACCTCGCTCTACTTCACCATGACCAGCCTCACCAGCATCGGCTTCGGAAACATCGCCCCGACAACAGACGGAGAGAAAATCTTTGCAGTGGCCATGATGATGATTGGATGTGAGTTGAGCCGTTTTATCTTTCATCCAATGTAGCAGATACCTGATGTATGAGAAGTTAAATATGCTCTTTAAAGCCACATTCCACTGAGGTAGATGAATAAATGAATTATGAATTGAGCCATCGAAGTTAAGAAAATAGAACTTTACAGATGATTAGCTGAGCAGTATTTCTAACTCTCCTCTAAACCTGAATATGCTGCTAAATTTGAATGGAGTTCAATGCCACAACTGCAGTTTTATTTCATTTACAACTTCATAGGCCTGTGTTTACTTTCACTGCCTACTAGCTACTGTTCAGTATAGATAACAGGAGCATTTCAAAGAGGCCCTATTATGCTTTTTGGGGTTTTTCCCATCACATAGGAGCGCAATTTTATGTTGCTATTTTCCATGGGTGCATTTGTTTTTCTGGGTCTGGCAAAAGCAGATTGCTTTCTATTCTCAATCCCACAATGCTCTGGTTGACTGGTTGATTGAACACAACACCAGACTTATTTAAATCATTGACTATATCAAAGATGTTGGCATGTTTGAAACAGGCTTCTGCATCACTGATGTGACCATTTTTACAGAACAACTCCTACTGTAGCTTTGGAAAAACTGAAGCATTATCGAGAAATACACTGGCTTAATATATGGCACATTCATTCAATGTGAAATTGAGAAAGCTGTCATGGGTTTTAAGAACTTACGTTTAGCTTGTACCAGTTTATTTTTCAGTCTCATCTACACTGCTGTCATCTCCAGTCCGTCCACTTTGATAATTTGACATATACAGTTCAGCAGGAGCTTTTTTATTCTTGCCTACATTAGACTCATTACATCAGACTCCTGTGTGACAATGTGCTGAATAATTAAGGTTTTCTGGAGCGTAATGCATCGCTCAAACGATGCGAACGAGTCTGTCTGGAATGCCACAAAAAAGCTGTTGAAACAGTGAATAAGACAGCTCCTCCCCAGAGTATTAGAGGAGCATTTTAAACATATTCTGTCGCTTAATGGCTGTTTTTAAGATGTATATGTGTTAAAAGTTATAAATAGAAACAAAAGAGTTATCAAATACAGTAATATCTGAGGAATAGTGACATTTACGATATGAACAATGTCTGTTTATGTCACCCTATAATTAGCCAGTTTTGCTGTAGGCATGATTAACAATATCTGGATAACAATTCAGTTAAAAACCTTCTGCCTCTAACAAAACAAACAGAAATGAAGCAGGCAGATTCTCACAGCTTGCCCTTCTTTCCACATCTCAATATGAATCATTCATTTGGCATCTTCTGCGTGTGTGGCTCCTACAGTGTGCCGCCATGTATTTATGTGTGACTGAACGCGGCGGCGAGCCTCGAAGCAATAACTGACCTGAGGATCAATTTTGCACAGTGCTCCCTGCGATCCCGATGCAATCACTCCTCACCTCCCTTCTACTTTTTTCAGCCCTGAGAAGAGAGCATGATTGTCCCCCCCCTCTATCTTTTGGCTGCTCAGGTTTATGAATACACTCTCGAGGGAGAACTGGCAAAACTCATCTGCAGACTTGTCTAAGTTTAAATCTCTCATTGTGAGATAAAAATCGGAATATTTAAATGTATTTTTCTTTCAAAACGCAGACTGCTTCGGGATGGTTCAGTTGTAGATGCTATCTACTGTAGTCTATGGCTGTTCTCTATGAAATATGGATGCTCTGATACTGAGCTATTTTTACCACAAGCGCTGGATCGGTGCTGGCAGTAGAAGATCACAGTGTGACGAGGGATTGGGGAGAAGGGGGGGGGGGCTGTACATACGTCCTGTTTCTATGGTTACTGTTGGCCTGGGGGTTGAGTTTCTGACAACTGATTTTTAACTACCCCTCGAACAAGCCAGCTGTTGGATGCCCAGCTCGATGAAGTTCTGTACGTCAGCAAGTAAAGGGCGCTGTTGTGGAGAAGATGAAGCACCACTCCACGGGGCCCATTAACTTTCCTTTGTTATAACATCATGTGATCTTTCAGAGAAGTGCGCAACGCCGTCTGTGCAGAGGCTCGATGTAGTCGATGTAGCATTCGTCGAAAAACTTTGGCAACTTTGATATTTGCTCTTTTTTTCCTGTAGTGAGTTGATTAGGTTTTCGTGCACGTAAATGGTCTGCAAAGGCTAAAATCACAAAGTTTATCTAACATTGTGACATCATTATGTAACTCTCGCACTCCTTTTGGCTAGCGCTCAATCAGATTGTTAGTGATAGCATAAGGGGCAGGACATCTCTAAGCGGTTGACCAATCACAACAGAGCCGGCAAGTTAACCAATCAGAGCAGACTGGGCTCTGGTTTCAGACAGAGGGTGAAAAGAGGTGCTGCAGCACAGGCAGTATGAGAACAAAAAATAGCTTTTTGAACATTAAAGCATGAAGGCATGTCACAGTAAAGGCACAAAGAACAGATGTAAACCTGGAAATGAGCATAATAGGCCCCTTTTTAGGTCCATTGGCGAATATACTTATCTAAGGTGCGTGCCATATATATTGAACCACAACATAAAGCTTTTTTAAAAACGTTTTGTCCATGCCATGCACAATGTTCCCTGTTTCCAGCGTTAATGCTAAGATAACGAGCCTAATGTTTAAAATTATATGAGTGTTATAATGGGATGTCTCAAATGTGAAACGTTTGTTTGTTAGTAAGTAAGTAAGTATGTAGCAGGACAGGGGAAAGTAAACACACCTACAGATTCCCTGAGAAAAAGGGGAGTGGCTAATCAAGCACCCTGAGAGAAGCTGGAGGAAACCAATCAAGAAAATGATTGGCACCTGTGTGCTGTTAAAAGGAGATGTCATTCGAAGAGGGGATAAAGAAGCAAGAGGAAGACTAGTAAAACTTTATTTATATAGCACCCTTCTCAACACGGATGTACAAAGTGCTTTACTGTACACAGGACACAATTCAAAGTACAACTATACAATGTAGAATAAAAGGCATAAAACAACAGCAGGTAACACATAGGATAAAACACCAATGAAAGACAGCTACTAACTCACCTCCTCCGGCGACCCAAAGAACTGTCGGAAAAAAAGGTGGGTCTTTAACTGCCCCTTAAAAATCTCTATTGAGGCAGAGGCTCTTAGTTTCTGGGGGAGTTCGTTCCAAAGCCTTGGGGCCACCGCCTCAAAGGCACGGTCCCCCTTAGTCTTTAGCCTGGTTCGGGGCACTCTTAGGAGGCCTTGCTCAGAGGACCTCAGGGCCCGGGTTGTGCTGTGAGGGTGGAGGCTGGGGCATGGCCATGGAAAGCTCTATATGTGAAGACCGATACTTTGAATTGGGTTCTGAGATGGACAGGGAGCCAGTGCAGGGCAGAAAGGATCGGAGTGATGTGGCATGTTTTTTTGGACCGAGTGAGCAATCATTTCTAATTTAAAGCATTACAGCCAATTTTGACATAATGTGTTAATAGCTTGACTTTAAAACAATGTATACAAATGCAGCGTGGTTGGTGTAACCTGGATAGTATAGAACAATTATGATATATATAGTGTATTATTCCACTTGCTTTGAGCTGCAGGACTAAAACAATCCTCTGCCGTTGATGCTCTGAACGTCAAAATAAATGAAAGGCATTTTTCATTGTTAATCTGTTTTGTAAATCAGGTCAGGTTGTACTGTGGCAAAATCAAGCAGCCTATTATCAAAAGCAGACAGTGCTTGAGCTCAACGTTGCATTCATAGAAAAACTTGGGCATCCTCAAGAGGAAATCATGTTAGATTTAATTGGCTCTGACCTTTTTAAATAACCTGTCTTGATCTGTAAACCTGCTGAATTCTGAGGCCTGCGGATGGGTTACAAACGAGCAAATTGTTCATGTTTAGATCAAGAAAATCAGACAACACTACAAGGCTTGATAGCATGGCTGAACAAGTGATGGGGATGAAAGGATGAAACCTGCCGTCATCCTCGTCCGTGAGGAGCACTTTTTAATTAGCATTATTCCCTGTGCACTTCTTCAACTCTTTGATTGTGCATTGTGAAATAAACAAACGCTCACACACACAAATGCATGCACAGGTTACTGTCATCATCCTAGGATAATTGAAACGTGTGTCTGGCATGTTTCCTCTCCGTCCTTCGGGCTAATTAGCGCCGCAGAGCCGAGAGAATACTACACACTTGCTGCAGACATCTGATCGCTTTGATCCGTACGCGCCAGCTGTTGCACCAGCTCAACCACCTCAGATGCACTGCTGTGCTCTTCCTTTATTCCTTATATCACTTTGAGACATCCTTATATATTACAACTGCATGGCGGTGGAGGTTTCTGCACATCAATACAGAGCTGTAGTTATAGATTTTACCCTTGGTGAGAGTTTTGTGGAATTTGTTAGAAGGCAATGATGAGAAGTAATTGTTAATATCCCACTGGATTGATCCAAGTGCTCACCACATAAAACAATATTACTGTAAGTCTTAAGGCACATTTAGTCTGATATATTATTATTAGTTGTAGTTTATATTGCAAGGCCAACAGTGCAGCGTTGCAAATATTTGTACATTTGAATGTGCATAAACCACAAATTGGAGGAATATATATTTTGTCGCTGTAAACCACGTTTTGGGAGAGTTTGTATCCATGTACTGTAAAACAGTTATTTCATTTTTTTAAACCTTCATTTGGAGTTTTTTTTGCTTGGGAAGCTCGAATATTTATTTTTTTGATTGTTCTGCAGTCTTATGTGACCCTGGGTTTATAAGCCTCTTAATAAACATTTCAAATTCCCACAGGATGATTTGAAAAAACGAATACTTGAAGAAAATAATTGACCTTAGTGGGGTTGAGCCAAACACTGAATCCCTACAACATATCCAGTGTCTATCAGATCTTTAAAAGGACAATAAATTGCATTTTCACATATTTTCCTTTTCACATTTCTTTTATGGCACACAATCAACCATTCCTCATGAAGTCAACTCAATACAAGCAGCTAATAAATCATATGATTTCATACAAAAATCAGAATTTTACTTTCCTTTTTTGTATTTCCCCAGCCCTTCTTTACGCCACCATCTTTGGTAATGTGACAACAATCTTCCAGCAGATGTACGCAAACACAAATCGCTACCACGAGATGATTAACAGCGTGCGGGACTTCCTCAAACTCTACCAGGTGCCCAAGGGCTTGAGTGAAAGAGTTATGGACTACATCGCCTCCACCTGGTCCATGTCTCGGGGCATAGACACTGAAAAGGTACGTCAGACTGCGACTTCTTTACTGGTCCTACTGCAGCCGGTGATTACTGGTTGTTTCCTAATTTCGCTGATGTTTAAAAAAAAAAATTTGTAAAGGTTTTTTACATCCATTTGGGATTGAAATATCTAAATTGGCAGCAAAACTATTAACTGCATGTAAAACCACAACAACTTTCTGGATTGAGCTTCCTTTGAGAAGTGAGCAATGCCATCTGTAGCATCTCTAGCTCAAAGTAGCATTCATCAAAAAACGTTGGAAACTTTGAAATAAAATGTGTCCTACTTAAGGTCCATTGGGGATTAAATATGTTCATCTTAATTGCTAAACATACACTCTGCTCTTAAAATCACTAAACAAGTTATTGTTTTACTTTTTAACTTTTGGTCGAAGCAAGGCTAAGTCTTTCCCCGTTTCCAGCTATTATGCTAAGCTAAGCTAAGCAGCTAAATGCAGGGCTGCCAACATTTGAATTCAGCTTGGAGTGAGATTTTTGTTTTGGTGAACCGAAAAAAGAAACATTCATGTGTACAGTGTTACAAATGTATTGAACATGTACAAACTAGGGTTTCCCATTAATGTACCGGGCGCTACAGTGGAATACGCACATACACAGTGTACCCGCGACTCTTACAATGAAGTGTAGTGCCGAGGATATGGAGTCGGAGGCGGTGCAAGGAAGGTGCAGAAATATTAATTTATTAACAAGCTGCAAAGGACATGTTGTCGGGTCGCAGCCCGGGTCGACAAGATAAAGAGCCAAGAGGGCACACACTATATATAGGTAACCCATAACATGTCCGTGTGGGAACAATAACCGCAACTGTAGTTCCTAGTTGGAATTGTGTCCCAGTGGTTAAATAGGTGGTCACCACAGAAGGCTTCGTCCCGCTCGTTTTGCTGTTCCTTCACTTTATTTTTATATTTATATACATTGATTTTTGACGAAAACTTAGCGTGAGGAAAGGCAAGTGTGGTGTGAGTGCGTGAGATATGGGTTAATTGCGTGACTCTCACGCTCAATGCGTGAGTGTTGGCAGCCCTGCTAAATGTTTAATGTGACATTTGAGTAGTATTAATCTACTTTTGTGTTTTTTCTTGTGTTGGACTAACATCATGAGAAAAGCATGATAGCCTACATTTTTCCGTTGTTCTATGCTAGTAAACCTCTGCTGTTGGTGCTCCCTGAACGTCACCAGAAATTAAAGTCATTTTTCATTGCTTATTTGTTTTTTCCTAGAACAGGTCTGGTTATTCTGAGTCAAACTTTAGCAGCCTATCATGAAAAGCAGACGGTGCAGTGGTATGGCATTTATGGCACAGTAACCATCCATCCTACTGAATTCAGATGATGCCAAAATTATTAGAGTGTGTGGAAATTAAACATTTAAATCTGGCAGCAGATAAATTGAACCGGCGCCGCTCTGATTGATTCGAAGCCAGAAAGCATTCATAACGCTGCGTCCCATTTTAAATCCACCTGTCCAAAATCCAATCATAGAAAAAGTTGTATTATTTCACCTCAAATTTGAACCATCACTTGTAACAAGGTTTGGATTTTGTCACGGCGAAATCTGTAGTCAAAATCAAACTGTGATAATTATTGTGTCCCCTTTATATCTTGCACTGCATCTATGTTTTATTTATTTGTCTTCCGGCTACACTAAAGGGTCTAAAAATGGCGAATAATCCCTCTCTGCTTGACATTCATCTTCAAAGAGATTAGTTTCAGCTCTGCCACAGCCTGCCATCCTGGTGATTAGTAGGTGTGCTTAAACAACATTCTGCCACTCTGTGAAACACAGCACAGAGGAGGTGGGCGTGTGACCTTTTATATGAAATGATACAAATTATTCATACTGGACATATTGAGACCAAACCATTGGGACTTCTAATGAAGTATTTCCTAAAGCAACTGAAAAATAAAGAAGCTCCAAATCAGCTATTTGTAGTATGTTGTTCAGTGACAGTTCATTAATTATTTAAAAACAGCAATACTAACTTCTAAAAAACTTGCGGGCAGACATTAATTGGAGTCTACACAAGACCGCGGAGTCTACACATGTGCAGCCTCGAAATTTCTCGATACGAAGTACGCCGGCCTCGGTAGAATTCCAATTATGCTGGACATTGGAACAGTCCTTCGGCGGCACTCGATGACGTAGTATGCTTGAAATAGTGGCTCTGGAGCAGCTTTCCTCGACATTGAGAAACACCCTCTCTGTCTGAAACCAGAGCTCAGTCTGCTCTGATTGGTTAGCTGGCTGGCTCTGTTGTGATTGGTCAACCGCTTAGAGATGTCCTGCACCTTAGCCTATCACGTACAATGTGTTGGAGCGCTAGCCATAAAAGGGCAAGTGTTATATACCGATGTCCCTTTGTTACACATTACAGACTGGCATGTTTAAGATTCAAACAGCTCTTGTAAGTAATATAACTTTGTGATATAAAGTACGTAACATATATTTGTACCTCTTTATGACTGTAAACAGAATAAAAGAAGTCAACATTTTTTACTGCGAAATCCCAATAGGAGCACAGGGCTTCTTCTCTGCTCAGCTGTTATAAACAAGGCAATTAAAGAAAGAAATGCTGTTATATTTCATTTTAGTGAACCTGTAAAAAAGTGCACACTGGCCAGGAAAAATATTATCAACTATATCACCAACAAGCCAAAACCCATTACTGTAAATGCACTGCATTTATATAGCACTTTTCCAGTCTTTACACTTACACACCTCGTGCCATCGGGAGCAACTTGGGGTTGAATATCTTTAGGATGCATTGAACCATCCTTATCATTTCTTTTTTGATGCATGCTTAGGTAACATTAAGCTGTCTTTGGCTCTTTTCTGCTGTAACAATGTCAATTTCCCCTCTGTGGGACTAATAAAGGTATTCTGATCCTGATCCTCCCTCACAGTTGCAGCCTCTTGCTAGTGTTTAGTATAAAGAAATGTGTAAAAATGTCCGTTGATTTCTCCCAATATCAGTGAAGTAACAGGCAGAAAACCCACATATTGTACATGTGAGATTTGTTTGAGATTTCATTTTGTTTTTGACTGAGAAATAAAAGTCTGATTCTACCATAATAGCGATGTGATGCCCCACGTGAAGTTTGCCTTCTCTAAATTAGGTCATGGCAACAGATTATAACTCTTTGATCGCCTAATGGGACAATAACAAGGATTCAAGGCTTTCATTGTCATTCGTACATAGCTGCAGTGTAGTTATGTCGATGATAATCTTAGGTCCTAGGCTCCTCCAACAGTGCAACACAATAAAACAGATCAAATAGTACAAGTAAATACAATGAACAATGTAGAATTTTCTTCGAGCTCTTAAATATAACTCATTATTATCTGATGAGACAAATCATCACACAGCTCTCTCTCTCTACTCTTCAGGTGTTGCAGATTTGTCCGAAAGACATGAGGGCAGATATCTGTGTTCATCTCAACCGGAAGGTATTTAAAGAGCACCCGGCTTTCCGCCTGGCCAGCGACGGGTGTCTCAGAGCGCTGGCCATGGAGTTTCAGACCATCCACTGCGCCCCTGGGGACCTGATCTACCACGCCGGGGAGAGCGTGGACAGCCTCTGCTTCGTGGTGTCGGGGTCACTGGAGGTCATACAGGATGATGAGGTGGTGGCAATTTTAGGTGAGTTAACATTTCATGCTGTGAGACTTTTCAGCAAATTACGCAGCATTTATTGCATAACCAATAATGCAATTCAGCACTTATGTTTATTTAATGAAAGAGGCGGACACCTTCTATTCCCCCAGCTGTGCTGCCCTAGATCTGCTCAAGTTTCAGAGTACAAAGTTATCTGATTAAAAAAGTGACAGTGAAGCAGAGATCTAGGATGCAGATGTTCTGCTGCTACAGAAAAAATAGCAGGGATGATGTCGGAGAGAAAAACATTCAGTCAAACTGTCCACGCATGGGCACACTTTTTTTTTTTCATGCTTAAAATCCGCCTTTTCTTCGGGAAAACAGCTCTTTGGTGTTGCTGAGTCATACATTCAGGATTTGGACAAAAATATGTTTGTCACAGTTTCAGAATCTGCCCAGAAACTTTTTGAATACACACTGGATTATAGACACATACCACAGACCCGGCGGCAGACATGCATCTGTGGGCGGGCATTTGATTTACCCGGGCGGGCCCACCCCGACACTTACATTTCCCGGGAAATCTGAATCGTCAACGAGGAGGAGGGGGGTAGTTAGACGCTCGTGATTTGTCAATGGGGGTGGGGAGGGAGGCGCTCGTGAATTGTTGTTACGGAAAGAGAGGGGTTTTAGGTTGCCATAAGGCTGTTTTTATACATCTGTTGGTTTTGTGGCACATTTGTAACGCTGTGCCAATTTGGGCAAGCACGCAGGCAAACTTGAGAGCACACAGGGTGGAGAGGTGGAGTGAGTTTGAGCGAGGGAGAGAGCGTGTGCAGCGGTCTGCTTGCGCACAGAGCAGCAGTTTGTGAGAGAGGGCTTGAGAGTCAATTTCTCTTCAACATATAATTGATTGCCTCCCTTGTCCCTGGCTGGCTAGCTAGCTCGTTGGCAACGTAACTGATTTCTTCTAATGTGCCTGCATCTGGCGCTGAGTTGCCATATTCCTTTTGTGAGCTCTTTTTGTTCGTGGACCACTTCCTGATATCCATTTTTGCAGATAAACATATAAATGATAATAGCCAAACTAACCTAGCAGGAGTAAACTGACAGGCTGCCGTGCCGCATCTCACTTAAAAAAAAAACACGAAAAACCACTCTCGCGCGCAGACTTTCATTCAGACTTTCATTCAGACTTTCATTCAGAATTTCATTCAGAATTTGATATTAAACTAATCTTTCAACATAGTTTAATACAAACATAAATATTAGGACAAAGCCCTGCAAATAACAACAATAAACATAATAATACAAAAATGTAAATGTTTTATTCAGCCCTGATTAAAACAGCGGGCCCAAATCCTGGATGGGCATCTAAAATAAGACCCGAACTCATAACAGTATAATTATCATTAGCCGGTTCTAATGGATATTGATAAGTAAAGAATACAAATAATTGCTAACTGTTGTGACCTTTCTGATACAGTATGAGCCCATTTCTTCTTCCAAAGCCCCTTTATGTGATCGGAGAAAGTACGCCACATCTTTCTTTATCAGTATTCAGAGGAAATAACTATTTCCCATGCCTACATGTACACTGGCTAAATCACAGCACAGTCGTCTTGGCAGTTTTGTCGGCTATCGGTTCCTCTTCACAACAATCAATAAACTTGTTGTTGATTACATTGAATCATAACACTTCATGTTTATAAGTTATAGTCATTATTAGAAATAAAAAAAAAACCTCTCTGGAAGTCTCACTTGAGTGGTCAGTTGCGACTGTGTTGCTAATGCTTTATGAGTCTGTTGTAGTTTATATATACAGTCTATTGTTGTAAGCTATTAATAAAAACAACTTTCAGGTTGCCAGGTTGTAAAAAGACCCTCCTTTAGCATGGCACTAGATTTTTCTGAGATGTGTTGACAGAGTAATGAGCTAGCTAAAGGAAGCATATTTTATTAAACCTGGCAACCCTAGAGTAAGTGACCATTCCTCATTAGAAAGTGTTAAAACCTGCTGGTATAACGTCCCCTTTATTTCCTCCCAAAGGACACATTTGTGTTGGATTAAAGGAATTGCCGCTTCAAAAAAAGAAAATCACCAAAGACACAGATTTACAAAAAAAACAGCAGGTTGTGAATTAAGTTTATTTTTACTCAGAAAAGAAAAAACATAGAAAAGGAAAACAAAAAATTGCATTAAGAACCGCAGATAGTATTTTTCAAACCTGGCCACCCAAGATGTCTTTTAATAAAAGGCATGATGTATAATGCTAAAGTAAATGGTTTGTCAATGCTAGTCGTGTGTATTAATTTCCTTTTTGCTAGTACCTAGTTTGAACTCTTTCTCTCTCTGCAGGTAAGGGAGATGTATTCGGGGATGTTTTCTGGAAAGAAGTGACTCTCGCTCAGGCCTGTGCCAACGTCCGAGCTCTGACCTACTGCGACCTCCACGTTATTAAACGCGACGCCCTGCAGAAGGTGCTGGAGTTTTACACCGCCTTTTCAAACCACTTCTCCAGAAACCTACTGCTCACTTACAATCTGCGAAAGAGGGTGAGTGACTTTTTTCACTCAGTTCAGATTTGGGCTTTACACAATTATTTTCAATATCTGGAGACTTCTGCTCTCTTTCAACTACAGATATTTTCAAAATACTTGTTAGAAAGAAATCCTTTACACTTTTAGTATTAAACTGAGTCAATTCTGTTCAGGTTTGCACATGCTGTGAATATATAATCAGAACTTTACAAGAAAAAAAGCAAGAAAAAACGGCAACTACAGAAAGGTAGTAAACATTCTGCTTTTCAATTAAAGTTCATTAGATTTACTTCTCAGTTTGACCTGTCACTGTGCCTCTGATCAGACCATTATTTTTAATGAAGAGCTTGAACTTCAAGTTGATGTCCTGCATCTCGTTTTTATTTGGTGTCATGACTCATAATTGCTGCACTGCTTTTTGCACTGTGCGTCCCAAAGGTCACATAGTAATATATGTGTGGGGGAGTGCAATGACTGCCTTTCTTTCTACAGTTTCTACAGGACCAGCTTTTTTCTTTCTCTCTATGTTTAGCTTTAATGGATGCCTCTTCTCATGTCAAAGGAAGGAGACTAACATTATGTGAAATACGTTTGTTGCTAAGAGTTAGGCTAGAAGATGTATAACTGCTCTTTTGTTTGTCAGTTAAATATGAAGCTGCAGCTAGGAAAAAGCTTAGCTTAGCACCAAGACTGAAAGCAGGTGGAAACAGCCAGCACGGCTTTGTCCAAATGTACAAAAATCCACATACCACCATTTTGGAAAAACTCAAGCAGGGAAAAGTTAACTACCTCATTATTTACAAGCGACAGCAACGTAACTTCAAATGACGGCAGCACTGGTCATTGATTTTCTGTAACTTTCCAAGTCCGTTCGTTTTCTTTTCCATTAACCACTCTATAATCACTGCAAGAGCCCAAACCGTTTTCCTGTTAGTGGTTACTCCATCTGTCTTTTTCTGCTGTCCAGCACTCTGTCTTTTAACCTCTTTCCTTCTCCTGCCTTCTTTTCCTTTTCTTTACTGGGGACAGTTCACCCATTGTGAATCCAAAGTTTTGTGCTCTATACAAATATAAACATGAATATTCAAAAAGTATTCCACAGTGTTTTCTGATGGAAACTAATG
Source organism: Notothenia rossii (assembly GCF_949606895.1). NCBI lineage: Eukaryota > Metazoa > Chordata > Actinopteri > Perciformes > Nototheniidae > Notothenia > Notothenia rossii. The sequence continues at coordinate 79,184,268 of NC_136909.1, forward strand.
TTTGTTGTCCACAGCTGATGTTTAATTTATCTGACTTTTTGTGCGGATTGATAAACCCTCTCTTGATCCTCCTTAGCGACGGTCTGTTCTTCTTAGCAACAGTTTGTTAGTGAGAAATAACAAACTCTGAAATGTCCAAATTGACCAATCAGAATCAATTATTCGACTAAGCCGTGTAATAAAAAGTGTTATAGATCTTATTATGAAAGAAAAGCAACAAAGACAAAAGTTGAAACATCGAACACACCGTTTTAGAAAAAAGGTACATTTGATAGATTTAATACCAAAAATTCAAACAAATCTAACTGGGCACGAGCTCATACACAACACATACTACCCTTAATGCAAAAACACAGTTCCATTAAACAGCCACTTTTTATAGCCACTCTTCATATCCTTTACCCAGAAATGAACATCTGTGATCAACAACTCAAGTGTGGCTACCAATCGTTACCGCATGCATAAGCAGGTTAGGCTGCCCGAGAGAGAACAAGTCAGATTGAATTGCCTGCATATGAAGAGGCAATCTCATCTGCTGCATTGAAGTCTCGATTCACCAGGGTCCCACTCTACTCTGAATGTATACTGCAGGGAAATCCAGAGATGGATTAAATAAGGAGCCTAACGCTGCCTTCAAGGAGCTTGTGAGGTTGTGTGTACGTCCTGGGAAATCCGACACACGATATGTTCGACTTTCAAGTGGTTCGAGTTATGAGAACAGTGTTTCTATGAGGCTGAGAAGGAGAATAGATGTTGTCGGGCCTTTTTTAGAAATGATGAATGATTTTGTATTTATTGCATTTCAGTGCCTTGCCCGGTATCTAAAAATGTTTTTTTTTTCTTGTTCCATTTTCGATCAAAAAACGTCCACTTAATAAGTTGGTTGTTCAAACACTAGACCCTTCTCAAGAACATATCAGTCAGATATCCTTGGTTGGCTTTTATGTATAACTGAAGCATTTATCTTTTACAGTTGTCTTTTAAATGTTTATAATATTTAAAATTAGATAATTAAACCCTGAAATATCGATATTGGCCTCACTTTATTGTTTGTGCACTTAATGTGAAGCTACAGCCTGTTAGCTCAGCAAGGTTGTAAACTTAAAGGTGACCTATCATGCAACATGCACTTTTGTACGTCTTGTATACATGAAAATGTGTCCCCGGTGTTCCAGGGAACTCACCAAGTGTCAGAAAACACAACCCTCTCTATTTTCCTCCATACCCAAATCTCTAAAAAAGGGGCTGCAACGGATCTGAAACAGACTGATCCAGATTTGAACACTTCTGTGACGTCACAGAAGTGGCGCTCCGGCTATTGGGCTAACTCCACCAATCAGGAGAAGACAGCCATTCGAAAGCGCTGGAGACGCTGTAGTACATATGCCAGGCCTGTAGATGGTGCTGTTCTCACAGAATCAGCCCATGCAAAGACAGTGTTAAATTGAGCGAAATGAGGAATGGTTCAAATGCGTGATCTGTTTGGTATTTTGAAAAATAAAAAGTATAAATATGCCTTATATAGGTATGTTCCTACACTATATTATTCAAATATAGCATGATAGGTCCACTTTAAATCTATTTTTGCTAAACCTGTTGTTGATCATTGCGCCCCCTACTGGCAGGTTAAGAGCAGTCAGTTGTCATTGGCGGGAAAAAAAGCTTAAAAAGCTTACAACACAAGTGTCCATTAGCACTTGTGTTGTAAGCTAACAGTCTAACAGTGTGTGTTTACCCACAAAAGCCAGAGGCAGGATATGAACTTTCCCTCTGTGTTGTGGGAATAACCTCTTTAAAGGAGACATTTACACATTTTGAAACCTTGGCTTGTCTTCCTCACAATCTGTAGAATCACTGAGATGAATACACCTGTTTATCTACTTCTTTATATCAAGAGGTTAAATTGATTTAAGGCCCTCCAAAGCTTGTATGCTTGCATTATATAAAAGAAAATAAGAGATGTTTTTTGTCATCGTGCTTTACTCATACTATCTTTAAATCCTTTTTTAGATTGTCTTCCGAAAGATCAGTGATGTGAAACGTGAGGAGGAGGAGCGACAGAGACGTAAAAATGAAGCCCCTCTGAACTTGCCACCAGATCACCCGGTAAGGAAACTCTTCCAGCGCTTTCGGCAGCAGAAGGAGTCGCGGCAGGAACCTGAAAAACTGGCTGACCATGACATCGAGAAGGGCCCTGTGTACGTGGACATCCCGATCGCCAAAGCAGCCGTCACAACCACCAGCATCGTCACGGTGACAGAGAGCCCAGCAACACCTTCATCTTCTATGCCTTCATCTTCAACAGCACTCAACTGCGCTCCCTCAGACAAGGCGAAGCTGCAGGTGCCGGTCCCTGTCTCTCTTATCGGGGGCCGGGTCTCAGAACCAGTCAAAGTCAAAGGCTGGGGTCGCTTCAAGGAGTCCATGGCCAAACCTGACAATTGGAACAAAGTGTCCAAAGCCGAATCCATGGAGACTTTACCCGAACGGACCAAGGTGCACGAGTCACAAACGTCTTTAAAGAAGACAGACTCTTGTGACAGCGGCATCACAAAAAGTGATCTGCGCCTGGACAAAGTGGGCGAGTTTCACATCACGCCCCAGGACCGGAGTCCCGCGCAACCTCCGGAGACCAGGCACGCCTTCTACACCATCCCGGAGCAGACGCTACAGGCCTCGCTCCTGGAGATCAAACTGGAGCTGAAGGACGACCTCAAGAACCTGAACGTTCGAATGTCCGGCCTGGAGGCGCAGCTCACAGAAGCACTTCAACTCCTCAAATCGAGGAGATCAAATGCTGACTCTCCACAGCCGCTTTTTGACATTTCTAGACCTGCTTCACCAGAACTGGACAAAGAAGACATCTTCTCTTGAAGGAAGGTACGTTAACAAATCAGGTTGACTCTGAATCAGCTGGAATCCAGTAATATCCAGATTACTTGGATCGGCTGCAATGGATGCACCATTTAAGTTATCAGGCAACAGTGTGGTCTTTAAGACGCACCGGCCTTTTATCATAGGGGTGTACCCGACCGTTTACAAGGCAACATCGTGTGGAAAAGTCGCGGGTGTATCCCAGAACTTGTTGTCGGAGAAAAAACAAAAGATCGGGAGGTCATTCAAAACACTGACAGCTCTATGTCTGTACATAAGTTTGGTTTATTCTTCCATCGCACTATAATGGAAAAATAGCTTGAGCGGTTTGATATTATCTCAATTTTGAGAGCGTCATTGGAAGACCAACGTTATATCTCTGTTTTGAAATGAGTAGAAACAGCATGACCCACTGGTTCGTTATTGCATCATTCGTATGGGATTCTTTGCATGTCACATAAAGTAGGCGCGTTTCTCTAAATTGCAGATGGTGCATATTTAATTAATTAAGGCCACACCGTGAGCCATTTGCATTATTTCACCATGACAGCGGGAAAGCACAGTCTTTCCAGATGTTGTAACAGGCGCACGGTAATTTCCTCCAGCAATTGATGAACTCTTCTTATTAAATCAACTGCCAGGATCATTTTGAATAATACAACAGATAACTCTGGCCGAGCAATCAGATTTTCAAAGAAGTCTTTTAGCAGAGCTAACAATTCCTATAAACCATGGGAGGATGAAAGGCACCACACGATCCATCTTTTCTGATATCTTGTATTTGTTTTTCTTGTGTACAAACACACATGTATGTACTGTATGAGAGCCACGAACTTCTAGCTTTGTTGATGCATAATAATGTGATGCAGATGGTACTGATAATGGCTGTGGCCCTTCCCTTATTTTAAAAACTGTAAAGTTATGAATGCTCTTTTGCACAATATTTCTTAAATAAAATGTATTTATTACTAAAATATACTTCACAGTGCAGGTTTGTTCATGTAAGCAAACACAAAAGTCATTGGAAACTGTTATATTGATGAATGTTTTGGGGTACATTTTCCCATTTGTTGCACCAGTTAGCATGCATGATTAATTTGTGTCTCTCTTCACATTCACTGGAGGAAAAACACATCATCCCATGACGCCAGCAGACACAAGTTGACTATATTTAAGGAACAAAGATGGTGAAAATGTTCAGGCTATGTGTTCGCAGTGCAGGTGATTTGTCTTTGTATTTGAAGCCAATATTTGGGTCCGGCTTACACAAACTTAACGTTCCCTAAATGTGCATTAAAACTTGGCGACAACCGAAAACACCAGACTACACCTGCATACACAGTGTCTCACCAACAATGTTCAACTACAAGTCATTTCATGTAGGAATAAAGGAAACAGCAGGATTCTAAAGAGATAATATACCACTTTTTGTTCTTTATCAAACATTTGACTGTTTTGGGTAATTATTCAAAAACAGCCTTTTAATGAACTGAAATACACCCAGGCATTGTTTTCCAGTCAAGATAAATAACATGGTTTAGTAAAAAGTATACATGTAGACAGCAAGTGTGTCATGTCTTTCTCTTTAAATTATAATTTTGGTTTAACATTTGAACACAATACAATTTCACCACAAAGGAAAAAGGTATTAACAGAGCCACAAACTTATACAGAAAACAAACTGGATAGCATTTATATTTAAATTATTATTTTGTCCGTTACGGAAACCTTTCAAATCCAGAGAAAAGATAAATAAAATTTCTAGTAAAAGTGAGTTCTGTCATCAAGCAATAATAATAATTGTGCATATTAAAGGACAACTTGAATGCTAAAATATCCGTTAAGGCTCTTTAAAATTGTGTTTTCCATTTATAAAATCAATAATAATTGTGCATATTTTACTGATAATTTTTGGGTTAAAACATCAGTTCAGGCTCTTTAGCTTTGAATAATGGAAGAAAGTCTAATAATATTCAGTAAATATGACTCACTTTTGCAATTTTATTAACACCAGAATAACATAATTGAAAGTCTGGAACTTTACCGTCTATACCGTCTTACACAAGGCAAAAATATAACCATAATTCTATATTATTTATTATTCATATTGATAATTTATGTTCCCTGTGAGACTTTTCTCTTATCAAGACCGGACAAGCTGAGACAGCACAACGCTGTTTTTTTTTTCTCCAGCACATTCTGTGGCTCCATTTCCATCAAAGATTCAGCTTACTTAAAAATGCATGGGCATGTCATCACAGAAGTGAGAAAGCATTTGGTTTAGAGCCAGTGTTTGTCTTTATAGGTCTGCTTTGACAAAGAGTTTTGGTGGTAGAGAGACGGTTTGATTCAGAGAGGGAAAAGCACTCAAATATTTTTGCTGTGACCTCTCTATCACAGAGAATTCATAAAGCTGCTGATAACACCAGTTCAGAAATCAAACCGAGGCAAAAAGAAGGCATACAGTACAGTGTCTGTGAGGAATTCAGTCACTCAAAGTCACATATCAAACGAGTGTAATGCTTGACACAGTCTTTATCTAAAATTTGACATCAATAAATCTACAAATGTGGTAAAAAGGGACTTCTTCAGTTATTGGGATTAAAATGGCACTTAATTCAGACACAGTGACATAAAACAGACACATTTAAATCAGTATTATACTATGGTGAAACATTTTTACAATTTTAAATTGAAAAAACTAAATTATTTGAAGTGTTCATTTTTCGGGTTTTTATTACATTTTTTCAAATCCATTATTGTTATGCAGATAAAGTGTTTACTGTTGTATTTACAGTCAAGCTATGTGTATGGCAATACAAAAACACACAACACTAGGCTATAAACTAAAAAAAACAAAAAAACAGTATAAAAACAATCTTTGAGAAATGTAGAAATGTAAACTTTTTCATAAAAATGAGGTGGGTTTGAAGTTATATCTGAACGATTTGGCATTAATAAAATCTAGCACATCAAATGCATTACACACACTACAAGCCAAGCACATTGTGCAGCACATCAACGTTTTTAGAATTACATGAAGGTACAGTATTGTTGGACATTCTGGGACATCCATATTTTTTAACAATAGCTCTGGAGCAAGGCGTTGGCTAGCTCATTAGCATAAAGACTATAAGCTGGGAAAACGGTTAGCATTGCTCAAAGTTCAAAAGCACCCACTAACACATCTACAATAAAGCTCATTAATTAACACACTTTATCTGACTCTGTAAATCCAAAATATAAAAGTTATGTGTTGGTAAGCGTTTATACACTTTGGGCAAGGTCAGGCTAGCTGTTTCCCACTACTTCCTGTCTTTATGCTAAGCTAAGCTAAGTGTATTAACCAGTATTAACATACCGTTCTAGCTCCGTATAATGCAAGAGGGAAATTAAGTTTCACATCTAACTCTCAAGGCATGTGAAGATATGTCAAACTAATCCTCCAAAAATAATGACTTTCTAGGGCAAGTTAGAGTTCTTAGTCAGAAGACAGTGTAGAAAGTGAGTTAAAGCTTTCTCTTTTTCTGAAATTAGTGAATAGTAGGCTATGCATGAAAACTCGGGACACACTTTGAGTCAGGATATTTTGAAATATTTTACAACAGTTAAACCACAACTGTTTAAAATAAACTTAAAGTAAAACTAATGAAAAACGTTTTAGCTTGCTCTGACTTTTCATAATACCAACAACAATGAGGTGCTGAATGTCATTTCAATATTATTTTTGTGATTCAACCGAACCTGCATGGAAAAGAATATCTAATTTGTATAACAAATGACAATTGAATTGTTTTCTTAGAAGTTAGTAAAAGTGGGATATTTTCATATTAGCTAAAATAGTTTACTTCACTAATGACACTTGTGAATGACACCTGATAATATTTGTGAAGTTCAAGACACAAACAATGAATTGTAACGTTCTCTTCTGTGACTTACTGTATTATTCTATTATAAGGATGCATTCAAACTGTAAATTCACAATTCTTTAAGTAACATTTTACAGTATCAAACAATAACTGAACCAGATAAAACAGATTCTTCACAATATAATAAATCAAAAAGATCAAATGTGTTCCAGCTAGAAATCTGATTTTGTACCACCATTTGAATGCAGCCCTGCAACAAAGATATGGCATGTTGAGAGAACTTCCACCTACACCTGTTTTCGAAAGGCTGAATTTTTTTTTTACAAATACTATAAATATACGTAACTAAAATGGGATTTACTGTAGGTGCACTCTAATACTCAGAGACAAGATCCTTGAAAGCAATATGTAGTTCTGTGCTGTAACATTTATAAACAAAGGTCCAAGTCGTACTGTAAGGAGAACTATGAGAAACCTTTTACAGTATACTGCACTACGACTTCATTACATTTACCCTTAACATATTAAACCTTTGATTGCTACTGAAAAGCATGCAACACTGTGCCTTCATAATATTGCCCCGTACTCCTTATCAAGGCCTGCAGTGAGAAAATTACTCCTTTGAAACAATTTGAACACAGAACTATTTTTGTGGTCAGCTATAGGAAGCTGCCTGGTTATAAAACCTTACACATAAATATATATATGCACAAATAATATTGCAATGTTTAGATTCTTATGAAAGAGAAACATTTTGTGTATGGTTTATGTAATATGCTCAAACACATCAAATGATGACAAATGTATTTATTTCAAGCACAATGGGAACTCTTTGTTATGAAATGTGACACACTGTACTATTCATAATAAATATTTTATACATACTGTAGCCTGTCTTTTCTCTTTGGGGAGTGCATGGCATCCATTTATCCGTCAGTCTTTGTCTTTCAGCTCCCCTGCCACTGAGAGCTGGGAAAGTGAAACTCAGCAGGTGTTTTTTTCTCCCGCTGATCTTCTCACGTCAGATTAACCTCGCAATTTCGTACTCATTTAAGAGGATTCGTTGCTGAACCCCGCTTACATTGATCCTACTTAGGTGCCACAGATATGATAATCCCAGGAGAACAGAAATCAACTAATGGAGACACTCGAGGCTCGCCACAAACAAGACGGTCCGGATTTAGTAAGATTTAAGTAAGTAATATTGTATTTATAGTATATAACACCAGGTAAACACATAGATAAATGAATGGAGGACACAAATACAAAAGACTCAAGTTAACTACAGCTCCACACAGGCATAAGATAAAATAAGATACTTTATGAATCCCAATTTGGGAAATGTTTTTGTTGCAGCAGCATAAAACAAAACAAGGAATTGCACATAACAAATTAAAAGAGTATAAATAGAACAATTCTAAAATAGAAACATCACAAAATAGAACCAGCATTAGAGAATAAGACAAATATACAGATGACCGTGAAGGTAAAAAAATCTATAAACTGTCTGACAAATAAAAACACTATTGAAAGGCCAATTTTCTGTTAACAGAATATACACAATATAAGTAGGATATTATTTACATCAAGTGTGCATGGGGATCACGTACACATGGGATTTGAGAGTTGTTATATTAAAAACGATTTTTCTTGGGCCACCAAAAAGTGCCTACAGTATGTTGACGCAACTGTGTTAGATAGGGGAAGACAGAGGGGATGACATGTGGAAAATTGTTCCCTGTTGAATTCAAACCCTGTCCCTCCACATTGGGACCGAGCCCCAGTACATGGGCTGCCCGCTCTACCATCTGAGCTATGCAGCGGCCCTTGGGTCTTTTTTTTTTTAAGCAGACTCAGCTGATCTAACAAAGGGGAGGGAGACAGTTCCAGTGGCATGGGGCCCTTACGGCAAATGTGCAATCACACTTGGATTTAGGGATGTCTGAAGTTTAAATTCTAGTCAGAGATCAAATCTAAGTTTCTTATTGAGGAAGAAGAAACATTAGGAGCCAGAGGGCCGATGTAGGACTTCAGTTATTATATTTTCGGTCCGTGTATTGAAAATGATGATTGTAAAGAGAACATAATGATAAATTGCCCCATAAATAATAATGTATTGAGAGCCAAAAGAGAATAGCTCAATTTTAGGCGTCAGTAATTCAGTCTGTTGAAACTTGGCTATTAAACCAAACTGTAGCAGTGCAGACTTGTAGCTGGAGTACTGCCAGTTTGCCTCCTGGGTGCTGCAGAGGGGTCCTTGAGCAGGGCACCAATTGCTCACATACACCGAACCATTGGCAGCCTCTTCGCTCTGACACCTTTTAGGCTTAGGGTTACCGGTGCATGTGTGTATTTGGTGATGCCATGTAAAATAACATCAGATCGAAACACATCTTAATCCTGGTTAAGATATCAGCTCTTTGTTGTGACCGGTCAGGGGGTGGCACTTGACATGATCATGTGTCAGTTATCTCATCACTGGGCATGTATCTTTAAAACTGCTTACTGTTCAGAAGTCGTTGTATTTATCAGTGGAGACATTCCTCTCTGTATGCTTTGCTTCTGCAAAAGATGAGACTCTGAAGGACAACCCTTTGACCAGTTATTGCAAGAATTTCAACCACAACGCTTTATTCCTGCTTATCGAGATTACAATTACAGACCTTTGCAGGAAGGACAGTTCACTGATACACACAGGAACATAGAAACCTTGGGAACAGTCAATTGTTGTTGCTGCAATAATAATAAGAGGACCACAGGCAACATGAGTTTTTTGTTAATGATGAATCAGTCAGTAATGATTTAAAAAAACACTCGATCTGAAATCAGTGATGCAAACACAGGTATGGTGAAAAAAGAGAGAACTATTCGAAGCAGAAAAAAAACAGCGTAATATACCATCTGACAATGACAGATTTTTCTTTTGTGATATTTTACAAATCACTCCCCTTTCAAACTCTATTCTTGTTATTTTTAACAACTTTTTTTTGTTACTGTCATATAGTATTTTATACCTGTTAATAATTGAGTCTCTAATGTCTCATTAATAACTATAATGATCATATCAAGGTGTGCCTTAACCTCACTGAGCTGAGGTTATTTGAGCCTCTCAGGAGAGAGCTCTCTTCCACCTGGTTGTAGAAAAGCTCTTTAAATTTGTTAGCATAGCTAGCTAACCATATGCTAATAACAACAGATCGCCACTGTGCTTACAACTAAAGACACAGCCTCGCAAACACTGCGCCATGTGTACGGCTCCTTATGGGTACTGCAATATTTGAAGAGTTGGAGCGGCGTTCCGGTGCTCTCCATTACTCCTTTCAGACGAGACATAACCACGTGAAGACCTACAGTATGGTGAAGACACGTTACGCTTGTGTTGTGTTCAATGAACCTGTCCTTGGCGATCTAGATTTCTTCTTCTTTTTTGAAGTGAGAAGTTGTCCGTCCGCCAGTCGGACTGACGGACCCCCCCAAAAACAAAAACTCTTCGGTTCTCCACGAATTACACAAGTCACCCAAATCAGCGTTAAAAAAGCGGGAGGCGCCGAAAAGCGACTAATTTGCATCACTGGAAATGTATCTCCATGGATGCCTTGCCCTGGAGATGTTTGGTTTCCAAACTGTGCACTGAATAGTAAGAGGATCAGATTGTTTCTGCCATATCACACTTTCTAAGCTCAAAAGACCAAAAACAACAACACAGATAAGCCTTTCAAAGCAGCTTTCTGTTACTTACCCAGACATGGAGTTTGTCTTCAAAACTGTTGACTATTTAGCCATCCCCCACTGGATTACAGACTCAATTATTTATTCTGATCTGAATTTAAATAACATGTGTAACTTATCGTCGAAGTTATTGATTACTGTATGTTCTGTTGGGGTGAAACTAAACTGAAGCTCATTGGTCGAAATTAAGTTAAAGGATTTTGCAACCATCACATCACATCAATTCATAATCACTGGGGACAGCCTCAACCTGATGACTCTGAATAGAACTGCCAATTCATATTGTTAAATTCAATTAAACTGCAGATTCTTTTCTCGACTCGTAGATCTTTTGGTATATAAATTGTGCACACAACTTTCTCAGTGAGGTACTCAGATGAGTACCTGGAGTCAGTGTGTTGGTACTCCAACTTCTGGCTCCCATCAAAGCTTCACAAGTCCGTCGGTACGCAAATGCGCTTTGTGACACAAGTGACGGTACGCATTTAAAATTGTTGCCGCGCATGCGTACCTGCGTACCACTTATGTGCACCCGTGTATAATCATATCAATATACAGTACAAATGTCAGTGTAGTTGATCAACCTTTAGTTGACAATAATAAAGCAGAAAAAAAAGATTTCAAAAATATTTAACGATTATTTTCCTGTAGATCAACTAATTGGTTAATTGACTCTACTCAGGCTTGCTTTACCCATTAATTGTTTAGCATCAATTTCAACCTCTCTTAAAAGGAAAGACGTGATATTCTTTTCTTTTTTTATGTCTATGAATCCCAGCTCTAACCCTTTACTTAAGTTAGTTGTCATGCCTCAGTTTCTCAACTACAGGGCAGTAGGTTAACCCCTTTAAAATACCCCACAACATTCCTGACTTGTTTGGACATAAACACAGCTGGGACATGAACATGTGAATTAATCGTTTCATCAGGTACAGGATGGTTATCCGTAATAACATAGATATATATATATATATATAATGACTAGGCATTAAACAGTTGAAAAACACTAGGAGCTTGTGTTGTTTTTTTCCTTTTATCTGCATTCCAGTGGATACATGTCATCTATCATTTTTACTGTGCTGAAAGAAAAGTTAGTAGTCCGTCGGAAGTGTTTAAAAAATACATCTATAAATATTAGTGTCAACCTACTTTACCTAAATTGCATCTGTAAGTGGAATAATGACATTGATCAGGTTCCCTGCTGCTCCATTGAGCATTCTGTGCCTGCACCTCTGAATAAACAAACGCTTTAGTGGCGAGCTAAAGGAGGACGGTAAATTAGAAATGTGCATTTCTCCAGCTTACCGCACCACTAAGCAATACTTTATCAAAGTCATTTTACCAAACAGATTTAGGTTCCATATTTGAATTTACAGTTTCTTAGAATAACAGTGATTCAGTGTAGTTTATTGTGTAGAAAACATGCTTTGACACTCTAAGGGCTCATATTGGAAATGCCCTGAATTTGAGTCAATTACAGCTTATGTGCACTTTCATTTTCCACGAAACTCCTCAGGGAGAATCCGCAGTGATCCTTTAAGTCTTAGCTTACAGGCAGATTTTGCACGGCCTTGCAGGTTGTGAAAGTGTCTGCTCTGCTGCACTTCAGCCAGGTTTAGGACGCTCTGTGGAGGAGAGCCAGGTGTGCCACAGAGCCTCTGTCTGGTGAGGACAAGGCTCCGGACTCAGCAGGTCGCATTCGGGGGATTCTGCCTCCGATACAAAGTCAAGGAGACTCATGGTGGGCGAGAATTCCACTCCAGTCCAATCTGAGCAAAGCAGTAGAGGAAAGCCAGCATAGGCAGGGCAATGTTGGACCAACCTGAAATGAAAACAAATGTACTCATATCATTCATTTGTAAATGATTAGACTGCTACGCCCTGTTATATTCATTTTTAGACACCACAGTACTTATGTTTCAACCTAGGAAGAGTTTAGTGGAATAACCCTGATTAACAATCTTTCATTATTGTTGGCCTCCTCTCCCTCTGTTTGTCACATTGCTGATGTCTGACTTTTTGCCACTCCTGGCGAAGCAAATTCAAGCAGCTCGGCTTTGTTTAATGGCATCTTACCATCCATTGTTGTCAGGGGTTTAGAGAACACAAACATTTCCATTTTACTCAAACATATCTATCAGTAGTAAAAACCAGATAAGTGATACATTTGCAGTGGTCTCTCCAGAGCTGTATTTCACAATAGCTTCACCGACAGGCAGTAGCAGAGTAGCAGTTTGCTTAGTTATCCCGGCTCTTCTGTGTTGTTTTACAGTTATTCCTTTTTTCTATTTATAGCAGCGTCTTGGTTGGTCGAGCTGGCAGGTAAGCACAGCTGTCTGCGCCTCCTCCTAAACTGGCTTGCCTCCAGATTATCCCAGCAGCTTGCACCTGCACCCACAATGCTTTTTCAATGGTCTATTCTTTTCCATTCATGTCAAAATCTCATTCGAATACACACGGGCTGCTTTGTGCACAGCTGTACTGTCCGGCTCCTGTCTGCGGGAGAGAAAGGTTACACGGGCTGAGCCTAGAGAAGCCAGACTTCTTATTATGCATATTTTTACGCTGGAGGAAAGCTTTGTGCTGTGAAGTACTGCTACAACACAGACATAAGTATGCATAAAAATAGCACACATTTGTTTTGACATTTTACATGTTCATAAGGAATTTGTAATGTTATGCATTTCTGATATCTAAATAAATCATACAAAGCCTTTTAGTTTGTGGCCCTTCAGGTGTTTTATATTTGCATATGTTTCATTAAAGCCCTCAGTGTATATTGTCCATCCATCTGATTTAAAACTAACAGAGAAAGCACACACAACTAGTAAAATGTGAGAACCTTGTGGTCACAAATGAGAAATCGTAGGATCTACTTGACCTTTTGGAACAAGTTTTTGCTGCTGCTAATTACTCAACCCTGGCAAAGACAGTGACAACAATTACATCTCCTTCAGACTCATGTTACTATGACTCTAATCAACCACTGCTGTAATTAAACCAGTTTCTCTGCCACTTGATTAACAGAGTGCTTCGTGTTCATGTGAGGGGGAAAGACCACGTGCAGAGGAAACTCAAAACTAATATCAAACTGCTAAGTGATCAGAAGGACTGTGCTACTTGGTATATTTTACATTATCGCTAGCCTGAGAAAACAAGGACTTGCAAATAAGTAAATGTGAGGTTTCTTTTGCCATTTGAGTCTCTGTTTGTCTTTTCGTCTGTCATTTGGGATGAATCGACATTAATAATTTTTCATCTGTTCATGTTTCTGCTGTGTTTGCTTTAGTGACCCATGCTTGTTCATCCTTTGGCATCGATCAGGTCAATGTTGTAATTTCACTGTTTATACATCCTGTATATGTACACAAGACAAATGACACACCCATCACCCTTAGTGCTAGTGGCTAATGCTAGCCTTTAAACCTGCTAGACATCATCATGCTAGCATTTTGACTAGCCATGTTTCCAAGAACACATTTTCGTGCTCATTTTTCAAGTATCGAATTAGAAAAGCTGTGATGAAACAGCAACATTTAAAAGACCTCCTTAACTGCTGTTATTCTAGGATAATTTATAGTACTGGATAATAAGAGTTGGAAGTAAATCGATGTAAAGGGGTTAACTGATTTATGACCAAAAAGTAATAAAAGCGCTACTCAACATTCTGCATAAAAACGTTTTAATTCTAGCTTTCAAAATGTGCTGCTATGATTCACACTTTGTATTTAATACTACACACTGTATACCAGTATGATACAATTTGAACAACTCTGTGACCCAGCATTATGTCTCTAAAATAATCACACATTGGGGCTTCTGGGTGGCATGTGAAATAACAAACCCAGATCCTTACAAACATATAATACTACTGTATAAAGACCATTTTTCTTAGATGGTGAAAGAAACATTTACCACCAGAGAAGTCAAAGAGTGTATTTATGCTACTGCCTGCACCAGTATAAATCGCAGACAGGCTGATTTAAAAGCATTGATCTCATGTTAATGAAGCAAACCAGCGCTAGCCGTCGGTGGGATATTATGCAGACACAAGTAATGGCTACAGGCATTTCTGGTGGATCCATTACAGTTCAATTTAAAAGTATAAAATCTGTACTGAGGGAAAAGAAACACGATTAATAAGAGGTTTGTTCAATGGTCTTTTTAAATAGTTTAAATAAGCATCAGGCATTGCCCTTTTTGGGTCTTTATTTTTGTATTTTAAATGGTCCAAATTATCTCCTTAAAGGCAAACTGAGATTCACAGTTTAGTTTCTAGGTCTAACTCTGAATAATTTACAATAGAGATGGTATTTTATAACACCCAGCTCTTATTTTTAGGTTTCTCTTAACTTATTTACACCAACTCTACAGGAAGAAGCATAATGTTCCACACAATTTGCTGTGAGGCTGAAAAAAAACTAAACTGCTGACTGGAATATGATCTGCTACGGGCTGCTTAGGCATCATTTGGAGAGGCCCAAAGACTGTACGACATTAACAGAACATAAACGCTAACGCTGTTCTGGGTCTGCTGGATGTGTAAACAGACAAACCCCAACTTTATAAAAGTGTTTACAGCTTGTTTCACTTCCCCTGTTGCCAAAAAACGTAAGTCTGCTTTAGAAATGACTAAACTAAGAATTCAGGATTAAATAAGAGTTATTGTTAATACGTTATATCACTCTATTATACGGTGAAGTATCAACACTGACTCCGTGCCCGACCCAGCGGCGTCTGCAGCTCAGACTGCTTATCACGAGGAGGCAGGCTTTCAGGAGGGCCTGCCATCTCGCTTTAGGTACCAAATGAGCCAAATAAAGACACAGCGGGTGAAACAGGGACTGGCACAACCACTTCGCAGATGTCTCTCCATCAGGAGAGTTCGACCATCCAGAGGCACAATTAGTCCCAGTACAACCCGAGCCTCAACATCCTCTGAAAACACTGCGTAATATCGTCACTTTATTCTAATCGGTGTATGTATAAACTACATGTATCATGCGAGTTGTCTCTTATTTTAACCATACTATTTTTAGCTGCTTTCACTACTGAAGGAGAAGTTGAAATGTACTACAATACAACTCACAGTACCTCAAAACATTTAGAAACACATTAGGGCCCCACAATATGAAGCTTTTATTTTAACATTAAACATAGAAACCTTTCAATGTTTAACCAATATTATTTTTTGAATTGGTGACTTTTGATTTTAGTTTAATTTTCATGGAAATATTTGCCTTTAATTGATTTGAATTCAGCAACATGTTTGTTGTATCATAGAATCATAAAGAGATCTGTTTATTTCTAATTATAATCAAGCAATATAGTTATTGCGACACTCAACCAAGTTGTCGAATATTTTCCCCTTGACGTGCAATCTAAAGAATGTTATAAATGCCAAAATCCTGCTTACTAAAAAGCACATAGACATCGAATTGTAAAAGCTTTGTGGAAGTGGATTTACCTTGAACGAAGACACGCTTCCAGAAGATTCTGCCAACATGTATCCCCCCGAGGAACACCAGATTAGAGAGGATGAGCATGGCGGTGGAGAAGGCAGAGAGAAGGGCAATGCAACGCCTCTCTATCGCCGGAGAGACATTTCGCTTCTGGGAAATCAGTAAACAAAAAAGAGAGAAAGAAAAGATTTGCAACGTAAATCTGAGAAACTGAGAGCCGTAAAGTACTAATGAACTCTGTAACCATAAACTAGAAGAATTACAATGTGCCTTCAGACTTCATTAGAGGCCAAAGAAGCCAGAATAGCCTGAACATTTAGATTGTTAATTAATTGGAAACAGACTTTAACTCACATTAATGTTGGCCGTTGGACTGTACATGCCAATTAGATATGACAGCTTCCAACCCGTTTGTCTCTCGTCTGTGCTTACTGCAGCAGCTCCAGGCATTATCTCTTATTAAATCAGTTTACATGACCCCTTTATTTCTAGCTACAGGAAATGTTTCATCATGCTCACACATCTGAACTGTCAGACTTTAATTGGAATCCAAACTCACAACAATGGAGTGAATGTAAGATGAGGCAAAGACAGACTTCAGTGTGCTTTCAACCACAACTCCGGCCCAATTCATCAGGGCCCAGTATCGCAAGTAGTCATGGCCGCCGTGCCACAGGCAGACGAACCCGAACGCAAGGCCAGTGGATAACATTTGGTAAAGAAGACCGTGGCGAGAACCTCCAAGCGGCACGTAGATGTATCTGCAAACATGAGTACATAACAGTAAAGAATACATCTCTAAACACAATCAGAATCAAGCAATAGCTCTTTAAAGGTCCCCCATTATATTATTTTTCAAAAATACATTATAGGTAGGGCTACTCGATTATGGCAAAAAAAATCATAATCTTGATTATTTAGATCAATAATCACAATTATTAAAAACGATTATCCATTTACTTTGAAAACATCCATTTATTGAAAAAAAAAGAAGGTGAACAGTATGTTTTTAATAGTTGATAACCCTGACATTTAAGTATAATTCAACTGAAAAACCAATAAAATAAAAAAATAATATTAAAAAATAAAATAAAAAAGATAATTGTTTTATTTCGATTATGTTGTTTTTAAAATCGTTGCAAGCCAAAATCATAATTGCGATTAAAATACGATTAATTGAGCATCCCTAATTATAGGTCTCACATAGATCTCTGAAGTTTTTGGCTCGAAATACCAAACAGATCACGTGGGCGGTGTTACCTTGGTTGGTTATTGGCTAATGGTTACACAACCCCAAAAAACCTTGTGACATCACGAAGTGGCCAAAAACGGATCAGCTACTTTTCAGACAGGTTTTGATATTGATAGATCAGGACCAAAAGAGAGAGGATATTTTTCCTGAAACTTTCTGAGTCTCTAAACACAGAGGGGACACATATTTATGTATAAAAGACATGAAAAAGTGCATAATAGGTGACCTTTAAAGTAATGACCTGGCCAACACAAGGCAAGGCAATTTCTTGTATATAGCAAACTTCAAGGCAATTCAAAGTGCTTCACAAAAATGAAAAACATTTACATAAGAAAAACATAATGCAATAGTAACTCTTTATAAAATGACAGCCATTAAAAACCAATATAATAAAAATAAAACAAGAATAAGATGGGTATACAATACAAGAATAAGAGTTACAGTGCAGTGTAAGATATAAAAAGTATTGGGTTTAATCAAAAGCAGCGGCAAAAGAGAAGTCTTCAGCCTGGATTTCAAAGAAGTGAGAGTTGCAGCGGACCTGCACTTTAATGGTAGTTTGTTCCAGATTGATGGAGTATAATCACTGAACGCTGCTTCTCCATGTTTGGTTTTTACTCTGGGGACAAAAAGCCGACCAGTGCCAGAAGACCTGAGAGGTTTGGATGCTTAATAACGTAGCAGAAGATCAGAAATGAAAAAAAATAACAGGGATGGTAACAGACAGATCTTTTGTGAGGGCAGGACACACATACTGAAGAAGTTAAAGTGGACCTATCATGCTATATTTGAATAATATAGAGTAGGACCATACCTATATATAAGGCATATTTATACTTTTTATTTTTCAAAATACCAAACAGATCATGCATTTTAGCCATTCCTCATTTCGCTCAATTTAACAGTCTTTGCATGGGCTGATTCTGTGAGAACAGCACCATCTACAGGCCTGTCATATGTACTACAGCGTCTCCAGCGCTTTCGAACGGCAATGTCTGTGTCTCCTCCTGATTGGTGGAGTTGGCCCAATAGCCGTAGCGCCACTTCTGTGACGTCACAGAACTGTTCAAATCTGGATCAGTCTGTATCAGATCCGTTGCAGCCCCTTTTTAAGAGATTTGGGTATGGAGGAAAATAGAGAGGGTTGTGTTTTCTGACACTTGGTGAGTTCCCTGGAACAACGGGGACACATATTCATGTATAAAAGACGTACAAAAGTGCATTTTGCATGATAGGTCACCTTTAAATTGTAAAGGGCCCCACATTGCATCAAAGAATTGCAAAGAATAATCATGTTCATTGGTTTTTGAGCATCATTGCTTTGACGTGTGGTGCAAAAATAGAGGCACTTTCGGGAATATCAATCATATCAAGTTGTTAATAACGTTGCAACTGGGTTAATGATTCCAGAGTGGATTCTGATTTGCACCAAAACCATGACACATAGTTAACCCATTTTCTTTGTCAAATTGATTTTTGTCTTCCATAACTCTAGCGAGGTCTTGTTTTGGTTGGGTAATGTCTGATTTCAACATATTGGTTAAAAAAAACAAGCAAATATATATCTCATAACCCACTACTGTGGTTTAAATGAGATCACACTTCATGCAGTGATAAAAATAGCCCACATGATGCGTATAATATCCCATCAATCAGTAACGATTGTGGTGTATGCTGTGAAGAGAAATGGCCTCAGATATTGAGAGAAGCTGCTCTGTTTCATGCTGAATCACTCCAGCACACTTAGAAACAAACATCACGTTACAGTATGTCTTGTTGCTGAGCTGGGAACTAATTATCTCAGCCACCCTGTGGATAATCAATGTTCCTGACTGAAAGATGAGCCAGCATTTTCTGAGCCTTAAATAGAGTGGCTAGCTTGCATGCAGGATGAAAGTAGAAACAGATGGAGAGGAACCAGAGTGGTAGGGCAAGAGCAAACTGAATGCCTAAACACACTGAGAACCCATCCGTCTATTTAAATTAGTGAGATGTAGATGGATCCTAACAGGTGGTAATCAAACTTTGAGCATTTGGAGATGTACATGAATGTGTGAGTGAGTAATCAATTTGTTATGTAACACTTTACTATTTCAAGCAGATGGTGCAGACAACATGCAGACAAGGTTCAGAGACTGGCAGGAGGAATTAGTCTTGCAACTGTTATTGTCAGTTTCTGTGCTTTAATAGAGAAACACAGTGTACTTTGTTCCTTGCTTTAAAGAGGGCAATAATTATGCTAATATTTCTAGTTCATGCGTGTATTCTGGGATTGTACTAGAACATCTTTATAAGCTTTTATATGTTGACGAAACACATTATTTTTCTCTTTCTGTCTGAATGTACCTGTGTTCACCCCTCTGTCTGAACACTCTGTCTAATGGCTGCCTCTTAAAGCCCCCCTCCTGGAAAAGCCCAGTCTGTGGTCCGTGATTGGCTCTATGAAAAAAAATATGGTGCGTCTTTGGAAAAGGTAGTTGCTAAGTCGTGGGTGGAAATACTTACATGTGAGGCGGTATATTCTAATGAGCGTGTATGTGACATATGAGGGGGGAAATCTAAATCTGTATAGCGTGTTAAAGGGGCCATTATTATACTAATTTTCAGGTTCATATTTGTTTATTTGCCTCTTCTGTGACATGTTTACATGCTTTAAATGTTCAAAAAGGTCTTTATTTTTCTCATACTGCCTGTGCTGCTGCACCTATTTCACCCTCTGTCTGAAACCAGAGCCCAGTCTGCTCTGATAGGATAGCTAACTGGCTCTTTGGTGATTGGTCAACCACTCAGAGATGTCCCGCCCATTAGCCTATCACGTACAATGTGTTGAAGTGCTAGCCAGGAACGTGGGTGTTATGTAGTGATGTCACTATGTTACATAAACAAAAGATTCCAATGGAGGCATGTGTGTGGGAGAGAAATGTAGCCGTTACAGACCATCACCATGCACAAAAACCCACTACAGGTAAGGGAAAACACAATATCCCATTTAAAATCCCTTTTTTTCGGACTCCAATGTTACACATGAGATGCATAAGCACTGCAAAGGTGAGGTTTTTATGATATAAAGTTGTTACAGTGAGAATTAACAGAAGCTTTAGCTGTAATCAAAACATTAGTAAGAACCAGGTAATAATTTGTGACGAAAACTCTATATCACATGATTTTTGGTGGTCCTCAATATTTGTGCTACAGGTCAAATGTAGCCCACTTCCAAGACTGAGTTTGGTCATTTTGTCATAACATTTCCCATGTAGTGAAAAAGTGACTTTTAGCAATGTTTTGTCATCTTTAAGTGCAATCATACCCCTTCCAGGCTCAATCCAAGCCTCCATTTATTAATTTTCACATATTTTCTCCCAGATCTCCTCATTTATAGCAGCAATAACTCCAACATGAAGAGCTCTTTAGTTGTCTGATAAGTGTATGAAACAGAGAACCTGAGCAGAATAAATGCGGAAAGCCTTCAGGAATGGTGAAGAATGAGCCACTTAGCTGCCCAGGGAGACGGGGTGTCAGTGAGTCATGTAGAGCACATCATTTAACACCTACGCTCTCATCTAGCGCTCTTCAGACAATTTCAACAGAATTTCAGAACTCCATTAAAACCTCTTTAAAAGCGCTTTCACTCGAAGGAACGTCGGGGCATTGTGTCATGTGTATAATTTTGCATCAGCAGTTGCATAATTGCAAGTGATCCCATTAGGCGGGAGAAAATAATTTCCAATAGATTAAAATGGAAACTAGAATTTGCAATTTAAATTAGAGGTTTTTTTGCTGATTAATTGGAGCCTTTTTAGCCATCTGATATGCTGAATTTAATTCTAAACTCATCTTTACCTTCTGAAGAGCAGGTGTACATGTACGTCATAAGTGTCAACACAAAAACTAATTAGCAAACAAAAACTGAGACAAGGGAACATTTTACACCGGATAGCACTGTGTTTTCTGACAAGCGTGCAACTGTGGCATCGCCTTGATGTAGCAACCTGCCTCTAGCAAGCGGACCATAACCTCCCAATAGGCTGCGTCTATCCAAGTGTGCATCATTAAAAAGCAGACAAACTAATAACAGCGTTGTCCAAATTACAAGTGAGCAAACACACAATGCTCCCATTACGTATGCACATATTAAAAAAGGAGGCATTTCTCCAGGGTGCGGAAACGGTAACAGAAGAACTATTCACCAACAACAGCCAACCTCATAATCATGAGAAAGCCTTCATGCAAATGAGGCGTCCTCGTCCATTATGATAAAACACGCAGGCAGGCAGCTGGAGAGTGGCACCTTTTTAAAGGTTATTCAACTGACAAGTTCAATGCCCCGCAGGAAACAAGCTCTTAATAGTAAGTGTGCGATTAATAACACATACAGTATGAGTAAACACAAGCTAGATATGTAGATAGGCGGATAGATAGATAGACAGATAGACGGATAGACAGATAGACAGATAGACAGATAGATAGATAGACCGATAGACGGATAGACAGATAGACAGACAGACAGATAGATAGATAGACGGATAGACAGATAGACAGACAGACAGATAGATAGATAGACGGATAGACAGACAGACAGATAGATGGATAGACGGATAGACAGACAGACAGATAGATGGATAGACGGATAGACAGACAGACAGATAGATGGATAGACGGATAGACAGACAGACAGATAGATGGATAGAAAGATATATGTATAGAAGCTAGATATAGATAGATAGACAGACAGAAAGACCAACATACAGCTAGATAGAAGGATAGGTGTGTATATATATATATATATATAGATGGATAGATATTTAGAAACTAGATACAGATAGACAGATATATTGATATATATATATAGATATAAGAAAAGATTGATAGAAAGGTAGATATATAGAAGACAGGAAAACGGACAGATAGACAGATGGAGGGATAGATAGGTTATTCAAGAGTTGTTATTTGATTTAGATAGCATTTTTACATTTTAAGTAGTCATTAACATCTGAATTAGTCCGTCCACCACTCATGAAGTGCCTCTTACCTGATGAGCCATCGATACAGACCGGCGTCAAAGTGCCTGAGAGTGGAAAAAAATAAATAAAAGAGAAATGAATATTGAGTCTCACATTTACATAATAATAAAGCACTGAGTGAGAAACACCTGAGAACTGGGCCTTATATAAATACACTCAGTATGTGTGCACGCTCTTTGTCATTAAGATGATTAGAACAAGTGTTTTTTGTGTTTTGCTGCAAGTAAACTGAGGCTGTTTGCGAATCAGTGGACAGCTTTATGCATTCCATCAATGTTGTCAACATTGACCAGCTCAGCACACGGGCCGGATTGGAGTGCATCGGTGTCAGCACATTGGTCGATCCGCATTCTTACTGCAAACCCGAAAACACTGCCTTCCATCTCAATTGTATGTGCTCTGAGTTTAGAGAGTAGTTTCTCAATGTTAATGAACTAAAGGAACAGAGGATGTTTGCTGTAAGAAAGTCTTTCCTGCATGGTAATTGCAAAGTATAACCATAAGGGAGACTGGTTTTTCTCACAGTTTCTCACTTGCTTATAAGCGCTTTGAGCACCAGGAAAAGCGCTTTATAAATGTAATTTATTATTATTATTATTATTATTATTATTACAGTAGCACTGATGTGTTTTTCTTTATCAGAATCAGAAACAGCTTTATTACCAGGGGT
This sequence comes from Notothenia rossii, assembly GCF_949606895.1. NCBI lineage: Eukaryota > Metazoa > Chordata > Actinopteri > Perciformes > Nototheniidae > Notothenia > Notothenia rossii. Next base: position 79,207,145 of record NC_136909.1, read on the forward strand.
TGACACGTACGAGGAATTTGACTTGATGTCATGGTGCATAATGTTATAATGTTATGGTATCAAAGGAGGTCTGCATTTACTTCCATGTTGGTTCAGTCTAAGCCTTGTTCATACACTCGGTCAGTTGCCAGTTTATTAGGTATATCCAGCTAAAACTAATGCAACAAATCCTGCCTTCATGAAGTTTATCATTTTAAAAGGATGTTTATTTAACTTTAATACAAATGTATCATCCACATTTTCAAATTCACTGTTCGCTATATACCTTCACTATTATATTTTGGAGGATGTAGTTTGTGATGCAGTTAAGCTGTAATGTATTATACTAAGAGACATTTTAGTTATTTAGCACCCTCTAATAAATGTAATTAGGGTGGACAATGTAATAGAAACAGCTGTCAGTTTAATAAAATACAGTTCAACAGCTCCACAAACTGAAGCATAAATAATAATGCATTTTAATAAAGTTATATTCAAGGTAGGATGTATTGTAGGATGTTGCATTACAGTTGACTGGTTTTATTGTATTTAATGAGCTGGTAATTGTGTATATTACAGCATAGTTCACAGTGTGTCAGCAGTACCTTTTCTGTGTGCTGAATATTTAAACACAAATGACACAAAATCTTCCCCATTTGTTTTACCTGACTGACCTGAATACTATTTAAAGCAGTGTCATCGCTGTCTTTCTATACTTGAATTCTTGCTGATTAAGGTACTTTATCCCAATATAACAAGCAGTACTGCAATGTGTGTGTTCCTTTAACTTGAGCAAGTGTGACCCCTTCAGCATGAACCAGGCATAGTCCTTTGCTTGGAAGTGAAAGTGTTAAATGAGCTTCATCACATTTTACAATTACCATGAAATGTACTTTTAAAGAGGTAGGTGGGACAGAAATAACTGTGTACAGTATGATGTGTGTGTTTCGACAATCTCATGCTTAATGAGTGTAGCATAAAGGAGGGACAGAAAAACGTGGAAAATAGCCCTTTTCAACCTGCAAAGGAAGGGGAGGAGATAAATCAGAAACACCTGTGAGCAGAGGGAAGGGAAAAATCTAGCAAAAGCATCGAGGGGATCAGAAAGTAAGGAGAGTAAGGAGATAACTAAGTTTTAGTTTCTGGAGATCTCCACTTATCCAAATGACTAACAGTGACATATATATAAAAGTAGAGTAGCAGTTATTTTATGTAGCAGCTGGATTTCCTGGGATTATAATGTATTTATCCTGGAGCAGGTTTGGATATTCTAACTCCCTCTTTGACCTGCTGTTGGACCTAAAGTAAGGTCTCCTTCCTGTCTCCAGGCTTCTCATATTCTCCTGCTTCATGTTAATGTGCCCTCAGCCTAATTGCATCTATTTTTGCCCTTTTCCCCTGCTCATTGCTCCATGGACAGTTTATTTAATTAAGGGACAATTGACTTCCGCCTCATTTGAAGTTGGTTTTTCGTTGATTTAATGGACATTTTCTGAGTAAGAGGCTCACAACTGTTTGACATTTCATTTATTTTGATTATTATGTGGTTTAATGGAGAAATATTAAGTTAAAGATGTCTGTTTCCTTTTTATCTTGTCTACTTCTGTAAAAGGCTACCAAGGTTATCTCTCCGAACAATTTCAATCAATAGTTTTGAATGGACTAGGACTATTCTGATGTCTGGAGCCCAATTCTTACTTTGAATATTCAAGAAAAACCAAGACAACAATATAATTAGCTTGACCTTAGTTTTTGACTGAAAAGATGACCTTTTTTCACGGAATATGTTCCCTTTGTGACACACATTTTAAGTGGCAACCTATTTGGCTATTATTCATTTTTTTTAAACACACAAATGTTTTTCTTTTCATGATTTACTTTGTAGACCACTTAGCTGTTTTTACTTAACAAAAAACAACATCATGTAGCCTTCAAATGTAGGACCAACCCCAGCAAAAAACAAACCATTTTAGCTTGAGTCTGAAAGAATGATATAATGTTCCTGGTGCAGAGGTGACCTACAGTATTGTTCTGATTGCCAGTAATGACAAAATGACACAATTATCGGGGCCCTGTCTGAATCTTATTGCAAAAGCACAGTGAGCACTTGAGGCTCTTGACATTTCCTTTTTCTCAAGAATACCAAGGATGCTAGCTCTCCTGTCGCTGAGGGAATGCTGCGGGACCAAATATAATAGCACATTTATGTCAGGGGTAACTAGAATTGTTTCTGCAGCTTGATCTTACCTCCACATCCCTGTGAAACTGTACATGATGCTGACACAGCGAGGGAGCTTTGGGGGAACTAGTTGATCCATAGAAGCCAGCATGGATGGAAAGCCGAACAGAACCAGATACTTCACAAAGAAAAACTGGACAAGGGCCAGCGCCAGACCACCTGTGAGAGGGGGAAAAGTAATGTTTATTATGTAAATGATCAAGAACAGTGCTCTTTAAGGATAGGGATAGTTGTATACTAAGAAAAATAAACAATGACTGTCAAACTGCTCAGCTCACTTTATTAATTATTGAAGTCTATTGTATTGGTTGGCATTGGGAACAGCAGCTGATGTACTATGTGCTACATTTTAAACCCTAATGAATACTTATCCATAAATAAATTATAATTTTATGAGAGTTCCTCAGATGCTTTTCAGACTGCAAACCACTACTGTGGACTTTATTTTAGAATAAACTGGGCAGTTATTGTTTTTTTGTTTTAAAACAGGTGTTTTGTATACCCCAAATTCACTATATATATAAAACACCCTCTATTATAAGAAAGGGAAACACTTTAATAAGGAAAAAAGGGAGGAAATCTCAGGAAGAGCAAAAAAGGAGGGATCAATAGATAGAACTTGGCAAACAAAAGATTGTGCTGACATTTAATAGCTGCTGAGAACAGTTAGGCTGAATTGCAAAAAGGAGGCCAGTAAATTATAAAGATTCCGATTCTATACCTGTTTATGGCGACGAAGGGGCAGACAGTACAACGACGAGTGAGTAAATCACTGTATTAATTAATGGATAAGTAATAAAACTTGAAGATTCCAGAAGAGCTTCACATCTAAAATAGGATCAACACAAGACTGTGCATGCAGAGTCCTCCTGAGTAAATCACTTAAAGGTCCCATGTCATGGCCATTTCTACTGATCATAATTCCATTGTTGAGGTCTACTAGAATAGATTTACATTGTTCAATTTTCCAATATCACATTGGTTTCTCATACAGCATCTCTGTATAGTATGTGTATTCACTCTCTGTCCTAAACGGCTTGTTGGAGCTCCTGCCCCCACCCCCCCGTCTCCCTATGAGACCACTGTGCTCTGATTGGACAGCTCGCCCACTCTGTTCTGATGAGTCCACCACCGTTGCAGCGGAACATCAGTGATTATGTGCTTCAATGGCGTTAGCAACCAGAAAATGACACCAGTAATGACAAACAGATGAGAATGCTGCGCGGAGTCTGGGTGCCGTGTTGGCGGGACGTTACACGGCTCAGAAAGTGTGAGCTGGGCTACTGGTGTGCAAGGAACAGCACACCGTACCCAGGAAGAAAAAGAGAAATCTCCAACGAGGCGTTCTGGAGCAGCAGAGACAGGTCTTTTCTGTGTTAGAGTTTTACTCGTCACACTTTGAGGTTTTGTGACTTTGCAGATGGTTTACATGCATACAAAGCTAAATAACACACAAGGGGACGGGTAATAACCAGAAAAGCATGTCATGGGACCTTAAAACCTCCCAAAAATAAAGACGCCATGTTTCCTGCAAAGACTCACAGGGCCCTTACAGAGGATTTAAACCAGTGGTTCTCAACTGGTCAGGCCTCGGGACCCACTTTTTACTTGGTCAATACATCGTGACCCAACATTTTGAAGCACTCAAATCTATTCAACAAAAAAACGTGCTGTAATATATACGCTTTTCAGCATACAATATTAACACAAGTGAAGTACAGTGCATATATCCCTTATATCCCTTCAAAGAACTAAAGTATGCTTTAAAAAAAGGTTTAATGAGATGATGGAATCAAAGCTGAACTGTATGACATAAAAAGGCACACGTGCTGAAAACCCAACCCCAGAAGGGGGGTCTGGGAGGATTCTCCCCCAGGAGATTTTTAGAAATACTAACATAAACTATGCATTCTGGTACACTCTGAGAAGAAAATAAATTAATCTATTACTACCCGACATATTAATAATATTTTATGCCATTGTTTGTTTTTCACTTTGTTCTGACATCTTGCTGCGAGAAGAGCAAAGAGGAGATAGTCTGTGTGACTTACTTTAAATTGTGGGTAAGGGTAGATAGCCCCCATTGTTCTGTGACCTGTCAATCATCAAACCGGGGGTCATATTTCATTATGTGTTCATTTTTATCTGAAGTTGTACCCATGGATGTATAAAGAGTAGTTCTACGGCAAAGTAATTCTCCGTGGGGACTTCCGGCAACAATCTTGATTCTGATTGGCCAGAAGACTCGAAAAAACATCAGCAAAGATATTTTATTGAGAAGATGATCACTACGTGACAGACGTTTTCAAAACCGTTTATGGTCTCCGGTACTTCCAGTCCAACGACGACTGCATGCACAGAGTTAGAAAATTTGGCCTTCAAAAAAAAAGAATTCCAATTTCTTTTTTTTTTTCTTCACACACACATCAGCGACCCACTCGAAACGGGTCCGCGACCCACTTTTGGGTCGCGACCCACCATTTGAGAACCACTGATTTAAACTATAACTTTGGCAATTATTTCTTACATTTTGGAATCAACAATGGAAAAGCAAAGAAATACATTATAAACAAACACCTATTCTGTAACTTTATTTAAATATAAAAACAATCACACCACAGAGCATGACAACTCGAATCAAGACCATTAAGTAAAACTCTTATCGGCATATCTGACTTTTAAAGCCAACTAAACACTTTGGGGTAAGGGGGAGTAACATGTTTTAAATTCTGCACCTTCAAAACATCTGGCTCAAGTGGCTGGCAAACATTAAAGCTAAAAGTAATGTACATAGCAGCCAAAAATACACTCAGCATAAACACTTACCCAAGGCCCAGGGAGGGAGGATCTCTAAGTATGTCTCATTAGATTGGATGGAGTGCATATACATAACATGGATCATGTATTCCGCGAGGCACCACCACAGTATGATTCGTCCTGATCTGAGCACCAAGTAAATGGCACCAGATTTGTCCCCGTCACACTCCTCAGCAGGCCTTTGCATCTGCAAATGCAGAAAGTGAGTTGTTGTTAAAGGTTGCTGGTTGCATCTTCACTACAAAAAGAACAACACCAGGTTTTTAAAAAGAGCAACCATGTAGTATGAACACGTATAAATCTACTCCAAAGTTGGGTATAAAAACAAGCAGGCATAACAAGTTAGTATTATAACAGTGGATCAAATGAAGGGTTAGCTACTCCTCTTCAAATCCGGTAAAAATGTAAGTTATAATTTTCATAAATGGCCCACCACTGATTGTCTACTATGTTTTTAAAAAGGTGACCTGAGATCACCTGCACTTAGGAGCAGCAATCAGCCGCCTCCAGACAGTAACAAGAGGCAATTTCAACAGTTTAATTTGCTTTTGTTTGCACTCTTACCTGCTCAGTGTAGTCTCTGTACGAGATAATGGGTCCATTGTAGAAAAAGGGATGATAGAAGGTGTATGAAAACAACCAGCCGAGCTGCACAGCTCCACCACTGTCTGCAGGGCTCCAGCAATGCTCCAGGCTGAAGCTGATGAGGCGAAGTCCACAGACAGCGACACTGAAGACGAGCAGATAGTACTCCTCCTCGGTCTTATACCAGCCTCTCTGTGTAACAAAGAGGAAGGCCAATTATTTGGTATCACATTCCTAGGGAATCCTTATATAATAGTGACAGTCTGACACTAAATTTAGATATGCTTTTAAAAATAGTTCTTATATGCTTATAGATATGACACATTAAAAAGGGGAACATTAGCAGATTACAGCATAAAACTGGTAATGAAGATCTGTCAAGACCTACTAATAAGCATATGTTTGAGACAACTTTTAATTAGGTCTGCTTAACAGCATTGGGAATTGTGGTTAAACACAGGACTCAGTCTGTGTGTAACTGTGTGCAATCGTGTTTGAGCAAAGGAGGCAGGTCTTTTGAAGCATTTACAGGTCTGTCAGGTCTATTTCACATTTCCAACCACTGTAGCATAGTTGCCTGGCTATAACCATGTTGATGTGTCAGCTAATGTGCAATTAAAAGGTATTTATAGAATTGTTCCACATCTTCCCAATTCAATTCAAACAGTTTTTACCTTCCAGCTGTAAATACAGTAATTGGGCAGTCAATCAGCTCATAGATCCTTACATAAAATGTATAGACTATCATGCAAATCAAAACCGGAGGAAGATAAAACAACCCTAAATGTACTAAAATAAAAAAGAACCAGTGTTCATAATAAAAGATAAATGAAGACATACATTGAGTCCTATAGTCACATTTAAACTGAATTCAAATATTGTTTTGTCAGTCAATTATCATTGTTGTGTGTTTACATGCGTTAATCCTCAGGTATTACTGGAAATACCAAGTGTATGATCCTTTCAATAACATTCACTCAACTTTTATCTTATAACCGTATTCTTGTTATTGTGTGCCCTCTTGTGTTCTTTGAAAATATGACATGCAGTGAAGATTAAAGGGAGATGAAACAGTTAGTATGCATGATCAAATCGAAATAAAAAATGGACAGTATCATTGCAACAAAGAAATGATAAGTTCAAGTGAATTTGATGGTCAACACAGATGACACACTTTGTCCACCCTATCTTTATAGCTTATTTTTTGTAGCAGATTCACATCATATTGTATACGTTTTATCCTTTTAAGGACCGACTGTATTTTTCTTTCATTACAAGTAAAATAGTAAAGACACATTTAAATGTTTCTGCTATGTAAAGATGATTTTTAGATGTCATCCGTCCAAAATCAGGAACAAATAATATTCATTTGACATACAGCCTACCTGGATCTCTTGTAGTGGATGGATGTGAAGTGTGGAGAGCAGCAGAAGGTTGCAGCACCATGACAGAGCAGGCTTTTGTAATTGGGCCACTGAAAACGACAGGCCCACATGTACCAGCAGCACGCTCACACCTTTAATCCCCAACACACTGCTGGCTGCTAAGAGGCCATATATGGTGAGTGCTGGCACCCTAAACTGTAAGAGGAAAACATAAAAAAAGGATGTTGCATTGAGTCACCTCTTCCCTGATTGCAATATTCCACTTCACAGATCGGTAGCAGTTTCCTACCTTGGGATTAAAGATGCTGGTCAATCTTGATATCACGCCATGACCAATTAGAGTCCACAGCAAAGACTTCTTAGCCCATTCAGTCCAGAAACTCCACTCAAAGTCAGAAAGGTCCTGACAAAAAAATACTTAATTATGGCACTCTAACTCACACCTTAATTACATTTATTAAACAAATGAATGCCTTTCAAAAACTTGAAAACTAAACTGAAACACACTTTAAAAGGCTTTCCGTGACACATAATAGTGAATGAACTAATAATAGTTTATAATACATAATACATAATAGTTCACTATGAACTCAAAACAAATTATTTTTTCAGTGAGATGCACAATAATGTGGGTAAAGATCGGGCTTTAGATCAGTAATTTCAACATTGAACTTACCCTTTTAAAACCCTTGACAAGGCCTTTTTCCAACTGGAATCCTCTCTCTAATCCTGCTTCATGCTCTGAGGTACAAACCAGGAAATAACAGTTTATATTTTCTTAAACTTTTAAAGTTCATTGAACCATCATACAGATGTCTGTCCGTCTACCTTACCTTTGGAGAACCTGTGCAGTTGGTAGAAAGAGTAGAGATGTGAGCCTAAGGACAGCACCCAATATGCAAGGATCTCTGTCCTTGGCAGAGGGGCCAGTTGAGCCTTTGATTTAGATGTCATCAGGGGAAATCACTGCTATAGTGCACCTATAATGAAGTGAGTCAATTTATATCCCGTACAAACATTAATTAGCACTAACAAAAAGAAACATACAATATATCACATAAATGTGGTATTGAAATCAGTTTTTTCTTTCTATAAAAAAAAAAAAAGTTGAAAGCTCGATCAAACTGAAACTGGTATTCTTTAATACATTAAACAATTCACGATTATATTTCCCTTTTTTAACATAAGCAGCATCAACCGGAAACTCTGGGAACATTTCTGAACATCAAAAACAAACTGAGGTAAAATTGCATTATAGCCAGATTAGGTAATTAGATGTAATGGTAGATTATGTTACACTTTTAATACAAGTTATAAAATGTTAAATGGTTTCTGCTGTTGACACAAGTAGCCAATGGCTACGTAAACCTGTATAAGATGAATGTGTTGTGTGTACAGTGGTGGAATGCACATTAGGCGGATACATATTTAGAGGAAATAAAGCACTTTTCAGTCCATAACATTTATTTAGTAACTTAGGTTCTGTGCAGATTGTTATCATGTATATGAACTAACTAATATGAATATTATGTAGTATTATTGTTATAGATTACAGAAACGTTAGTTTAAAACAGTCCACCATTTTCAGCTGCTGCATCTCATCTGTAGCCTACTACTTTTGGCATTTTAAGTACATTTTGGCGCTAACACTGGTTCTTTATAATAACATTATTACTACAGTACTTGTACACTGTATTGTTGCATTACTTTACTTTTTCCACCACTTATATGTATAATTTTCATCGTTAAGTACAGCATCGTCAGGAATATGCCAACCGGTTGGCATGGCAATCACATGCCGTTGCTAGGTAACACTGCACCCAGCGGTTGCTGCTGACTACGACGTACTAGTTCACACGGGTAAAATAAAGTAGCGTTAACTGTTAGCTACCGTTTCCACTGTTATCGTTTCTGGGAATTTTATTGGCGTTTGAGAGAATTACGACACCACTTAAACCAAGTCGGCGTGTGTGCTCATGTTGTTGTGCTAATTTGACCATTATTTGTATTCCCAATTTGTTTAGGTGAGCTGAAAACTTCCGTAAACTCTCCAGTTGGAATGGCAGTTAGCTCACGTTAGCTAAGCTAGCTAATCACGTTAACAAGTTGCAGTGTTACCTGATACTACTGCACCGCTGTCCATTGCAGTGCTGTAACGTGTAAACAGCACTGTCTGAAAGCGCTTGGACCAGAGGAACATAACGTTAGAACAATCCGGCATCCAACATTCAGAGGTAGAGATTTCTTCTTCTTTTCCCTTGATTTATTCCATGCAACAACTTTTTAGAGCATGACCGCCCCCATCTGTGCAGGAGTGGCTTCATTATGCCAAGAAAAATATGATGTAGTCAGTGGTTAAAAAAACTCCTTTACTCAGTGGTGGAAAGTAACTAAGTACATTTACTCAAGTACTGGACTTAGGCACACATTTGAGGTACTTGTACTGTACCCGACTATTTGGGAAGCAATTAGATGTATTGTTCATATTTGTTTACTAGTTTCTTTATAAATTCAGATTTTGACACACAATAGTAAACAATTTTACAAAGTAAAATATCATTATTATTAATACAAACCATCAAAAGGGATATTTAAATAACTAAAACCATGAGTGGGATAACAGAAAATGTATTGGCAGAAATTCTGCTAACATTATTTATACAGTTCTAGCTTCTTGAATGTGAAGATTTATTTTGAAATATGTGTTTTGTTTTCTCTGCAATGAGTACTTTTACTTCTAATACTTCAATTACATTTTCCTAATCATACTTAAATACTTGTACTTAAGTACCATTCTCGATGAAGTACTTTTACTTGAATTTGAGTATTTGTAAAGTACTTTTACTCAAGTAAGGAATTTGAATACTTTTTCCACCACTGCTTTAAGAAATACTTAGATTTTAATTCAATGACGCCTATTTAGTCTTAAAAAATGAAAAATGTATAAAGATCCTACGACTATATTTAAAAAATAGTTAATACAATTGGTAAGGATTTTTACATAAAACCATTTCCTTTGATATTTTATTCACTCGACAAGAGAATTGTTCCAGTTTTAAAGGGTTTATTGTGGAGAAAGTGTTGGTAAGGTAGGGTGAATGATCAGCATGCATTGTGACATCATTGTAGGGTTATCACAGTTCCACAAATAAACAGAAATCCCTAACAACAAAAAGACCCTGCATGGTAAATAACAAATGTGGCAACAACTTGACATCATGACTGTGCTCAACTGTAAAATAGCCTAAATATATCCTTCATACTTCAATAATTCTTTCAAAATCTGCAACTTCTCCCCAAAAACAAAACTTTTCTGACAAATCAATTGTTTTTACTAAACGTATAGACTCAAATAAACGTTATGTTTCATCCTCACACAAGCTTTTTTATTTGCCTTAAAACCACGTACAGAGCAAAAAAGGAACATGACCACATTTCATATACACTTTCAGTTATCCACACAGAGGGATCCAATTCATGAATATAACAGTTAACCGTAAGCTCTTCTGTTGTGTACAAGCTTAACGTGTTTGCAAGCATTCATGCAACGTCAGTGTTATCACAGTATGGATGTTTCTTCACAGCTCGTCAGTCTCTCCATCGAAGGGCACAGCATCTGTCTCCATATGAATGTTGCCCGGCTCACCGTTGCCCACCCAGCCAATAGGAGTGCGGTTGAAGGAAGGCCGGCAGCCGATTTCATGCTGGTACACCATCGCGGGTTCAGGTTCCTCTTTGGCCTCAGGTTCTGGCATCTGGAATTTCAAGAACTGATTGGCCTTCTCGAAACCGCCAAACGGCATGGCAGACCTAGCAAAGCAAGGTGAGAGGATTATTGAAGCCCCTTTTTCTTCGAAGAACACCTAAAAAGTCAGGCCTTGCGGGACGTACCTGTTGAAGCTTTTGTACTTGCGCAAATCCTTTGCATCACAAGGACCAGCCATTCCACCTTTCATAGTTGCTACCAGAATTTCATCCCCCTTCATGGCCTTCTCCCATGGCGACACGTACGACTTCAAAATAAGCATCGTCTTAGATGCATCATCACTTCCACCTCCTGTGAAGAAAATATCCACGACTAGAGCATAAGACACTCTCAGCCTAGTTGGTAACATTAAATAAAGTTTTACAAATATGTTCATAGACTTTGGGCTGGTTTCAGTAATATTTGTGATGTTGAACAAAAAAGTTCAAGAGTCTCTCCAAGAGTTAGGAAATGTTTGACTATGAAACAGAATCTTTCTACCATAAAAAAACAAACATGGTACCTACCTTTAAGTGGAGACCACCCACTGTCTCCTTCTCCACCTTCTTTCCCATGGTCGCCCCCACCCTGTCCACCTGCCCCTGCTCCGTCTCCTGCTCCTGCACCTGCTCCTGCACCTTTGCTTCCAGGCTTGGGAGGAGGCACTGGAGCTCCTCCTTTGCCGTGCATCCCTACAAAATTCAGTCCAACCTGTTTGCTTACAAAATGTCCACCAACATTTATGATGTCACCTCTCATCTGACCTCCCAGAGAGGGAACAAACTTCTGGAGGTCGTCCTGAAAGAAAAATCATGGATATATTAACCACGTGACATCATTTACTAGGTTTTATCTTATAAAAGTTAAACCTGGAAACTAGGCTTCACTGAGAACTCTCAGTGAGCATTGTAGGCTTTATCTTCTGCCAGTCAATCTGAATATTCATCGAGCTGGTTTGATTGATCAATAATTATCTAAGGGTTTTAACTTTAAAACAAAAAAAATCAAGTACATTTTTGCTGTCCTACTATTATGTTTCTTTCAGACAGCTACTGTATAATATGAATTAAAACAAGTATTTCATTAGGACAGATTCATGTTGTAAAGTGACAAGAATGTATGTTTCTTCAAACATTGCAATACGTTTCTCTGTTGAATGTTGTGTGTGCTCAAATTGTGTCGTATATTTATAAATCTTTTTTAATGAATTGGCATCCCCTTAAGTTTTGATCTCACCATAGCCTCATTGCTGAAGATGTCAGGGTTGTTCTCGTAGATGAACCTATCCACTCTCTTCTGCCTCATCCTGAACATCTTGGAACCTTTGTTGTTCTGCAGGGAAAGCTCCTCCAGCATGATGTCTTTGGGAGACCTGATCTTTGTTCCCAGGTCCAGCTCGGCCTCTGGATCTGACTCATACTCTAGGTAAGGAACATTTGAATACGTGTTACATTTACAAATGTCTTAATGTGGAACTAAATGTTTCCAAGTAGTCTGGGTGTCTCTGTAGTGATATGCAAAACACAAACAAATCCTAACCAAGTATTTTAAGACATCATTTTATGTTAACATGATAAAGCTGCAGTTAGCATATGGAAAATGTAACTTTATGCCAGCCTTACCATCCTGAGTGATATGTGTTAGGTCGGTTATGATCTTGGCGAGATTTTTCCGCTTGTTCGGCGGGGCAGGTTTTCCCAGAGGCATGACTGGAGGATCAGGAAAGACAGGGAGTTAGCAGTAACAATATTATGGTTACAAATGATCAAATGTAATGTATCATTCCTCAGCATATAGAGCGTTATCAAAGTCAACCTCTTTCCCAAGAAACAAAATAAAAGTAGCTTCTCAAGAAAACATTTAGTTATTTAGCAATCAATTGAATATGAATAACATTGTTTCTATTTCAATATGTGTGATTCAATGTAGCAACTTGAGGAACTCGTGCTCAATGTCATCTATCCTATTTGAAGGAAAAATTGACGGCAATGGGACTAAATCTGTGTAGGTGCAGGTTCACTCAAAGGTTAAAATTAAATAATGGGAGTGTTTTTATATTTCGTTTCAAGATGCATTCCACGCAATAAAAAGAACATACTGCTTTACTTACTTGACGATAGTACAAACGTATCTAGATCCCTAGTCTCACCACCTACAGCAGGGCTATTCAATTGGCAGCCCGCGGGCCAAATCCAGCCCCGGGGTGATATTTACTCTTTTTGAAGTTTTTTTGTTGAGTTTTTAAAAAAAAAGATGTTTTAAAGAGTGCCTTTATTCCAGATAGGGTGTTAAATTGAGAGATAGAGGGGAAGACATTGCCTGAAAACGTTGGCGGGCTCGGGTTTCGAACCCCACTATTAGCCACTGTAGTGACAACTACTGTCATTTATTGCATCTCTGCGTGAATGATTAGATAATTTCACCTAAATGAAATCAAATGAAATGATGTTGATGGTTAAATCAGCTTCACATGTTGGCCTACTGAGATCTGAACTTGCCATTTAGATCTAGAAAGGCCTTGGGGCTATGTTGTTTGATATAATTAAACACAATATATGCACTCCACTATGCTGTTGTAGTATTTACTGCATCTGAGGCTCTTAATATGATTGCTCATATTTCAAGCCATGTTTTTCCCGGCCCCTTGCTTTGGATCATGTTCATCAACCGGCCCCCATTCCAAACTAATTGAATAGCCCTGACCTAGAGCATCAACAACCCCTGAAAGTGAATCTACGGGATCGTAATGTATCAGACACGCACACAGTTCAGATGGGCCCTGCTCCTTTTTCAAGTTCAAGGGAGATGCCATTGCCCTCAGATTCCCCACGTTCCCAAGTGAAAGAAATGTCTGCTCCAAAGGAAACATATAGCTGAATGTTTGTTTCAGATCTGTTTGGGGACAAGACCTGTACACAGACTAAGACAACATTAACCAAATCAAAATGTGCAAGTGCTAGTGCCATTCTACTGCAGTAGAGGTGAAGGCCTCATGATCATAAAATAGCATCTGATCATATTCCCAAATCTGCGGCCTTCATGGGAACATGTAGAAGGGGAAACTGAGGGCATTACTTTACTCTCTCATATGACGCGATATCGCTCACCATTAAATCCCTATAACTTTAACAACCATATTTCTTACAACCTGTGGATCCTTCCTTTTCTAAGGATATGCATCTGGTGTTATACATTATAGTTTATTTTTTACAGTTTTTTGTCTTCTTATCGGATAGGCACCTTGAGCTCTTAACAGTTTCTTTAAAACCCAGTCGCGTAGCAAAACATCACATCTACTGACTGTAACTCAACCCACTGCAGCTATTTTTAACTGCTGTTTCAAGCCAAGACATTTAAGCGACATGTTATGCCGTCATTTAGCTAATAAACATGCTTGACACAACCCTAAGGACACAACTCAAACCTCCCGAAAACAATTCTGAGTGAATGTTTGGACCTCTCTCAAAACACAAGTGATAGCTCGAGTTACTGTAACTGTTAATGTGAAGGGTTCTGGACGCTGTTATAGTTGCTTTAAATAATTACTAACTTAGCCTTGTGCTCAGATTTACCTCCCCCCCTATCAGAGATTGGTAACACCATATCAAATCTTAGCAACGCCCACCAAGAGGGATGGTCAGCACATTCACCCATTCCTCTGGTAATTTTAAGACGTACGATGAAAATGTAAAAGCAGCAAAGTGACTCCTTAAGTCCTTTTCTCTTAGTCATTTGTGAAATCAAAAAATATTTCAATCAAAAGCGAGCTATAATCTGGTTACTGAGTTGTTGACCTCCTCTTAGATTAGATTCTCTGAGCTCAGCTGCTCAAACCAGAACACATATGATTGGGAACATCTTAATTGCCTCTCACCATTTTTGTAGTAGCCAGAATCCAAATCCAAGCTGTATTAGTAGAACAAAGAACACCGATGGGATGCAAATCCACTCACCGGGTTATTGTTGCAATCCTGGGACGAGAGACAGACCTATAAATACCAAACAGAGAAGAGGAGACTCAGGGTCCGATGCTGGTGATCTGGATCACACGTTTACAAATCCCTTAGTGCCTCTGAACCTACGTATGGCTAGACCCAGTTCCAGGGAAGTGCAAAACCCACCCTTCACTCAGATGGCAGATCTTTCAGAGGGATGGGGGTGTGGGTAGCAGCAGTGTTGGTGTCAAGACAGGAGGAGGAGGAGGAGGTTAGGATAGGGCTTGGGGGGGCAGAGGCAGGGGGGAGAAGTCTCTGTTGGCCAGCTGAAAGTGCTGATGGGGATATTAAGGGAACAAAATCATTCTCACAGATGGTTCAGAAGCCTATATTTAGTAGCAAATAACGAGGGGAACAGAACTCAGCTATAAGATCACCTCAAAGGACTCTGGGGGCTGTTTAGTGGTACACACAAGTACACAGTGCAACTTTAATGTGTGTATATTAAGACCCTGACAGTTTGTGTTTCAAAATGAGGGTTGGCCCCTTTCCTCCCTGCATTTCTCCAACCTGACAGTAGATTGTCACATTTGCAGTTTCTTTGAAGCGTTAACTTACTGGACATGATGGGCATGTGACAAATACATTTCAGAAACTCCAACAACGTTGGCATGGCTTGATCAGATTGTGCAAGTGAATGCAAGGCACTGAGCATCTTAAGACCAATAACCAATGTAGGCAACACATGTCTTGTCCTGCAATATTCTTTGTTACGTGTTCATAATAGAAGCATTTCAAAATCTACAACCTGAATGCAGAAAGAATTTCAAAACTTGATTGGCAACCATGTGTCCACATTTCCTCAGCAGTACCCTTTGCCCATTCGCCTGGGACATTCCTTCAAGAGGGACAATAACTTCTGTTACCTCAAAGCTAGCAATGTATTCTACACCACTATTTAATTTGCTAATTTCTGTATATTCCTATGGTATTAGAAAAACAAATTATAATTCGAAAAATAATGCATAACCCATATTTCAATGAAGTATCATATATTATTGTTTACTTCTAAAATGTGATGTTTTAGCAAGTTTATACTTTATATTTCAGAATTTTTTGATCTTTTCAAAACGTCTTAATATTTTTTGAATCCGTTCAGTTAAGTAGAAATTACAATTAAAGCAAGGACCTGGCAATATATATTTTCTTCTATAAATAGTCCCTGTATAGAAGCCTGTGAGTACGCAGGTTGGCAACAAGATTCCTTTCTGACTGCATGCTCAGACATGACTCCGCAGCACCACTCTGTGGCAGATATTAAATCATGGAAACGTGACTTCTGAAAAAGACCACTCTGACACATGACTGACGCTCCTGAATTAGGTCCTAAAATGGCATTTTCTCTGTTTTCCCTGCAGGCTCTTCACCTAAGACCCCATCCAGGGACTTATGGACTTTCACATAGCATACAAAGGTGCATGAAGAATCTATTCCGTTCAACACAGGTTGAAGTTGAAGGTTTCAAATTGTTTTTATTCTTGAACAAATACAAGCAATTGGAGGCTCTTAGGCCCCTATTTGCTGAGGTAATAAACTGAAGTGGATTATTAAGTCAAATATAGACTAACAACACGTAGATGTCGTGTGATTTAAAAAAAATGATGGATCCAGTTTCACTTTTGCTCGGGACATGGTGTTGCATAAGGCTGCCTTTAAGCCTGAATTGTCTACAGAAAACCTATTCCAGGCTACTGTTCACAAAAATGCATCTGTAACTATCAGGGTCAGTTCTCCATTAAAAAAACATGAGACTGAATCAAAAAGTGAGGGGAGTAACGTCAATTTAAGATGAATTTGGGTAGGCAATCTGATTTATTTACTTTAAGTATGTTGTCTAGGTAACTCCTCTCTCTCTCTCTATCAATTCACACACATCACTTGACCTTTTACTCCAACAATATGGCCCAGCCTTCTATTTTCTTAAAATCAATATTGGGAATATTGTAATTATTTTCCGCATCAAAATGTGCCGGATCCAGATTGATATTGAAATCTACCATGGAGCATCCAATAGGATTATTGCTCCTTTTGCTTTCTCTGTGTGCTTACAGTAGTTCATCTCTTATTTTGAATAAAAAACTAAAAATAAACCTAAGTATTAGGCTCCCCTGGCTTGTCAGAAGGCAGAAAGCCTTGTTGCTTTATGAAACGCTGATCCCAATTTATAAATCTATCAACAGAACACTGTGTAACGTTTATTTAGTCATGTGCAGAATGTCTCTCAGGTGGTTATTGTGTTTTGACCCTTTAAATGTATAGTTCAACATACATCATTCATTCTTTAATTCTTTTATTAAAACTGATTTACATGTAACAGTTTCATTAATATTATCATTTACTGCATGCATGTACTGTACATAAAAAGAAAAGGGCAGTATCACACAATTGCAGCAGAGGGCAGTGTAAAATAAGAAATGTCAGACAACCAGAGATCTTTCAAATCTAATTGTATTCCTCTAAAAATGTCTCATCTCCTAGTCAGTATAATCTTCGAAGCATCAATAACATTTAATCAAGTTATATTTAATCAACCACATTTAGAAGCATACATTTATCATATTTTACACCTCAAAATAACTATGTCCACATTTTCCATGGCCATACTAGTATGAGAACAAAAAAGAAGCTAAAGAGAAAATATATTTTAAAAGTGATACAAAATAAATAAAAGTATCTTCCAAAGAATTCCACAACTTAAAACAACAAATACATTCCTTTGTTATATACCTAGTCTTTCAAGGTATATAGCCATTACAGAAACCATTGTTAATAAAAAGACACAAGTTTGTGCCTCAGTTTCTTTAAATCAAAAACATCATGTACCAAACGTTCCTGTCCTTCTGCTGCTAACCTCTTAAGGCTGTGGGATTTCCTAACTATGTACAAATCAACCATGAATCCCAATAACAAATGGGCTTATGACCAGATCTCTTATCTGCCCTAACTACAGTATATACTGCCTGAACCCTTCTCCACAGCCACTCTTCTTTCTTGAACCCTTTTATACATTCTGGTGCCTGTCATTCAGTTAACTTCCCCTTGCACCACACCAGATTAAATCATAATGAAACAAAACCAAATACACATTCCTTCATCTGTGTTATTTGTTTAATAAAGTTAAGAATTGACATATGTCTGCAAAGATCACACGGTAACTAACGAGGCTCTGGTGTGCCTAATGGAAGCTATGATATGCAGTGACAAGTGTACATTCATTGACTGCCAGGGCACTTGTTGAATGTGACCCATGCTGAAAAGATGGCATTTCTCTCTGGCTATAGTGAGCAGAGGTGTTTGACACAACCTTGCTTGCAAGCGCAGACGTTCACATATTGTTTCAATGTGAAAATCAAGGAGTTTACATTTTTCAGCTGGTCATGCATTATTTAAACCCCTGGACAAGTAGGCATTATTCTTTTTTTCTTGAAAATGCTGCAAAAAAACAGGGGTAAAAATACATTTTTGGGCACATCATTTAGTAGGACATGTACTGAAAAACAGAATTAAATGTTCAAAGTTTGATAAAATAAATAAGCCTGCAACCTTTGCTTTATGATCCCCCATCTGTCGACATACTAAAACATTTTTCTCGGTGATTTTAATCTTATTGTCAGAATCGCAATAATTCATTTTCAACATCTTTCAGACATTTCAAGTTTCAAAGAATATTTCAGTACAGGCTCTGTTTTGATCTGCTAAATAAGTAGAAAGAGATCTCCAGAAACCTTACACAAACCTCCCCCAGGACAGGCATATGGTTGACTAGCATACATTATGTGCCAATATACTCTATTGTATTATGGTCACTCGGATATATGTGTGATTAAATGTGTTAGCAGCAAAAATAAACTTGTTAAGCAGCATTTTGAAAAGGAAAAAGACGTGCATGACCTCTTATCATTATACAAGTTCTAACTTCACCGGCTTCTTGATTTCTGGACTTGAATGTTACTTAATTACTTCTACAGCTGAATGTGAGACTTAAGTAAGCTTATGTTTATTTATTTGTCACTATTGATCAATGAATTGCCCATAGTAAGTTGTCAAAGCCTTAGCACAACCCAAAACCCCAAAATATTCAATTAACAATGACTTTAGAAGAGAAAAACTGAATATTGTCACATTTGAGTTACTAGAACTAATGGATGTTTGGTATTTTTCATTTAAACTATGAAATAATTTGTGTATCACAGAAGGATGTCATAGTGAGTGATTTCCTGGTTTTCACATTGCCCCTGGCCTCCAGACATGGGGCTTAATCCCTCCCTTGGTGGCAACAAAACGCGGTTTGGGTGCCTGAACTGGGGCGGGCTTGAGTGACGGCAAAAAGGCAAGAAAACTGAGTTCAGGAGCGCTCTGGAACTGCTTGGCTGACTGGAGCCCACTGGTGTATGATACTGGCATGTAAGGTGTAGGGACTGCAGGGGGCAAAGGGTGTTGAATAGGGGCGGCAGAGAACATTGGGAGGCCAGGCAGTCCAACTGGTTGGGAGGGTGTTGAAGCTGGCATTGGGGCACTGAATGGTGCTGGGTTTGGAGTAAAAGGAGCAGGAGGTGGGGAGATCATACTGGAATAAGAAAAACGTTCTCCGAGGCTAGTGGCCGAGCGGGGTGCAATGATCTGGGGAGCTAGAGAGGGAGCAGACATTGGTGTTGGTGTGGAGAATCGTTTGACCTCAAAAACACGAGCTGTTTTGATGGGGATCTGCTTAGGGGGAGTTAATGAGCTGCCCACCATTGTTGCTGTTGTGTAGTTACCGTACTGCAGCTGCTGCCTCTGGGCCTGGTAAGAAGGCATGGCTGAAATATTAGCAACACTGCCCCCATAGTTGAACATGGCAGAATTGAGCTGGTAGGGCTGCTTTCTCATGACATCCAGAGCTTTGATGCCCTCTCTTTGGGGGGCACCTCTACCCATGCTTTCTGGCTTGCTTGTATTCCTTTGAGGCCCTGTAGGGATAGAGGGGGCCAGGAGTGGGTTGTAACCAATGGGTGGAGGAGCACGGACATTTGGGGAGTATTTCCACTGAGACGCAAGTGAAGGATTGTTGGAGAAGTCAAGGGATTGGGCTGCATTGTGCGAGGCCACTACCTGCTGGTAAGGAGTCTCGGGTGGGGTATCAACTACATACATACCCATCCGGCTCTGTCTGCGAGCAAACAGCTCGGCCCCCTTACCCCCTGCTTGAAGAAACTGTGGGGCTTCATGGATGACCCTAGGCTTGGGTGCAACTGGAGGAGGTGCTTTTCCCATGCCAGCCTCACCACTCCTCTCCTCCTCTCCTGCATCGTCAAAGGTATCGTCAGGCGGTGGTTGGCCATATTTGTGTCGGGTGGACCTGTCATCCAGGTTCTGCACCATACACAACAACTCAGGATTGGGGGAGTGTTTCTTGACCTCTGGCACATTGAACATAGGTTTGGAATTGCCACCACGGCGTCGAAAGTCGTTTAATATTCCTGTGCGACCTAATGGACCAGGAACTGGGGTTGGAGCTACAGCTTCTGGCTGATAGACAACCGACACTGGGGCCATGGGATATTGAAGTGGACTTGGCTGAGCAACTGGAACTTGAAGTGGAGGCGCTAGGGCAACTGGGTCAGGTGAACCAGGGTATTGATATGCAGGAGGAGCTGGGGCTGAAGCCATTGGTGCTTGTTGAGCTGTGGGCATTGAGGGAAAATACACTGGGGCCCCGGCTACAAATGGAGCCTGGTAAGCTGCAGTTATTGCTTGTGATGAGTGCATTTTCTCTTCAGAGGTGGAAACAGCTGGATGGTAATAGTTAACAGGAACCTCTGGTGTTAAGGGAAAGGGACCTTGAGGTACAAAGGATGGCTGAATAAACACTGGTGGTGGGCCAGGGGGGAAATATGATGTGGCATTCATGGCTAGTTCAGAGGCAGTGGAGAATTGTGATGGCATGATAGCAGCTGAGGCAGGACGCTGGCTCGTCTTTGTGACAGAAGGTCGGAACGCTACAGGGGCAGTTGCCGCTCGAGTGCTGATAAAGCCAGGAGTAAAAGGTCGAGCAGTTCTATTGAGAACATTACTTGAAGGTTGTTCTGGTAATGGTGTTTCTGTTGGTGGTGCAGGTTTATTCAGAACAGTCACTGAGGCGGTGGCTGGTTTGAGGCCCACAGGTGGAGGGGACATCATCATGCTAGCTGTACTAATGGCCGAGTAGGATGGGTCCCCATTAGACATGCCATAGGTTGCAACTTGACCTGGAGCCTGAGCCTGATTTTGCTGAATGGCTCTTAGGCCAGGTGGTATCATCTGCTGAGGCTGGAGGTCTGGCTGCATCTGTGGTTGAAACTCTGAATGCAACTGATATGCCTGAACCTGCCCTTGGACTTGAGACTGTGGAGGAGCCTGAGGTTGTGCCGCCTCTACCTTCTTGGCATGCTCAGCAGCCCTCTTTCTCTGCTGCTCAAACAACTGGGCGCCCTTGCCTGTAGTGTGACTCAACCCTGGACTTGAAGCATCCTCTGCCCTATCCACACGACCTTCAGTGCCTGCAGTTGCCCTCTTCTCCAGCATATCCAAGTAATCACTATCCCAAGTTGGGTCAGGAACTGCAGAGAAGCCATCCTCATCAAACTCTGATTCGCTGCCAGGGAATACCCCATCCTCTTCTTGCGAGTCCTCACACCTGTCCTCGTCCACACTACCAAAACTGGTGAGTGTGTACTTCTTGGAGCGCTGACGCCTCTTTTTGAACATCAGCACCCCTTTGGAGTGGGGGTTGGGAGCATCAGTCAATAGGGACGCAATTGTTCGACACTTGCTTTTAGCTTCTTTTACATGCTTGTCTTGCAGATTATCCCCTCGGTTCAGTTCTGCAAGATATGAAAGCCATAGCTTTTAGGAGCAGTTACACAAAAACATGTCATTAGTACTAGTAAGGTCAGATACATTAGATTAAACATTTAAACCAAGAACTGAATCTGAAATGAGCATGTAAACCTGTCTTGACCACCATGCCTTCAACAGGCATTCATCCCCTAACGTGCAACAGAAGCACTTCCTGGAAAATTCCATGCATGCCTTCAGCTTCTCACATTAGCTGGGGTGAAGGATACATTTGCACATTATTAGTCTTATGTACGCTGACATCCAACCTAGCGAGGACAATCGGCAAGCTAGTGGAAAGTTGCATGTTGTAGGTGACTGGAAGGAGAACTTCAAAGTGTAGTCACAACATATCTTTGAACTTGTTATGGTATTAAGAAGATTATCATAGATATCCTAGTTCTGTTACCCTAGTATGTACTGCCACATGAAGGGAGTTCTTAATTTGCCTAGGACAGGGTTCCTAAGTAGGACATTAGAATGTTAAACCTTCTCTCGTGGCAAGAGAGATTTACAGGAATACATATATTTAAGTTCTTAAAACAGCCCACTGCCTTCAAATAGCCCTGCGCTGTCCTTTTTTTAGGTGCTCGTTATGGATGATAGACTGCATGACACGATGTAAGAAGACAATGTAACGAGTTGTATAGTAAAATAAAGGACAGCGGCAATAGAAAAGAGAAAAAGAGAACAGAAAATGAGAGTATCCCTGCTTTGCTACTTGATACCTAAAAGCAGCTGTACAGTAAATGCTCTTCAGTACTCCTAGAATGATCGCTGGGGTTTTCCCACACATACTGTTACTGAAGGTAAAAATAGTAAAGCTTACCATCCATGCTCTTTTGCCAGACTAAGCTTAGGTTGACACCCGCTAGTATGAAAACATTTATGAATGTTTGGTTAGAATGTGGTAGACTGATCGAATGACAGTATGACACCGTAGTTTCTCTGATTCGGACAATCAGAGAAAATGCTATTCCTAATGGCAATATAATAAATGTTAATCAATTTAATTTTTGGGGAATCAATGGGCTTTAAAGGGTTGTGAATCTGCTTTATAAAAAGGCGCTATCTAGCTCTACAATGAATATTATAAATATATAAAAAATGTTTAATAGGGAGTGTTTTGTGAACTATAAATGTACTTAAATGTACTTCTTACTTTTAATTCTTGAACCAAACAATGTTACTTATCTGGAATGTGTACTTAATTGAGGAAACTGTATGTGATGCACACTCGGTCAGGATTTTTCCTCAACCATACTTACTAGCTTGTTTGGCCTTTTCCATGTACGTGGTTGTCAGCTCCTCATCAATGGGGTTATTCACAGGACCCACCATGGGCACAAGCTGGTTGCGGGATCCCAGCAGAAGTGCCTCTTTTGCCCTCGCAGGGCATACCAGTGGCACATTAGCTGGCTCTAGAAAGCCACTGTCCTCTTCTTGTACTCCATCTCGTGGCCCCTGGTCATCTACTGAGGAGATGATGGAGGAGGTCTCAGTGGATGTCTGGGAGGACCACAATCCTGGAACAGGGGGCTGGTAAATCACCTCCCTCCGTGCCACGCCCGGTAACCCTCCTCCTCGTTCTCCGTCTCCCCCACGTCCATCCAACAAATGAGGATAAGCATGTGCATCTGGAGCGCTGTCATAGCCACTCATCTCTGATGTCTCCCCGCCCTCTGGGGAAGCTCGTCCTGATGGTTTTCCTGGGTTGGGGTTGTTGGGGCTGCGCCGTTTCTGCCTTCTCTGCCTTTCATAGCCGGCCACATCTGCATCACTGTCAGTCTCACCGTAGTAGGCCTCACTGCCAGGTGGAGATGTCAAACCACTGGTTATGGAGGAGTGGCTACGGTGGATTTCACGGACGGGTGCGTGGTGTGGGTGGTTGGGCGACATGGCACGCAAAGCAGCACGGTACTCTTTGTCTATACGGGGAGATGGGGCACGGGTCACAAGCACCACGGACTGAAAACCAGCTGGCACCCTGCAAACAATTACACGGTTTAAAATATTGATGGAGCCATAGTTGGATGTCTTATATGTACTTGCCTAAATCCTACAGTAAGTATGATCTTAGCACAAGCAGAAGAAACATTTGTTTGGAAAGATATTTGATGCAATCTCAAACTATTACAATGGGGGGGGGGGGGGGGGGGGTGATGGGTCACTAGAAAGAGTGTTATTTTGTTCCTCTGACCTTTTGACCCGGATGTGTAATATCCCAGAGGAGCTGTCGATGAGATCCATGGCCTGGGCATGAGATAGCGTTCCACATGGCTGATCATTGATAGACACCAGTTCATCAGCCTCCCGAAGCCCAGCCCTGCATGCCTTGCTGCGTTTACGCACCTGAACAAGTAAATAAAGGCACAATTTCAAACATTAACATAGACGACAAAACTATAAACAAAACATTTTTTTAAGGGGTATATCAAAATAATTTTGGGCATATTGTAGATCCCTTTTTATGTCTTTTGAGACATGATTAAGACCAATCTCAAGTCTTGGGACTTGTAATTAAGGCCAAGTTTTAGGTATACAGCTTTGGTTTGAAAAGCTGTTATGTACAGTAGTTATTTAAAGAGGATATAAAGAGAACTGCTACAAACACAAACACTTCTTTATTTTGTTTAGCCTTTGTAGCTGAAAGGATAGAAAGAAAGCTGACAAAGCTATGCTGATGTCTTGTCTTGGCTTGTGACGGTGACTGACAGAAAGCAGCTTTTGTCCTGACAGCTTGAACTTGCTGCAAAGATATGCCACATATTGCAGCTCGAGTAGGGCACTCGTTCACACTTTAACTGGGAAATGCCAGCCAGCAGCCATCTTCATTTGGTGCTTTGCTATTTGTGCTGGAGGTCTTTAAAGACCATGGCGTAATGCCCACCCTAAATTGCCTCAGGTCCGTGCAAACCCTGTCAACATAAATTAAACAATAAATTCAAACCGATATTTAACGATTTTCAAAGAAATTGACTACAGTGTTGAATGCACTGTGAGGGCACTGCTATGTGGAAATTAGCATTGTATGTTAAATTCAATCAGGAAATGTTCAGGTTAACCAAGTACGTTTTCTTTCCAGCTATTCTGGTTTGCCTGTAATGAAATCCCACATCCACATTTAGCTAAGCCTTTGAAAGTGGCCTGTGTCTGCTTGAGGGACGGATGTCAGATAATCATTCAGTCAGTCACCTTGTGGTTGCAAGTCATAACAGTTATAATACCCTTAAAACAAACACACACACACACACACACACACACACACACACACACACACACACACACACACACACACACACACACACACACACACACACACACACACACACACACACACACACACACACACACACACACACACACACACACACACACACACACACACACACACACACACACACACACACACACACCACAAATCCAGGTCTGACACATCGGCTCTTTCAGTAAAGCCTCAAACCGCTCCACCTGTCAGGGATGGTCTAGTATAAGACCTGACAAGATTACACTTTCCTGCTCTCAGGGGTGAAGAAGCACTCTGTTTTGGATGGTCATACAGAAGCAGCTGTTGTCCAGCACCATGAAGTTAATATAGTGTCCTGTGGCTCTGTGTACATATTACCACATTCTGCATACGTCAACAACATGCTGGATTAGAAGAGTTTAAAGAGGAAACATTTCTAAAAGTCTAACCATGCTAAGACATATTGTAAGAAGGAATTGTTTCACCAACATGGTTTGTATTGTCTCTGTTTCCACTAGAGATGCATGACTGGTAGCACATTGTATTACTCATAAACAAACCAAAATAAGCCTCTTTGCCAGTATAGTAACATATTATATTATATTATTATATTTACCAAGACATGTTGAGGTCTGTAAATGAAAATGTCTCCTTCAGCAAATTACAGTTGTACATATATAGTTACTTTAACTTAAAACAGAGTTATGCATAATATAGAGTTACATAATGGAAATTACGATTCATTTTTATAAAGTTTATGATAGATGAAGGTACACAATGCATTACAAATGATTCTGTAAAACAGGCTTCTCCAATACCTCCCACCAACCTGAGTGATTATTACAAACCCTGTGTTTTCTCAACCTAAAACATCGTTAAACGCTAAATGCCTCAACAAAAGTTTTAGGATTTGAACAAGGTGCTTGAAGTCCTTGATGAATATTTAGCAATCAGGATTTATTTTCAATGAACCTACAAAAATAAGTTATACAGTCATTTCCGTGTAGCAACATACTGAGTAGTGCTTGAGGTTACACTTTGGGTTCTGAGCTGAAACACACACCTTGGATGACCCCGTGACATGCTGCTTCTTAACCAAAAATAGCCACCTGTAAAAGTAGTTCTGCTCAGTCAACAATTATTGAAAGTGTGTGTTAATATATGCTTTGTGTCATACAGTACAGGTGCATCTGTGCAGGTGGACTGAAACATAACCAGCAATAAAATCTCTTTATATAACGATTTCTTAGAGGTGAGAGTTGGCCAATGTATTTTGAAACGGGAATGATAAGGTTGATCCAGGAGCAATGGCTTTTCCCATTTTTCTGTCAACCTGCTTTCTTTCTCAGAAGGGCTATTATTTGCTGCTAATTAATACTTTAATCCAGTATATATTTCCCCTTGCGCTTACATGTTGATCTTTGCTTTCTCAAATGGAGATCAAAATTCAAATCTGGACTGCTTCGTTGGTGCCAAATGTGGGGACCAAAATAATTTGCTTATGGTAGTAAAATGAGCTGAGAGTTATAAGGTTAAATATTTCCTTTGCATAATATTCTATTTCAGAGAACGCCTTTAAACAAGTTGATATAGAAGTTCTTGTATTTAATCTTGGAAAGCATTATGGTTTTAGAATCTTACATCACAGACACCAATGTAGCTTGAGTCTGGCTTGGACCATATTGATTTCAACTGGTCCAGACTTTCATGACACGCATTGCTCACCTGTGAGGTGTCTAGTGTTACAACAGTGTTTCCCAGATAAATCTCAGGCAACCTGCCAGCTCTAACATGACCGAGCATGGCTGGAGTGATTTGAGTTTCTTAGTTACGTAGTGGAAACAAGCTTTTTGAGTACTGCTTATGATCACTGGGGAATGGTGTGTAGTATTGAATTAGCTCCCCAAAAACAATGACCTTAAGATTCCTGAAATCTCTGCTATAATGTGCATATTTCACTGCTCAAATCATAACTGAAAAACAGCCAGTAAGTAGCTAAAAGTCTCAATTATCCATTTTGAAAATACACATTTTCAGGTTTATATGACTCTCATGTTATAAGACTCTAATGTTATAAGACACATTTAAACTTCACACAAGGTTGCCCTCCGCTCACAGCTGAACAGGACGTTTAAAGTTCAACCAATCGATAAATCATTGGTTCGCCTCTGCATGAAGACCGATCTCAAACAAGATGATGACTCACATTCAGGCCCCAAACCAACCTTGCATGGCAGCCAATATTCCATTCCAACTTTGTTCATAGTTTTTTACATCTCCACCTAATATATCCCAGCCGATGCTTCACTTCTCTCTATAGAAACTGATGAATCTAACACAGTTTTCTTCTTTCCATTTAGCAAACCATGAAAGGACTTATTCAGTCTGACGTGCTGATTACCTTGGCCACCTGCAGTGGTTTCTGGTGTTCCACACCTCCCTGGAGACGAAAGCCCCATGGCGCTCCACCGGACAATGTAATTATCACTTCCTCTGCAACCATTGTTCTGCTCTCTTTGTCTTTTTTTAACTTTTCTTCTTTTTCTTGGTTATTTTCCACTCTTCTTTGGTTTTTGTATTTTGTCTGGGGGGCCCTCAGTATGTTGGCCCCATATTCAGCGGTCAGGGCCCCCTCAAAGAGCTCTGACGTGCTCTTTTTCCTGCCTCACTGTCCGGACGCTGACTTCTCTGTGAGTCCAGCTCTAAGGCCAATGCTCACACCTGAACACAATCACGTGCACACACACTTCTGTGCGCCCACCCATACACAGAGTGGGCCTACCATCATAGCCAAAGCAGAAGGAGAGGGAGAGAGAAATATGATGGGATGGGAGGGGGGGTCTGGGTCTGCTTACAGTTAGGAATGCCTACCCCAAACGAGCAAGGGGAGGGTTCAACGCAACACTTGTCCTGTCACTCAGACCTATGCCACTGGGTCGCTGATAGCCCATCCAAAAATAGGGCACCACCACCACCTCCGCCGCTTTGCCTGCTCGTCTGCAGCCCAAGGGAAAGTTAACATTCAGAACATCCAAATGGCAATGTTTCATATCAGGCTTTACAACATTCAAGTCATGATTAACCTTTAGCAGGGTCAAAGCGATTCTCAGGGCTGTGACTTGCAATGATAGAAAATATCGCTCTTGATCGTAACATTCAAATATCCTTTGATTTACACTAAGGGGGGCCTACTAAAATGAATGATGTAGGCAATTCATGGATTGACATTGGTGCCGGTTCACCTGCTGAGGCTGCTGTGTTTCCTGCCAGATCTTTTTGAACTAATTACATTCTAAGCTATCATCATGGAGCCTTTAGGATACATACTTATGCAAGCTCTGGATGAACAGCTTGCATAGCTACACTGATATATATGTCTAAATCCACAGTGTTAGCTAAATGACAAGTACTATGAAACAATAAGCTTGCATGTGTACAATTGATGATTATCCTGTAGAAATGTTTGATACAAAAAGCAAATACAAAGAAATGATGATGCTTCTCGTTATAGGCAGATGCTGATTCATCCCACAACCCATTTACATTTATCCACATTGTTACAACAAGCCAAACTCTTAGTCGTGGTGGCAGATGTGGACACTATGACAAAGACATTTAAGCTAGGCACAAAACTAAAAGTCTACATCCAGGCCTGCAGCAGTGAGGAGATTATACTAAATGCTAAAATGCTCTAAATTACTATTGCTAACCAGGTGTTATGGTTTTTTCATTTAAAAATGTATTTATAAAAAACAACAAACACCTCAATCTCCCCTGCATACTTAGTGTCAGCATTCACTTCCTTTAATTATGTTGTATTTTCCATTTGTGCATTGACAGGCCTTTAAACCTGTTGATAGCGGCTAGAGATCATCCCATAGCTGGAAAGGCAACGCTGCCATTATCAATGCTGCAAGAGGTTACCAATGATAGCTGAACCCTTTGGCAGCCTCGCTCTGCAGCCTCGCTCTGCAGCTGTCTCTAGACCTCAGGATAGTAACCAAGATCAGTCCTGGGTCAGATATTCGCAGAAAATGTCAACCTGTCTTCCTTAATATGATATCTAACAGAACACCAGAGTTAAAGCAATTGCCCAACCACACACATACTACATATCCAGTTTATATCACATTGGTATATACACAGGGATAGTGAAGTATCAGATATATATCTGGACAACCATGTTGCTGAAGATCAGTTGTGCCAACTACTCCCCCTAGTGGTTAAAGGTAGACTCACTGTCGGCCTCCTTGAGCATTTACATCCCTTTTTACTGCTCAGAAATGACACTCTAGTAACTACTAGTAGCTTTTCATCCTTTAGTTGTTGAACGTTCTTACAACAGATTTTAAAGAAGCCTCTCGTCTTTTGTGTTGGATGTTTTACTTTAAACTAACTTTTACACTACATGAAAATCAGTTTTCAGGATGCACATAAACTAGCCTGCATGTCACCACATGCACAGATCATATCTGCCTAAACACGTCTGCAACAGTGTTTAAGCTAAACAAAGATTTAAAGGTAGGGTAGGTAATTCACTTCAGAAACACTTTTTGTTATATTCCATGGAATGCTCTTAACATCCTGATAGCAATGAATATATGAAATGCTTTGACAATAAATACATTAAACAATTCATCTGTGGAGAAGTGGCACTCTAAAAAGCACGACCAATCATCTGAGCCGGCCCGGCTAAAATAACTGGATGGCCTACCTGCCTGTCAGCCTTCCATCTGTGCACAAACTTATCTCGTGCCCTCATTGGTCATGTACGCGTTCGTGTGTGTTGGAGGAGGGGCTCTGTGAGGAAGTCTGAAGGAAGGGGCAGATTTTTTTCGGTTGTGTACTTTCAAATTCTAGCGCACTCAAGCTGATTTCTCCAAAATGACATACCCTACCTTTAAGTGAAGTTTTGGTTGCAAATTCGAGAGGGGTCTGCTTGCAGACCTCCACTCTCAGGACAGTTCCGGTGCAGACCTCCACTCTCAGGACACCTCCACCTATGACCTCCACTGTCAGTACAGGAAGTGGCGATTCTGACGTGTGCTAGCTAATAGTGATGCTAATGATAGCTAATTCCTAATAGTAGTATGTGTGTCGTTTGTACAGTGCTACTTATATGTTATGTAAAGCCTGCATACTTATGTGTTTTATTTCTGTATTGTTACAGTTTTACAAATTAAAAAAAGAAGAACAGTAAAGTCAAGAAAGAAAACCTTGCATCTTTATTGGAGGACTTTTAAATGTTAGCTAACTGTCTAGCTACGCATAGGGATACGCGCTGTAAGGGCAGAACGGTTCAATCAATCTAAGTGATGAAAAGTGATACTGTACTGATATTAACTACAATACAAGGTGTCCCTATATATATATATATATTTATATATATTATATATATTTATAATATATATATATATATATACATACATACATACATACATACATACATACATACATACATACATACATACATACATACATACATACATACATACATACATACATACGCGGCGGAGGTGGGGAGGTTCCCGCTGGGGAACCTTCACCCCGCTGCGGGACCCGTGAAGGAAGAGACACGCAGAGTGGGGGAAGTCCCCCACCCCAACGCAGCACACCCTCCCGGCCATCAGAGTCGAACCCGCAGTTCGGAGGAACCGACCGGCACTAGGCCGGGCCGGCGCGGAGGCCCTCCGACAATGGGTCGCATTTGACATTCGATCAGTGAGAGGAGAGGAGAAAAATGCAACAAAAATGGTCAAAATCCGTTAATATATGGATGACGGGCAATGCCCCCAGTAGAAACCGGGTGAAATAGCCAATAATAATAATAATAATAATAAAACCGGGGAAAATAGGGGGGACAGTGAAAAAAAGTGTCCCTTAAATAGGCACTCGTGAGGCGGGCAGAGTCCCTTGTCAACTCCCGTTACATTCCTCCAGGCTGGGGGGGGGGTCAAAAGGGCTTGACCAAGGCCGACCCAAAGTGCACGGTGGGAGGACTCATCACCTCCGTGATGAGTTTCCATTGTGATTTGAAAACTTCCATCAAACGAGTCCTTCGGTGGGCGGGAAAAAAAACGTGTTCGTCAGAATCGTCACTTCCTGTACTGAGAGTGCAGCCTGCACCGGAACTGTCCTGAGAGTGGAGGTCTGCAGGCAGGCTCCCATGGCAAATTCTGAAATGTCAAACACTAGATTAAAGTGAGTTTACAGAAATATCTAAAATCATCGATTCCCACAGTCCAAAAAAACAACTTTAATTTCCTCCTAATTCAGTTTAGAGAAACTTTCTGAGTCTGAAATCAAAAAACATTTAGGCTACATACCAATGCCAGCAGAGACATTTGAACTCTAACAATTAACAGACTATATTCAATAACATACTACTGCAGCTACAACGTGTTGTTTTATGTCAGTGAATGTTTCTCTATCAAACTATACTAAGAGCTGTGGCTTCTGCCCGCAACACGTCAGGAAGAGGTCTGCTAAGTCACTCTGCCCTCACAGAAGTTGGCTGTCTTTCAAGAAAAGCAAAAAGGTCAAAATCAAAATCCATATGCAGCCTCATGGCACTCCCCTGTGGCTCCATAGGTTTTTCCACTCCATATGCTTTCTATTGTGGCATCAACATGAACTAAAGTAGTGTGTAAGGGTTCAGCGATGACAGCTGTGGCTTTAACACAGGAAATGGCAGAAGCTGAGTGTTTTTTCCAGTGAACATGGGCAAACTGTTAAGTGAGGCGACAGCTTGATCCTTCTCATGTTCCCCCTGTTAATCAGTTTGTGTCAGACTATCTCTCCTCTCATTGTTTTCTCTTACATTTGTCTTTTGCACCATTTTCACTATGAAGAGCATCTGACACTTTCTTCTCTCTCTCTTTATCTCTCTGTCTCTCATTTGTCTGTTTAATGACTCGTCTGTTGGGCAACTTGCCTTTCCAAGATGACCCTGACAGACAGGTGTGTTGAGCGGCAGTGGGCACAGACCCAGTGCCCTTTACCGAGGCATCTTTGCCATCCTGGTAGACACTGCCAACCCTGCCCACTGGGTCGGTGAGGTGAAAACGAGACTGAAATATTAGTATGTCAATAATAATATAAGCTGAGCATTTTTTTAAAAGGTATAGGTAACAGCTGTAAATAGAATCAGGGTCCTCCATGGCATATTCATTGTTGTATTCCCCCTCTTTCTAGCTATCAATCTGCATGCAATACGCCTTAAATCCTCATGGTGGTACCCTCCACTGACTGCACACACATTGAACTTGTGTGATCCCTTTCATTTTTGATGAGTCAAAGCTAGCACTCAGCCTCCTCAGGGGAAATGTTTGATCGGATGGAACAACCCAAGGAGCTGTAAGGTGGAGGAGAAAAAGTTTGTGAGTTAGTTTGACACAAGGCCACCACCATCCTCTGTGTGGGAGGTTTGATTGATGTGAGGACACTGTCCCCCACCCCCTCAGTTTCATGTTGTCAATCCATCACTGAGTAAGGTGAGGAGAATGGAGAGTGGATTGAGTTTCAGCTGGCTGGAAAATGATCCTCAAGTATTTCAGCAAAGCCACGGCCTCCGTCTGTGTCACCTTCAGGGCCGATGGGAACTGCAGAGCGAGCGTGATGTCTCAGAGTTCAGTCTGGACTCAGATCACACTGTCTGTGTGTGTGTGTGTGTGTGTGTGTGTGTGTGTGTGTGTGCTTATTTGTATGTCAGTAGTATATCGTTTTAGATGATCAAACAGTAAAGGAAATTGTCAAGTCACATGATCTTAAATTAATATAAAAAATGTCTCTTTGTTTTTAAATGTTAATGATATGCAAGTCCTTTTCAGATCGACATTGACACAAACACACACAGTCCCACACTTAAACTCCAGCTAAACAGAGTAGCTCCAGATTGAGTGAGTCACTAATGCATCGTCATGAATAAATCACATTCTTTGCTACTCTCTTGTACTCTGGAACACTGCCTTTTCTAAAACACACCAATACGCACCAACACACACACATTGTACACCCTGTACAAATGACGCACTGGGCTACAGTAGGTTGCATCCTTTGCCCTACACACTGACAACTTGGCTTCACCGTAAAGTGCATTAGTGGATAACCGAGTGTCCTCAAAAAGCCTTTCTTTCAAACTTTTTGAATGTTTCTTTTCTTTTTTTATTAGAATGAAGCTTTTCCTCCTTCTGCCATCTGCCGACGACACAGTACACAATCACAGTAAAACATCATCTATAACATGAGTTTTCGCTTGTATCACTTTTCACGTTTTGACCCTGACAGACAGTTGATAAACACAATACCTTTTGATCTCTGCACTCCTCAAGAAGCCATTTGTCACTTTTACAGCCCCCCCTCTCTCTTTCCCCCTCTTAGCAGTAAAGAGGAGTTCATGTCACTCTGCATGTCCCTAAGGCAAACTGATGGCTACACCCAGAGAGCCAGGCGAACACACAGGGCAAGGCAAAGTGACTGCTCCTTTTATGCCACTTTGTTTATGCTGTACTCTCTCATCTCCTTGCAAATGATGCCTTCCCCGTCCCACTGTAATCCTTCTTTCTTTCCCCCTTTACAGCATCCCTCTTGTCATTTTTACTTACTGCTTGATTTCTCTTTTTTTTCCTTTTACTGCCTCTTTTTCTCTCATTTATTCAGTCTCATGTTCCTCATGTTTCAGCCAATTCTTTTATCTAATCCACTCCCCCCATCTCATAAAATGTATCCCCCCTCCTTATCTCATTGTTATTTTTCCCTCCCTTGCCATATAGATCTCAATCTCTCCAGCATACGCCTCCATTCTCACTGTGTGCAAAAAGCCTGTTAAATTTCCCACAGGGTAAAGCAACAAGAAAGTAGGAAATGGATGTGTGTGTATCAGACGCATTGATTTCCTCTCATTATAATGGGAAGGAGATGGCAGGGAGGTGAAGGCTAAAAGGGCTTTGGTCGATACATTCTCATCACAGAACACCGGATGTTCCTCCCTAGTCGGATCAGTTGTATTGCCCGGCACACGCAGTAATTGTCATCGGGTGACTCTATTAATTGAGCAGTATCAGGCAACAGATGACAGACGACGGGGGTTATTTTTCATCGGGGATTTCCAGTATAGTTTGGAATATGCAGTACGGGAAATCACAGTGGAAGTACAAGCTGTGGTTCCTATAATATCATTTTAACAGGAGCGGCAACAGAAAAAAAAAACAGTATGGACTGGATGAGTAACTTGTTCACTTTTAAAGTGTTTTTAAGAACAAATGTTAACCTTCGGAAAGGCAAGAGATCAACAAATGAACTGAATGAAATGCCAAACTATTATTTGAAGGCCCGTCTGTTATCGGTGCATTCATTTATGCACTAAAGCTGTTTTACTTTGCCATCATGAAATGTTAGATTCCCTCCTGTAATGTTGGCAGTGAATACAGATTGAGTGTGTGTTGCCCAGGTCTTCCCAGCCATGGTGTGAGGCGCCTGGAAATACAGAGGAATGTAGCAGGGTACTGCAAAAAGGAAAGACTCTCTCTCTCTCACATACACACACACACACACACACACACACATGCATTACCTCTACCACCTTCTTGCCCATCTTAGAGACACCCTTTTTTCTCCACCAACCACAGAAGCTGGCACAAGCTAAACCCCATCTCACAAAACCAGGAATAAGCCCCAGAAAAAAAATGACGACTCTCACTTAAAGGGCAGATAAGACCTTCGGACGAGCTCCTCGGACACACAGATCTGCCCATTTTCTGCACTAGCGATCTGGAATGAGATTGAAGGACTGCAGACTAAGCAGAAAAGAAAACAGACAAAATCAGACTTAAGTAGATTTCTGGAGATGAGGGGAGGCTTCTGCTCTGTGCTGTTCCTGGTGATTGGAGGGACCTTGCTTAGTGGTTGCCTGGGTAAACACAAGTCTACGGATGGCAGTTTTGGCAGAGATGGGGTGAAAAGAGCCAGGCCCCCCCACCTCATCTTCATCATGGTGGATGACCAGGGTTACGGAGACATTGGCTACCATGGCTCAGACATCCACACTCCTGTGTTGGATAAGCTGGCAGCAGAGGGGGTCAAATTGGAAAACTACTACGTGCAGCCTATCTGCTCCCCCTCTCGCAGTCAACTCATGACAGGGCGGTGAGTAACTACCTCATTCTTACAATAATATTACGATGTGAAAAGGATTCAGTTACTGCATCTACTCTCGTATGATGGGATTATGCGCAGGATTTATAGGCTTTTTGTCTTTTGTTTACATCTCTAATGGTCTATTCAGTAATGGATGGGGCAGCTTTCAGAACCAGAAAGGCCGTCAAATAAAAGCACCAACAGTAGTTACAAGATCAAATACTCAATTATTTATCCTATCAAATCACTACGACAACATATACTCAGATTCATGGGTGGAGATAGAAGAAACAAAGAGAGAATTCTCACTTTACTGGAAGAAAAACTTTATTTTAAATCTTATTTCTGCAAATAGTTGGATCAAGATGTTTTGTTTCGTTTACTTTACAGTGTGTATACTGCTGGAGAGGTACAGTATATCACTGACAGCTGTCTCACATCATTACATACCGGACTGATCTTTACGAGCTTCAACAAAACCCACAGTCAAATAAATCATAGCCCTTTGTAAAGCACCTTGTACATTTCAGTCTGTTCCGTTGTTTGATCCTGAGTTACTGTTATCGGCTGATTACTGGACAAATGGCAACATGAACAACACCAACATATTTTCAGTGCAGATTAAAGAGCTTGAGGCATCTTGCAGGTAGAAAGGTACAACAAAAAAGATCATAACAGTGTACTTTTATTTATATATAACATTAGTCTGTAACTCCTATTGTCTTGAGGCTGTGTAACAATATTAGTCAAGGATGCAATATTTCTTGAATCATTTATGAGATATCCCACTATTGTGTTATATATATATCTTATCAAGACACTTTCCACTTGTCTTACCAGCTACCAAATTCACACCGGACTCCAGCACTCGATCATCCGATCACGTCAACCTCTCTGCCTGCCTGCGGACGTCCCCACCCTCCCAGAGCGCCTGGTGGAAGCAGGATACGCCACACACATGGTGGGGAAATGGCACCTGGGCTTCTGCAGGCCGAGCTGCCTGCCGACCGGTCGGGGCTTTCAGAGCTTCCTGGGAACACTGACTGGCAGCGGAGACCACTTCACCTACCGGAGCTGTGACGGAGCGGAGGCTTGTGGATTTGACCTGCATGAAGGAGACCAGCCTGCCTGGAAGATGGCTGGCAACTACTCCACCCTGCTCTACGTAGACAGGTGAGCATCAAGGTTGTCATTTAATGAAACATATTCAAATACAAAATCAAATGTACTTTAACATTTCCTTTATCCCATGTCTGTGATGCATTGTAATTATACTTATGATGTGTTGTTATTCGCCTATAGAACTGTATAATAAAAGTTACAAGCACTCATAATTGTTCATAATGCTGCTATATAATTTGTATTTATGATCGCTAACTATGATTATACAGTGCTAGGAGCTAATTGCATCTCAGTATGTTTATAATGCATTATGAACATGCGCATCCTAAAAGTGTCACCAAAAACGTATAAAACCTTCCACTGTTCCCTCTGTGTTACCAGAGTGAAGCAGATCCTGAGGAGCCACGACCCCCTCAAACCGCTCTTCCTCTATCTGTCCTTTCAGTCCCCCCATACACCCCTGCAGGTACCAGATCACTTTCTGCATTATTACGACTCTCAGGGCAATCGTCTCCGGCGTCACTACGCAGCCATGCTGAGCTGCCTGGACGAAGGCGTTGGAAAAGTAGTTCAGGAACTGAAGACGAGTGGGCTTTACCAAAACTCAGTACTGATCTACTCCTCGGATAACGGAGGGCAGCCACTCTCTGGGGGGAGCAACTGGCCACTAAAAGGTGGGAAAGGAACCTACTGGGAGGGGGGCATCAGGGCTGTGGGCTTTGTCCACAGTCCCCTCTTGAAGAAGAAGGGTGTAGTCAGCAGAGCACTGATCCATGTTTCAGACTGGTTTCCTACATTACTAGGGCTAGCCGGTGCCCCACAGTCCAACCACAGCCTAGACGGTCACGATGTGTGGGAGACCATCAGCAAGGGCTGGCCTTCCCCTCGCACTGAGATCCTTTTCAACATTGACCCAGTCTCCAGGAAGCCCGGGGAGCCATATGACAAGGCGTTGGTACTCAATGGATTTGGGATCTGGGACACAGCCGTAAGGGCAGCCATAAGAGCTGGAGACTGGAAGCTTTTGACAGGAAATGTGGGTGACGGGGACTGGATCCCCCCACACGCTCTTCCCGGTGGTCCAGAGCGATGGCAGAAACTGGAGAAGCGCCGCAATGAGGTGGGGAAGTCAGTTTGGCTGTTTAATGTCACCTCTGACCCCTACGAGAGGTCCGACCTGGCAGAGGTTCATCCAGAGGTGGTGAAACATCTGCTGACTCGGCTGGCAGAGTACAACCTGACAGCTGTGATGCCCAGGAACCCACCGGACGACCCCATGGCTGACCCTGAGTTCCATGGAGGGGTTTGGAGCCCCTGGCTGGGCCTGGAGGGACAGGAGGGGGAGAATGGAGAGGGGGATGGCAGAATAAAAAAGATGATGAAGATTAAACACTGCAAAGTATGCAAACTAAAAGCCCTGTTCAGAAAGGTGAACTCACGCCTGGAGAGGAAAACACTGTTCTCCTAAACATCTCATCCAGAATCAATTATTAAGTGTTTTAGTATGCTTCAAATGAATTAGATTTGAACACATCGAAAGGTAAAAATGTGAAAACCTGTTTTGAATGGCCACAATCAGGGGGCAACAAATTATGCGTTGGTAGACAATCTATCATACAAATGGATAAAAAAGGTTAGTCTCTCCTCAAAGGAATCATGGTGGTGTTCTTTGGTTTTGTACGATTTTGGAAAGTTACAAGAACCAGTGGACACTTTACAACATCATACATTTGTGGGAGCAGGGTTTTCTGATGGTTTCCAATAATCTAATTCCTTATTTGAAGCATATGGAAGGCTTTACCAGGAGGATCTGAAATGGAAAAGGTGGATGGAGACACAAACAAAAAACCAGACAAGCCTGCAGGTCAAACCGACGAGATAGAGCCACGATCAAATACTGAAAGTCGGCAGATAAACAGGCAGCCTGATAGAAAAGCAAACAGGGCTGAGCGGGCGGACTCACTCAGTGTCCTGCAGCCAAACTGCAGCAGGGTGACTTTCAGCCATTGTAAGACAGCATTGGGAGCAATGTGTGTGTCATTGTGCATATATGCCAGTATCCATGAATAGTTTGAATAATACAAATAGAGTTTGTGCCTTTGGAAATGAGGCCTGAAGAAATGGAGGATGACTTCTCAATGTCTCATCGTCCTGACACAAAGACGCCTGCGGGGGGCTGTTTTGGTCAAACGTCATCTTGATTTTTTTGTTTAGGGGCTATAGCCTACTATTCACTTCTGAGATTGAAAGATCTCTGACCGCAACACAATGTCCAACAGAGGTCAGTGGCTGATACTTTCATGTAACTCATTTACTGTGTTATCAGATGCAGGAACCTGATTTAAATGATCTAAATAAAACCATGTAAGCAAAAGGCTGGCTCTGTTGTGATTGGTCAACCACTTAGAGATGTCCCTACCCGTAGCCTATCAAGTACAATGTGTTGAGCACTATAAAAGTGCAAGTGTTACATTTTGATGTCACTATGTTACAGAAGTAAACAAAGGATTCCAATGGTGGCGTTTCAGGCAGGAGGGGGGTGTGGGGGAGAGAAACTCCCTGTGGCGTGACTTTTGGGATTGTAGCCTTTGCAGCCTATTTACAAAAACACACTACAGAAAATGGGAAATCCAAAAAGGGCCCCTTTAAGGTAAGGGAAATATGTTCAATGCTTTAGTAGTTGCACTCTTAAGGTTAGGAAGACATTGTGATAATGCATAATAAAATACACGAGTTCCCCACTCCCCTGTTGGCACTAAACATTGAAAATGGACTTGGATCGTGGCGTGCAGACTCATCCAATATGAAAGTAATTGTTAGGTTCACTGTTCTGGGAAAGCCGCAGTTTTGGGCTCATGCTGTTTAATTGGGCGTGATGTATCTGTCTGCTGGTGAAGCTGCTGCTGTGCTGCTGTTGTAGCTTAACAGAAATGAATCATAGGCGGTGCTGCTTGGTCTCTAACGACACGTAAACACAGTAAACAGCCTCAACATTGATCTGATTGTTTCTGATGCAGCAGCTCATTCCTTGACCCCAGCCTTTAGCTGTGTGTTTCAATATGTGTGTGTGGATGTAGACGTGTTTCTGAGTGAGTGTCGGCAGCAATCCCACACAAAGTAGCAACAGCGCTGTAGATATCTCCCTAACGGCCTAATAATGAATATTCAACTGTCCTTCTTATTTCTTCCTCCTCCCTCCCCGCATGTATCCCTCAGCTCTTTGCTCATTCCCTCTGCACACCACCCCCCTTGTCTGTCTCTCTCATTTTGCTCCTCGTCCTACTCACTTGTTTGTGCTCATAGAAGATCGAGTTAGAAGCATTATCCATGTTTTTGCTGAGAGCTCTGCAGTGTACAGTTAAATAAAAAGAGTGGAGGGGAAAAGAGATAGAGTTCCCCAGAGGGGGGGGGGGAGGGGGCTGTAATGT
Source organism: Notothenia rossii (assembly GCF_949606895.1). Lineage (NCBI taxonomy): Eukaryota > Metazoa > Chordata > Actinopteri > Perciformes > Nototheniidae > Notothenia > Notothenia rossii. The sequence goes on from NC_136909.1 coordinate 79,246,676, forward strand.
CTGAAGTGCTTGTAGATATGATTAAAATATCTTGTTCTTTCATAAAATCCTTTTTGCATACATACGATTCGTTTTTGGGAATGATATATTTTATCATTCATATATTGAATTTACATCAACAACAGCCTTTTAGACCTTGTACTTATAATTGTGAACATTTCTTATTGGACATTCCTTTTCTCATCAAACAAGCGGATACTTCTCTCAGTCAGCCAAAGAGTGAACAAACAGATATCATGTTCACTATATTCGGTTTGGAAAGGTTACAGAAATGATATAGACTTGTGCGTCGTAGAAACCATAGCATAACAAAAGCACAGAGATAGAACGTGTCCACGCTTCTCTACAGAGACAAACTGTTTCTCAAATACCAGGAGAAACTCTTATGTCAGTGACCTCCATCCATCTTTATGAGCAATACTGGAAATCAAACAACTGGAGGCTTTCTTTCTCAAAGAGTCTCCATCTGCACATAGTTCATGACTTATAGGACATCACTCCAAGGAGCATTGAAGCTGAAGGCGCTTTGTTCTCCTCGCATATATATGTGTATGCAACGGACACATACAGAAAATACTTCACACGGTGTAAAGCAGTGATGAGATTTGATGAGACTGCTTTGGGTTAACAGTAGAAATGTTGCTCAGGGACGCTCAGAGCCCCGTACATGTGAGAAACTGGTGAAGACAATCGTTAGATGCCCACACATCTGATTCCCAGTATACAGTGATGGCCCGCAGAAATAAGGCACCGTCAGAAGATATAAATCACGGAGGAGGTGTAACACACACACACACACACACACACACACACACACACACACACACACACACACACACACACGCACACGCACACGCACACACACACGCACACACACACACACACACACACACACACACACACACACACACACACACACACACACACACACACACACACACACACACACACACACACATGAACAGCGCTATCCAGTACGTGGGAGGGAGCTGTCATATCCACTGTTGGATAATCAGTTGAAGGTAAGGCTAACTCTAGATCTTTGCTGAAGTCGTGAAATTAAACACAATGGGCTCAAGAAACTTGTTTTATTATCTTCAGATAGACGTTGTGTTCCAGATAAGACATAACAACGCCACATTTCTCATTCGGTGAGACAGGGTGGTTTCAATGACGCAATGGGGACACATTTGCTTTAGATTTTTGCACCGTAAATTGGAGCCCATTAAATGCTGGATGTGCGCTATGAAATGCTTATTTGGGACCAAGTTAGTAATTGACAGAGGAAGGTATTAGATCTACTCTAATGTACTCTCTGTATCATAGCCTACTATTCCCAAGGAAACTGTTGAACCGAAAAACTGTTTTCCAATGAGCTGTTTCAGGGCAGATCAACAGCAGATAGGAAGTGTTGAACTCTGGGCGTTGTGCTGGGTATTGACAGTGGTCACTCCCTGAGACACACACACAAACACACATCTCAAAACCATAACAGTCGAGTGATGTTACTGGTCAGTGAGAGCAGGGAGAGGCTTGTCCAAAAATACGTAGAGCAGCCGAGAGCCAAGTTGAAAACATTCCTGCAGAATGAGTCACTCCCTTTCGGCCTGTGTGGCTCCACAACATTGCTGTTAAAGTTTCATCGCTGCGAGGAAGTTCACAAATACCATAAGAAAATGAAATATTGTCAACTTTGTGCCTTAGAGACGTCATTATGAGCAGCATGTTCGTTTTTCTGGTGGGACAGTTAACAACCTTAATATTCTCACTATAGATGATGACCTCACATAATCAATTTAATGTAGTATATGTAACTCAACATAACAATTGAGCAATGTGTCAGGGTTTTGGGGAATTGTATAGGCTCTCTATTCAGCCATGCCTGGAGGGTTTCTTTTTCAAATGTTAAATAATGCAGTGTCATGTGATGAGGTTGGTGCTATACAGTACAAACAGGAAGACAATACAGTGAGCTATTACTAATAAGAGGCAATTACTTCATCAAAATGAAGCCTGTTGGTGCTATGTGGGTGGTAGAGGAGGATGATACTGAATCACTGATAACTTTATATCTTATGTATAAGTTCTTTAAAACAAATTAAATACAGCAGAGATTGCAAGATTACACAGTTAGGCTGAAGAAAATGTCTTTAAAGTAAATTATATTCCCTCTTTCCTAATCCTTCCTTTTCTCTGGTAGTTTTTCGTTCTCAGGCTTCTAACATATCACATACTTACTTGAAATACTCAGGTTAGAGTTAGACATTTAACAGACCTAATAGGGGTTTTGTTGTTCTTGTGACACAGGTTTTCCAGTAGATAACGCTTCATTTTCATGGTATACAAATCTGAAAGCTTGAGAATGGCCCTATTACCGCCCACCCTTCAACCTGCCACTGCACCTGTCCAAGACTCCTGTGACAGGCACATCCCCAAGAAACATAGCAATTCAGCAATTAATACCTGCTGCACCCTCGCTCATTAGGCTTTCAAACGAAGCGGCTCCCTGCAATTATGTCAGAGACTGGTCGCACTGCTCCTGTGCTCACTGCAAACACTCATTAAGTGCCGGCAACATTGTTCCAGATATAGACTCACAGCTCAGGGGCAAGAAGAGAAAGGGCGAAAAGAAAGGAGATGCACATATTTGCATTTTCACATATTGAAGGGCTCTTTTATTTAGGTAAAAGATAGAAAAGTTGCCCAATGTTTGTCTGTTTTATATCGAAATGACCATTACCTTTTAGTACTGTCAATTTCATCTTTTAGCAATGCTGACAACAGGGAACAGGACCAACATGCATACACACAGGAATAGTAGATAGTGATGGGTGTTTTTGATCATACATTTGAAACTAACATGGATGAGATGTCCTTAAACCTGGTTCCACAAACCTCAGTCGATATTGCCTATTTACACCCCAAACCACAGATATCAATTATTTTTTATTTATGTCTCGAGCCGGTTAATTAAAGTCCAATATTCACTTTTGTTGAAGCTCCATTTTGGGTCTCCTCCAACTCCTGAGGGGTGACTCTTTAGCTGCTAAATGCTATGTTCACCAGCTAGAGAAGTCTGTTGCATTGTTTGCGTACAGTGGGTTTATAAAGCTAAACGGAAACAATGTGAAGCAAATATACTAAATCTCAAAGTTGAGCTTAAAGACACTGAAAAAATCTCTAGAGCTGATTTTCAAAAAGAGAGACTTTTCATGTTTAGCATGTGATTGTTTGACCAATTGTTCAAACGTTCATAAAAGTGTCTTAAAATTGCTCAAAGCTTGTGTGAAATTTGAACATGTGCGAGAGCAGTAAAACTCCACCAATACTGTTTCATCGACTAAATAAATATGTCTCTTAAATCATGTGTATCATTGCTGCATCTGACCCAAAAATAAATGTATGCATGTGAGAGACAGAGTAAGCACATCACTGGAGAGTGTGCAGCTGTAATCACCCACACACACACATACATACTTAAAGATGGTGCCAAGAGGATATATTAATACCCTTCATGAGATATTCATGAAAGCTCAGATAAACCTTTACATTGCAGCAGGCCGTTACATAACACATATAATTCTCTTATACAATAATGCTCCATTTTACAGTTAAAATCCCTAAAACTGCACACGAGTCAGATCGAAGCCTCGACTCCCTGAGAGAGACTCTACTGGTTACTGTGTGGTGAATGTGAGAAGATAAACACATGTATTTCTATGATAAAGCTTTGTCAGCACTATGGAGGCAGATTCACTGTTAAAAGATAAAAAGCGAGGTATGTGCATATTTCAGTAAAGGTGAAAGCCTATATAAATTCACTGTCACATGAAAACAGTGTTAATGGTAACCCAAACAGTGTGAGATCATTTTTCTGCTAATTTAACGTTTTTAAGATGTAGCTGTGCAATCATAATCTGTGTAATCAAGCGTTTTTCCATATACAGTATATCCTCAGTCTGGTGTCACATTGCAATGAATAAATGTGATCTACCTTTAAAAATAAATATGTACAATTGTTTTGATAGCACACTGAATGCGGTTTTTTGTAATGATTATTGTCATTTGCGGGTTTCTGTTATATATTTGAAACATCATTTCGTTGTTGATTATGAATTATCATGAGAAATAAACAGCAGAAGTGTTCAAATTATATACACTATTATTGTATCCTGGTTCAACATTTTCAGCAATGACTAACGCTCCTTTTTTTACTAGGCCCGGATTAGGAAATGAAAAGCATAATACAGTGAGCATGCAGCTCATTGCTCTGTGCCAATATTAAAATATTGCGGCATCACATCTCACTACATGGTCTTCCAAGGATGCTGCTCTTTTCAGCTGTTCTGGAGTCAGCTTTACCTTTGTGCACATATGTTGAATATGAAGGGAGAGAGGGTGAAACTGAACCTGGATCTGTGGCTTCTGCTACACCAGAAAAGATCTCGCGTGGTTTACATCCCACCTACACCACTACTGCTAAAGAAGAGAAAGCAGAAAGAAGTCTCACTCTGTCATTGTTTTCTTGTTAGAGAATTCCAGCATTTAACAAACTGATAACATGTGTGTGTTTTACGATCACATGCTATGAATAACAGACCTATGAAAACAGTACAGATTATAGACCCTTGATGAGTTAATAACATCATATTTAAATCAAAATCATTTAAAAATCAATATTTGGTGTCAAATGGTTGGTTTAGCTGTGTAATACGCAGTAGGTTTAAGATTTGGTTTAAGACAGAAAACTGTTTTATTTGCACATTTCTGATTCTGATCTAAGACGAAACATAGCAAGCATGCATGCTGCAAACATCAAAATGGTTTGAGTAAAACAAAACAAAATCAATATAGCAATATATGGTTAACGCCCACCTTTGGAATTTCACTTTCCAATTATTATTTTTAAACACAGTGTGACTCATCATGTTAATAGACGATCTTCGTTACTACAGCTCCCCCCACCCCCTCTCCTCCCTCCCACTCCCTGCTCCTCTCTCTGAGCTCGAGCCTCTCTTCCCCTCTCTGCTTCACGAGTTCTCCTCCCGAAACCTGCGCGAGACGGCAACTGAAGCGCGAGGCTATCCCCCCCTCTCTCCCCAGTCAACATGTCTACAGTTCCACTCTCGACCAGATTCACTGACGAATATCAGCTGTTTGAGGAACTCGGAAAGTAAGCGACCACCACCGCCGCTGCTCTTGTTGCATTCAGTGTGTGTGTGTGTGTGTGTGTGTGTGTGTGTCTGTCTCTCTTTCTCCGTGTGTGTGTGTGCGTGTGTGTGTGTGTGTGTGTGTGTGTGTCTGTCTCTCTTTCTCCGTGTGTGCGTGTGCGTGTGCGTGTGTGTGTGTGTGTGTGTGTGTGTGTGTGTGCACGTTTTTCTCCTCTGCTGCTGCTGCCATTGTGCGCGTTTACTTCAGTGTTGACAAGGCAGGAGAGGGCTGTCAAAAAAAAACAGGGAAGCGTAGGAGAGCAACATTAAGCTGTAGGCAGGTTCATGTTAGCGCTTCAAAGGCTTGTATTTAATCCTCAATGTGTATTTAAAGGTGTATTGCACCATTGTGGCTCTCTGTGTAACCCGAAAGGTGTGAAACATCCGCGTTTAGGACCAACTTGTTTGTCAATTAACTGCGGGTCGAAAACTCGCTTTGCACGCAGACATAGCCTGGTGGCGTCCTCGTTGCTCCTGTTCAATCATTCAGCTGTTTTTGTGCATTTCTAAGCAGACTGCAGGGTTACTGTAGTGTCAAAAAAAATCAAGAAAACGAGGCTCTGCTGCATACAAGACTACAAATCTTGGTTTTGCGCATCGCACATGTACTGCGTCCCGGATTAGGACACACAGGTTACAGTACAGCCACTTTGTAACATCTAATCTTTGCGGGTGGTTTATAGAGCAGCTCCACCTTCCCACACAGCATGAGTTTAAAGGAAGCGTCTGTGCAAAAAAATGGACATGAAGATACAGTTGAATGTTGAATCTTTCAGTTTATTCTCCTTCACTCACAAGCTCTGCCTGTGAGCTAATAACTGTGTCTTTTCACCATGAATAAAGCCCCCCCTCTCCTCTGCCAAGCACTAGTAGCCAGGACCTCTTCTCAGATCTCATACACAGAATATCAGACTGATTTAATTATGCATGTGGCTTCCTTTCCCCTCTCTTTAGGTGTATGCGATTGAAGCATGCTCTTAGTGTGTGTCTGGTTCATGCACTTTCCCCTGAGATACACAGATTTGTGTTATGTTTGAAGTGGTTTCACTGATCTGTCATGTTTTTTCTTCTGCTCCAGGGGTGCCTTTTCTATTGTCCGCCGATGCAGCAAGAAGTCCACCGGCCAGGAGTATGCTGCTAAAATTATCAACACGAAAAAGCTGTCAGCCAGAGGTTAGTACAGTGGATATTCACTCAGTGTGGCTCGATAGATCACTCAAGGAGTCACATGAATGTATGCACACTGAAAGCTGCTGTCCACTCCGTTGTAGCTGCTCAGATGTCAGTTCAGCTGCAGGTTTGCTACTTTATTTCCTGAAAAGCTGCAAACCAGTCGCTCTTTCCTCCTTCTGTCAGCAGCGATTCCTGAAAAGCCACTTGGCAGAGCTGCTGTGGTTAAAGTTCCAAAGCTTCAGAGGGCTTTACCAGCTGTCTGCAACATGTTTTGGTTTGTTATGGTTATCAGTGGTCACCAGCTTGACCTTTAGCTTAACATATTCTCCACCCACACAGCAGCACGTAGGATAAGATAAAGGTGCATTCATATGCTCCTCTGATAATGTGGAAACAATGCTACAAATAAGATGAGTTGGGCTATGTGGGGTGACAGAGCATGCACCGATAGAGAAATGTCAACCATAAATATTTTAACTTTTCCACTGCAGTGGCGATTCTTCTGTGATCTTGTGCAATGTTTATATACCGTTACTGTAATATCAAATCACATATATCGTGATGGATGGTTTTGGCCTTGTTGCTTAGAGAGTTTAAATCACAAGTTGTTAGCTGTTCTCAGGATTTATGCTAATAACTTTTCTATCTTATCTTGGTATCTATGAGGACACCAAATAACTCCCCCAACCGAATACCGTTTTGCAAATAACACGAGCATAGAAATGTACATGGACTATTATTATTAACATATTTATTGCCTCAACCCAACATTCACTTTTGTCAGCCATGTTTATCGGATGGGGCGTTTGGGGAGTTTTCTGAGTTGGGAACTCATTTTTCAGATTTATTTCAACCACATAAATGCAAATGATACAATCATGCATGTTAGCCACATGTACAGAGTGACTCCACATTCAACTTTGACCTTCTGTACTCACCCTTACGTGTGAGCGCACACTTGGCTCCGTGTTCGGATCTCTCTTGCATTCAAGAAACTGATTGGATGTGTGACTCAAGATGATTATTATACACTCCAGGGAGGCGTGTGGCGCAGTGGATAGAGCCTTGGTGTTGGGAACAGGTTCAAACCCCACTGCAGTCAGCATGTCGTTGTGTCCCTGGGCAAGACACTTCACTCCAAATTGCTCCTGTGGGGATTGTCCACTGTATTGAGTATGTAAGTCTCTTTGGATAAAAGCGTCTAACAAATGACATGTAATACACGATTAGCACAAATTGGGGTATAACTATTCCTGTTAGTTAATATATCCAGCTAAGGCTGTCACTTCAAAACATTTTCAAAAAAATGGGTTGTTTTCAAAAACGTTGTGTGATGATGTCCCACATTTTAAACAATTACTTCAGACTGTCAGAAATAAACAGGAAACTAGAAAATTACTCTGTGTGTGTGTGTGTGTGTGTGTGTGTGTGTGTGTGTGTGTGTGTGTGTGTGTGTGTGTGTGTGTGTGTGTGTGTGTGTGTGTGTGTGTGTGTGTGTGTGTGTGTGTGTGTGTGTGTGTGTGTGTGTGTGTGTGTGTGTGTGTGTGTGTGTGTGTGTGTGTGTGTGTGTGTGTGTGTGTGTGTGTGTGTGTGTGTGTGTGTGTGTGTGTGTGTGTGTTCACATCCAGCAGTTAAACTCATGTTGAAATATCACCACCTGTGTTGCAATATTTGCGGCAGATTTGTTTTCATTGTCATCAGTGTGTGTGTGTGTGTTTAATGGCGTTCCTGCTGCCATGTAGCTGAATCCAAGCATTCCTGTCTGTTGATTGCTTTGCCTGTCACATGTGCTTGTGTTTGCACATTAATTCAACTGATCCTTTACGGCATCTCTCTTGGTGTGTGAGCATGTTGCAGACTGTGTGTTTGTGTGTGTGTGCGGGTGTCTAAGCGTCAAAAGGTTGAGTGATGATATGAAGTGCACATCGGGGCCAGTTCTAGACTGATGGGGCGGCTCTTTTCCCCGGGGGATGCAGGCTGAATTGCTCCGACGCCCCTTCCCCTCCCTTCTCTGTAAACAAAGGATTGATTTGAGGAAAGATCTTAAAAACCCTTCTCAGCAGGCGATTGGATCTTGTGTGTGTGGGTGCGTGTGTGTGTGAAGGGCAATATTGGCAGTGGTCTGGAGCTAGTAACCCGGCAACAGCAGGGGTGAAACTCTTCATCCCATAGGCTGTCTGGCAGAGAGACCGTGTGTGTTTGTCTGCATCGTGGTCACAATTATCACACAAACACACACACATAGACGACTGCTCTTTTCTCGCAAAGCACAGTTACACACATTCTTCTCTCACTTACGGTTCTCACACTTAACGACAAGGCCTGTCTGAATACAGTCTCATATTGTGAAATGCACGCATCACATTGGTCTCTCCCTCAGTGCAACATCCTGAAATGTGCTGTTGCAGCCAATGTGTTTTTGACACGCACAAGAGGCATGTTCTCCCTGCCTGAAACCCCCCACCCCCCACGCTTACACCCACGCATCATGCCAATAGTGAAAGAAAGGCAAAGAGAAATGAGTCACTGTGCCTTCTGTTAAAGACCCATTATGGTTTATAACATCTTCCTTCTCATTTTCATAGTTCGGGATATTGTTTTCTTTAGGTCATGGTAATGTTGTTCTCATCAAGTTCATTGCTGAGATCTGGGATGAGGCAAGAAGGACGAGCGTTCCTTATTACCCAAAACATCTGTTGCCCTATCAATCAATATACTTTCTGCAGTTTTGTGCCTATGGCCCATCACTTCATTTGATTCAAAGATCCTAGCTATTATATAATCACTATAAAACTGTCAGTTGTCAACATCAGCCACAGTGTCCTCAGTGCTGCGTAAATATTCTTTAATCTGGATTAATCGTTTTCCTTTTTATATTATTTTCCATTCATTTGATCAATATTTTTCCTTTCCAATTTGAAATGTGTTCCAGCAATATGTTCGCACATCTGTCGCAATCACTTCAGGTGCATTGTTCGCACAACTGATAACAAATGATGGCCCAAAAACACAGACTACACAACCCAAATAAAAAAAACAGGTAATTTAATGTAACACAGCAATGTGGATTATGTTGTCTCCATGCACGTACAAACAAACAGATGTTCACAAATGCTTTAAAGGTAAATCCACACACATCTCTGCCTGGTTGTTTCTTGTTAGAGTTTTCAAACACTACACATACTATAGTATCATAGTTGTGGTAATATGATGCCTGGAATACTTTGTAGTATAAATTGTACTTACGAGGTGTGTGTGTGTGTGTGTGTGTGTGTGTGTGTGTGTGTGTGTGTGTGTGTGTGTGTGTGTGTGTGTGTGTGTGTGTGTGTGTGTGTGTGTGTGTGTGTGTGTGTGTGTGTGTGTGTGTGTGTGTGTGTGTGTGTGTGTGTGTGTGTGTGTGTGTGTGTGTGTGTGTGTGTGTGTGTGTGTGTGTGTGTGTGTGTGTGTGTGTGTGTGTGTGTGTGTGTGTGTGTGTGTGTGTGTGTGTGTGTGTGTGTGTGTGTGTGTGTGTGTGTGTGTGTGTGTGTGTGTGTGTGTGTGTGTGTGTGTGTGTGTGTGTGTGGGGCAGGATTAAGCGCTTTTCCTCTGTGGCTCGGGGAGGGCACATTGGCTGGCGGTGAGGTCAGCGATTATGGCTGGGTCATGTTGCGTCACATCCATGCGCAAGTCACTCAAGCAGATACTCACACACGGTCTGTCACTTCCACTGACATTCACACACACGTGCATCGACTCAGACACATTGTTAAGAACACACTGCATTAAGCAACTGTTGCAAATTAAAGGTCATCGACTAAAAGTCATTTTTTTCTAATTCCAATGCTTTTTCTCATTAAAGTACCTCGATAGTATTTTTCCTGTAAAAGTCAGTTTTGGTGGTAAAATCTTAAAAAGTGTTAGAGATTACACTTATGGGTTAATGTTTGAGCATGACGTGAAAGAATGGGATCCAGAACTGTTCGGATTAAGCATAAGCGAATTGAAAAAAGCATAAAAATCAGCAGCCATCTCAAAATCATAAAAATACATCATATACAAGTTAATATTGCGCTCGATATGCAGAACTTAATGTAAAACACTTTGTTGAGTGTTGTATTTACTGATGGGGCAAATTGTTGATCTTAATCTTCCGATACCTGCTACTCACGCTGTATGTGTTCATGTTACTACAGTACAAAGGTATTGATACTGAAAGCTACGAATACTTTATTTCACAAGTGACTTTGTTATCAGATTACAGAAGTAGATAATGACTATTATTGTTAGCTTGAAGCAGCAGCAGTGACTGCCTGATAACATGTCTGTGAAAGAGAAAGTTAAGAAGGGAAGTGTGTTCATAAGAATATGTGAACTTGTGTTTTGCAGACTGAAGAGGGGGAGATAGAGGGATACAGTCCTTTTCTGTGGCTTTTGTGATGATGCATGACATCTGTTCATCTTGTGTAGATGGTTTCACGCAAAGATAAAGTACCAGAAAACAGTGGTTTGGTTTGAAGAATAAACTCAAAGAAAGATCATTCATAATCATGTTTGTTACAGTAGCTCATCTCATTGAATAAAAACCAAACCTTGCATATTGACACATTAGCTAGTCAGTAATTGCTTTTGCCCTCTCAGCTTTCTAAGTCTGCCACTTTCCATTTATGGAGCTCACTGTCATCATCACTTCTTCACATGTTGTGCTTTTACTGCATTCACTGAGGAAGAGGTTCTAGTAATAGTTATTGTAAATAAAACAAAAATATACCAGTGGGTTTTCAATATTGAAAAAACACCCTACCCATTCAATCACACATGGCTAACATTTAAAAGACATTCAGCAGTTTAAAAATGGGGATTACTTTATCATTCAGAAGTGAGAAAATGTTCTCGCTTTCTGCTCTGTTTTTAGACAATCAATCAATCAATCAATCAATCAATCAATCAATCAATCAATCAATGTTTATTTATATAGCCCAATATCACACATGTTACATTTGTCTCGGTGGTCTTCACAGTTTGTACAGAATATCAGTATGACAATACGACACCCTCTGTCCTTAGACCCTCACATCGTACAAGGAAAAACTTCCAGAGACAACCCACAGTTTAAAGGGGAACATGGGAGAAACCTCAGGGAGAGCAACAGAGGAGGGATCCCTCTCCCAGGACGGACAGACGTGCAATAGATGCCGTGTGTAAATTGAAAAGATAATACATTTTACAGCATAGGTAGTCCAAATGTTTGGAAATGCTTCTGTCTATAATAGGAAGATGAATCCAGGAGGATGTCAACAATCCTGTGGGAGCCATGATAGCGCAGTGATAGGTTCAGCCACGACTCAGGATCCCGGCGTAGATAGACACCAAGATAAACTCCTAAGGAAACTTTTTAATTGCTAAATACTTAACTATGTCACCAGCTTTTCTTAAAATGATGATCGTGAAATTTAATATAAAGGAGATGCAGGTTCAGATAAGACACTTCATCTCCAGTCGAATAAAGAATCCATCAGAGAACTCTGTGAGGCAGATAGCCTGTATATAAGTTCAGCTTTTACTGATTTACTTCTAAATTATTTAAGTTCTCCGTCTGTTTCCATACATCACCTGAGACTATGAACAGTTTAAATATTTATATAAAAAAATGTAAACATGTTCCAACTTTGTTGTACTGACACTTCTCACATTTCATGTAAACATGTACAGTATTCACATGAACTAAACAATACATTATGTTATGCCTAACAACTTTAGTGTCCAAAACCAAAGTCTTCTTATACGGAAATGACACTTCATAGCCTGAAGCAAGTTGTGTATTTCTAAGTTGGCATTATCTTTTTAGTTGCAGGATTCCCTCTGTACATCTGAAACATTCCTATTAGTTGTTTGCAACAAACACCGTGAGCCAGCAATTAGATTCATCTGGTACAATCTCAAGGGACTGTGTTGACAGAGGCGTGTTGCTAAAGGTACCAGTAAGTAGCAAGATGCATCAAATGCAAGAAAGTGAGTCTGGTTTTAGTTAAATAAGTAAAACCTTACAGTAGTTTAAAAGACTGTCTGACTATAAAACTCAACACTACATCTGGGCTGTTCACTTTCTGAATTATCTACGAGGAATGTGTACTAGCATGTTTTTGATTGACAGATATGATCCAAGTGCAACCTAGCTCAGCTTTTCTTTACTGAAGCCATCGTCATCAACTTTAGAAACATCGAAGAAATATTATCAACAGAGGCTGACTGCTGCCAGAAAGTGGTTCTTGAACACATAGCAAAGACTTCAGCCAACGGCCAACTGTCATGTACGTAATGTACGTTCTTTGCCTGCGTGAGAGGAAATATCTCTCCGTACTGGCTGGATTTGTCATAACCACAAAACATAGGGCTGCAGATACACAAGCCGTCAATCTGATACATACATTAAACCTAAGCCGCGTTTACAATCCGTTTCCCACTGATCTTGCTCGCCTCTAAGCTCATTCCAGATGGCCATGTTGTTGTGAAAATATCCGTGTATTAAAAGGATCAGATGAGATGAGGATAGAATATAGAAAGTCTCTGGTTTCCTGGTGTACTTCATGACAGATTCGCCTTAAGCTGAACAGCCAGTCAGAATGATTTCTCTCACAAACGGACTCCGTCACCGATTTTAAAAATGCTAAATCGGCCGAAAAAACATCAACCGGTGCCTATGGTGCAGGAAACACCTCCATGAAAGGTTGGTGACAGACATCAATTACCCAACAGACCCCTCGGTGAATCAAGGCCTTAATACTTCATATTTGCTGCCTTTCTAGGCAGCTAATTGAAAATCAGTTAATTCAATTCCGGCACTGCATTGAATGTAGGTCACCCACGTTTTGGCAGAGCTCAGAGCCGAATACACAATCACTGTAGTCATGCAGTTGCGTAGTAAATGGAGGAAAATAGACCTGAAGTGCCAGGTTGAAAACGCAAGCTATGACTCGCCCTGTAGAGACGACTGGATTGGTTGAAATTGGGGCTTATCTGTTCCGTCAGACTCATGTTAGAACACTTTAATGCTTTTTGTAGGATACACTGTTGACTGAGATCTATCTTGGCTGTGTTTCATTTTCTTTTTAGCCACGATTTTGTGTCACGTATTGTCTCAAACTGTGAAGTGAGATATTTTTACCCTGTTATTAAATAAGGCCTTGTGATGTCAGGGAAAGAGAGAAGGAGAGGGTGGGTGGAGGCTGGCGGCACTTGTCCCACTGTTGAATTATTGAGGTGCAAGACTGCTCTGCTCTCACTGAACATGGACACGAGCAGAGGAGTGGACCCTTGGACTCCTTTTCTTTCATCGCTTCACCTTCCTGCTCAGAGACTGCACCGACCCCCCCACTTTCAAAACACTGACCAAAACACACCTCTTCAGACTGGCTTTTAATTTGTGAATTATGTTGTGTTGCTGTTTTAATTAATTAATTAATATTTTATCATGTTTTATCAAACCACTGTAAAGGGTCTTTGAGCACCAGAAAAAGCGCTTTGAAATTAAATGTATTATTATTATTATTATTTCCTATTCCCTCAGCCTCACTCCCTTCCTTTCGTGTCTCTTTTGCCACTTCCTCTTTCTAGTCATTTCCTGCAAGGCTGACACTTCTCAGGCTATGCAGACTCATAACTTGTTCTTGTGTGTGTGTGTGTGTGTGTTTGTGTGTGTGTGTGTGTGTGTGTGTTTTCAAGCTTTTGGTGGGCTTGTGGTGCTCCCGCTGGAGGCTGATTGGCAGAGAGCGGATAGCGTAGCAGTGCAGCGCGGTGAATGTTTAATGGGACTAACGGTGAATATTTGATGAGAGGGAGAGTCATGGAAAGAGAAAGATGAAGATATGTAGAGAGAGTGAGACGGTCAGGGTCTCCAAAGCAGAAGTAGTACAGTGTAAGACTACTGTAATGAGTGTTATCCTTTCCACAGCATGCAGCCCTTCCTCTTTCCTTATCAGCCGTTTGAAACAACACACTGTTTTGTGTGTGTGTGTGTGTGTGTGTGTGTGTGTGTGTGTGTGTGTGTGTGTGTGTGTGTGTGTGTGTGTGTGTGTGTGTGTGTGTGTGTGTGTGTGTGTGTGTGTGTGTGTGTGTGTGTGTGTGTGTGTGTGTGTGTGTGTGTGTGTGTGTGTGTGTGTGTGTGTGTGTGTGTGTGTGTGTGTGTGTGTGTGTGTGTGTGTGTGTGTGTGTGTGTGTTAAGGTTCAGTGTGTTATTCCAGGACTCACTTCATTATCTGCCCTGTTTTTCTCTGTTATCTGCTTATCGTTATGCCCCTGTCCCAAGCATATGGCACCATGTGGAAGCCAACTTGAATACAAATGTAATTAGCCATATACTGTAGTGATGGACAAGGACACAAAATGCAATTTTCTTTTTAAATATTTTCTTTTTAAGTGAGTATAAATGCAACAAAAACAAAGTTGTAAATAAAAAGTCACAGCAAGGCTTGTTGTATCACACCACCGCCAGAAACTGGTCATATTTGAGGAGCTATAACCAGTTAATGTCGCTTTTTTGCTTTAAAAACACCATTATCCATTAGTTTATTATAAAAGAATGGTTTTAGTTTCACTTCCTGTTATTTGAGCTGTTTACCAAAAGCCAAACAAGTTGAAACTGCAGTCAAAAATTCCTTGTTTTGCTCAACCAACAATCCAAAAATGAGGGGCATTTATTGTTACTCTGCTGTCACACAAGGACAATTACCATTGATAACATTCTAAGGGTTAGCTTTTGGTCAATCGAGTGTCGTCTCTTTGTTTCAGCTTAACAATGTTGATATTTTTATTTTGTCATGAATGAACTGAATTCCTGACAAAAAAAAAGTACGTTTAGCCCTACTGTGTTTATACTCATTCTGCCTGTGCTTATCACTCCATGGAAAGCAGCGAGTAGTTTTAAAGGGACCGCTGCCTGTTAACATTACATTTGATTACATTACATTAGAGGATCTCAGGTGTGTGTGCATGAGTGTGTTTGTCAGTAGCTGTCACATTAGTGTGTTTGAGTCATGGAGTAGGTCTTTATTAGTCACATGTGCAGATCCCAGAGTATCATTGACTGAAATACATTGCACAGACTCCAGTGTGCAGATTCTCATACTTTTACTTCCATTGCTTTTATCTTGCGCAATAAACATTCTCATTTCCTAGTAGCTCTTTGTCACCCTTTATTCGGCAACCGTAAAGTAAGCAGACGTTGTTGAATGCACTGTCTATGTTTCTGTCGATTCACAAACATCAAACCCACAATAAGTTGTCAGATGGCTGCAGTAATTACACTCTACAGGTGAGTAAGGTGTGAAGTAATGCTGTTCTCCAAATGGAAAGGGTTTATATTAAGCTTATTTATTGCGACAGTTGGAAGATTGAAAAAGCAATAAAGCAAGGCGCACACATGGGAGAGGCATCCAGCAATAATAGTGTGTGTGTGTGTGTGTGTGTGTGTGTGTGTGTGTGTGTGTGTGTGTGTGTGTGTGTGTGTGTGTGTGTGTGTGTGTGTGTGTGTGTGTGTGTGTGTGTGTGTGTGTGTGTGTGTGTGTGTGTGTGTGTGTGTGTGTGTGTGTGTGTGTGTGTGTGTGTGTGTGTGTGTGTGTGTGTGTGTGTCATGCCGGCAATACGTCTAACCTACACCGACTGTCTCAACATGTTTTGCAGTCTTTTGCCTTTCTTTCACTTTCCACATTTTTTGTATATGTCTTTACATTGCTATGGTAACACGTGCAAAAATTCCCTGCATCTAATCTCAATTTACCTACAGTATTTTTTGAAAGGGTAGATTTGTAAAGGGTGGATTAACGGCTAACTTGTTTGGTGCGGTTAAAACAAACTCTTGTGTTTTTTCCCTTTTTTAGTTTTGTTAGTTTGGGCTGGTATAAAAACCTTATCGATCTTTTGTGTGAACAAAACAGCCAGACAGAGATCAAATGTAATAGAGGGTCTCAGAAGTTTCAGTAAAGTGTATCCATGTAGGGAAGGAAGTGTGTAAGGAAGGAGGCATTAAAGAAAAAAGGAAGAAAGTCAGGAGAGAAGATGGTAAGGATGTTAGTAAGTAGGGACTTAAGTAAGTTATCTAGAGAGTAAGATTATCAATTGTTTTAACTACTAAAGTATACTTATTTTGCATTTGTATTATTACTTTCCATATATCTGATTTACTCCCTTTTTTCTATATTCAAAATAATCATTAATACATTCCTGAAATTATGAACAGTTACTATGACCAGCAGATTGTGTAAGTGTGTGTCTCTGCAGCTCCTCTGACATGCCAGAGCATAACCCAGCCCTGATCACACACTCATTCTCACGCTGTCAATCAAGCAGCCTGTCTCCATGGAAACGCCTATCTTGCATGCATCCCATCATTCGTCACACTTCACAGCTAAGATTACATACACTTGGTCACCACACATATTCGCTGGGTGTCGAGTATAATGAATTGTAACAAAGTGCAATTCAATGTGTGTATCCCTAGGACTCTCGGGTGTCGGTCAGGAAAAATGTTTTTTTTTTAGAGAATGTCTTTGAAAAATATGACTTTTGGTTTACTTTTATTTTGAAGGGTTTCATCTGACAGCAGCCACTAGTCCCATCAGTGGTTAAATAACAGAATAAATGCCAGAGTAGGAATATCGTATCTCAAGCCTCTATCAGTCATTAGCTTATATGAGTTTGATGAATAAAAAAACCCAGTTTTTCTTGGCCCATGTGAGTTGTATCAGTTTCAGTCTGTTAACTAGGGTTGGGGAGTAGTACAAAGCCTTTCAAATATTTAGATGCATTGTGGGAGTTGTAGGCACCTGGTTGTGAAAGGAATAATAATAATGCATAATAGGGTCGGAAGATAAATTACAGCTTCTGAGCAGCCACTGTTAAACCAACAACCATATATCTAACAGTGGCGAACCATCAGGGCCTTCAAGGTATTCAGAGAACACCATGGAACACTCAGATAAAACAAACAAAAAATCGATTTAATTATATAAATAAAATGTATGTAAAAGGAATACATGAGAATCGTATCTGTGTTGTTGATCTGTAATATTACAGTGTTACGTTGATTCGTTTGTCCTTCTCGGTCCATGCACTACGCATTTCAGTGGTTTTGTGTTAGAAAAAAAAGAAACCAATCAGATCTTTTTCTGGGTAGAATAGTCTTCAACCAAGGTATTCTATATCCTTGAAAGAATACCCTTGCCGTTGCACTGCATGAGAGCGTACCTTTGGATTGACAACCAATCATCTATTGATTTGTAGCCAATAGGCGTGTTCTTTCAGGGTTTCCCTCGGTTACCAGGGTACTCTAGAAGGCCCGGTAGTTCACTGGCTCGAGACAGAGGATCTAGATAAATGCCACGAAGCAATTCATATGCCGTTTTATAAGGGCTGCTCGATTATGGCAAAAATTATAATCTCGATTATTTGGGTCAATAATTGATATCACGATTATTAAAAACGATCCATTTACTTTGAAAACATCCATTTAGTGAAAAAATATCGTAATTGCGATTTAAAATAGGATTAATTGAGCAGCCCTACGTTTTATTGTTTTTAACGTTGAAATGGCAATTGCAACAGTTCAAGATGATATTGTTGCGGAATTGTTGTGAGTACCCTTTTCAAGACAACAATTCAGTCAAAAGACGGACATTATAATGGCGGCGGAGGGTGTGTGTGTGTGTGTCTACAGAAGGTCCAGTTGTGACAGACACGGTTCACCACTGTGATATTTAACCAATGATATTTGTGTGCAGGTCTGTTATAAGTGTGCCTGTATTGCTCTTACAATTGCGTATCTGTCGTGAATTAATACCTAATTGATGCTCCTTTTTATGCTATCAAGTATTGTTGACCAACTGGTTGGATGTTGAATAATGTATAAGTATAATAAGTAAAGATAAATAAAAGTGAAGCCTTTTGACCGATGATTAATTTAAACATATTTAACATCTTCTAATAAGTGGTGGTCTTGAGCTATGACTCAGTTATTGTTGCTCTCGGGTTTCTGTTTATTTTGATACTGGTCAAGCAAACTAATTGTCATGAGCTGCATATTTCCAAACACTGTTTCTACTTCATTTACATTTTACTACATCACTCTCCTGCTCTTATTTCACTGTCAGCTCCTAAGTGTGTTACTTAAAGGTGAGGTAGGTCATTTTGGAGTGCGCTAGAATTTGAAAATACACAGCCGGAAAAAATCTGCCACTTCCTTACAGAGCCCCTCCTCCAACACACACGAACGCGCACATGACCAATGAGGGCACGAGATAAGTTAGTGCACAGATGGAAGGCTGACAAGCAGGTAGGCCATCCAGTTATTTTAGCCGGACCGGCTCAGATGATTGGTCGTGCTTTTTACAGCGCCACGGCTTCCACAGATGACATTTTTTTAATGGATTTTTTGTCAAAGCACTTCAGATATTCATTGCTATCGGGATGTTAAGAGCATTCCATGGAATATAACAATAAGTGTATTTCGAGCCGGTTTCTCAAACTGACCTACCCCACCTTTAACAGACTGTTCTGTTTCCAACATGCACTTTGCATATGTGATAATTTTATTGGTGTGTGCTTTCGACTGTTATATTATGAGACATGCAGAATCGGGAAACTACACCGTCATTCTCTAGATCAGGGATGGGAAACTTTGATGGTGGTAGGGGCCACATAATTGATGTACTGGCCACCAGGGGGCCGCAGATTCACTTGGAACACACACACACACACAAATTCCATGTATTGCATGTAATTATTAACAAATATACTAAATAAACAAAGTCTTGGTTTTTAGAATATTGAACTTGTTTCGCCAAATTCAGAAGATAAATACAACTTTTAAGCTTGTAAAGGCATAATTACAAGAGGCAACTTAACGTCACAGCGGGCATAACAACAGCCAGTGTTTATTGTGAGTATTTCCCCGGGAAACAAACACAATACACACACGCGTCACAGATTAGTTTGCGGTATTTGGCTGCTGAACGAAATCATATACGCAGATCGCGACGTAACTAGGAGTCTAGTGGACGGTATCAGTACTACAAGTAAACAAGTGCTTTAATTAATTACGTTGTTTATAAATGTATCTGAGGGCCGCAAAAAGAGGAGGTGGGGGCCACATGCGGCCCTCATGGTGATCTCAGTACATATTTGTTCACCTTTTGTTGAATAAGCACCCTTTATTTCTTTACACAAGGCAAATATTTATCCAAAATAATGTTTGACCAGCACTCTCACTTACGCCTGTCTATAGTTTCCCTTTAACAATGGACACCTGCCTGCTGGCCAACTAAAATCATTTGATAATCTCTACTAAAAGATGCTCTGCAGCTTTAACAACAGTTTGTAGTGTCCTAGTATAATTGTTCAATGGAGTCGAGTGTGTGGCTTCATCATTTAGTTGAAGTGTGTACTCCTGTTGAGTACACAAAGCACTGGACTCCACTGGCACACCACCAACACAGTTTGAGCGTTTGTTTCTGCTTCCAAGGTAACAATCAAAACAGCCTTTCAAAATAAAAGTCTTCTCACAGTAGTCCTATTCAGGGCAGACTGGCTTAACACATTTCAGGCACAGGCGCTTGAGCAGTGGAGCAGATCCATTAGTTAATTAGTGGGAGCAATGTTTCTGTCTATTTTCAAATGTTAACTTACTGTCATAAAGTCCTTGCAATAATGTGATTATATTTGTAAATGAGATGCTGAATATCATTTTGACTATTATTAGAAACTAATGAAATCAAGTATTAAAGGAATAATATGTTTCTGGACTAGCTTTTAAGTTGGTTAGTCCCAACACATAACTGATCGTTTATTAAAGCTATCTTTCTGCTGTCAATCAGTCGGGACAATCCAGATTTAGAAACGTAACCAGACGCCCATGGGTAGGTTTTGTGAAGGCCTTAGTGCAATGAAGACAACCTCCACTTAAACAGCATTGAATTGTAATTATAAAATGAGCTGCAACATGAATTTAGTAGTCTGATGTCTGAGTTTGAATGACTCATCTCATTTTTTATAAAAAAACAGTAACTTGGCATCATATTTTTCTCCTTATTTTGGTAAGATTAGATGCATGTTTTGGAATGAATTCAGATAATCCAGTACTTGCCTTTAACTTTTTGTATTTTATTTATGTATCTTATTTATATAGTCAATAAAAAAGCCGGATTAAATGTTTCCAGGTTGTCTGCAAATATTAGTTTAAGTCAACATTCCTTTTTGCATGCATTACCAAGCATTTACATTTTTAGAAATCTAAACAACCAAGCAATTACTCTTAATGAAAATAAAAGTAAACACTAGTCATCTACAGTATATCTCCGGATAGATGCCATGATATACTTTACATGTGAGCACAACCTCTGCTTAAATGAAAACAAACTTGTCAGAGGAAAGTATAGTAATGGCTCCCACAGCTCATTGCTTACACAAAGCATTGTAACCCTGTATTTTCTCAAGTTAAGCTAATACAACATTACATCCTTTGTGCTAAGACAACGCAAGGACTTGTTCAACAAGCTCCAAAATAAACATCAACTGTATACATGCTTGCTAGTTGGAGCAATCCAGGCACCTAAAAAGTAATGTCGTTATTTGTCTTTGAGTTGGATTAACTTGCAGAGGCTGTATATCCGCCTCTCAGCTGTCAGACATGATCTCCGTCAGCTGTCAGTCTGAACATGGCTCTACTGCCTGCATTAACTTTGTGTCGTATCTGGATGTTTGTTCATGTGTTCCTTCATGTTCTACATAAAGTACTGGCAGTTTCTACGCACAATGGGAGCCATTATCCCTTCTCTCAGGGAATAACCGAGAGATCAGTCGGTGTGTTTGATCACCTCTCAGAGCCGGTCATTGTCAGGGTTGAAGCCTGTCTCGCTGCACAGCCGCTCATCAGTGATTATTTATCACTAAGCGAGGATCAAGGCTGCTCTCTGACACATGAAGGCTGGGAACCCGGGCTCTGTTATTTATGTGCAGGAGCAAAGGTGCCAGTATTTGCCTCCAGGTCTATTCTTAGAACTCATTTGGGTGGAATTATAATGACACGTTTTTTTTTTTACATCCCTCCCACAAAGTTCTTGTCTGAGCTGCAGGAATAGACAGGCAGCATTGTTGGGAACGTTTCTGTCATACCTTGAATTCTACAGAAATATCAGCTATTCAAATATAGCCACACACAAACAAATGATAGGTGGTGTTATTAAACAGCCAAGTAAGGAAATTGAACATTTAAAAACCTGCTCTACTGCCTGGCTGCTCAATGTCTGACTCTCCCTCAACGTTTTTAATATAAGTTGTTGCTCTGCATTTTAAATCAGCTCTGAATAAAGGATGTTTGGCATAAAAGTAATAACTATTATAGAAGGCAAAGATATCTTGACCCCTGCTTCAAAAAGGGAATTAATTCATTTTCTTAATGAGACATGAAGTTATTTTTTTTAAATACAGTTCAACACCATGGCATGCTTCTGTCTACAGCAGGGGTGTCAAACTCAAGGCCCGGGGGCCAAATCCGGCCCGCGACTTCATTTGATGTGACCCGCAAGAGTTTGCAAAGAATATAATACATTTATTATACGGTTACATGCCACTTTACAGAAGCAGGTTGGCCATAAACTACATGTCCCACAATGCATCTCGTTTTGTGACATGCGCACTGAAGATACTTGCAATTATTTGCCCTGGAATTCTGCTTTCAGACGTAGTTAATTACTAAGTTATTACCCTATCCGATAATAATCCAATGCAGAGGCAATAATGTCATATAATACATTATTTTATATATATGATATATTTATATATGTATTTTATATAGTTACCACCGGCCCTTTGAGTGCAACCATAATGCTAATGTGGCCCGCGATGAACTTGAGTTTGATACCCCTGGTCTACAGTAATACAGAAGATGATTGACGCAAAGCATGCTAGTACTAAAATAGCTTTCTATATTATTAAAAAAAAGGAAACTTAACTCATGAACTTTGTCCTTTCTCGACCTAATGAACCGAGCATTGTCCTGATATAAGGGAGCAACAGGGTGACCGCTCACACAGCTCTAATACTGATCATCTTTAAATGCACCTAATGACATGTGGCACGTTGAGCTGGCAGCGTGGTTGTGATGAAGTTAATTTACCGTTAATCTCATGATGTTTTAGCTTAGCCACAGTGTGGAGGTGACAAGGAGAAAACTGGACTTGTAGCAAAGTAAGAAACCAAAAGGTGGCTGCTGTTTATTTGTAGATGTGTTAACACTTTTGGGGACGTTGTGAAGTCCCTTTTTTCACTTCCACAAGTGAAATAACTGTCTGTCTTTTACATGAAGACAGACTTCCGCTTTTCAGATCCATTATTTAAAAGGACAGTGTTTTAGTTTGGAGGACAAAAATAATGCTGGGGTTTTTTTTCTATTTAGATTTAATGATTAATAAGGATCACAAGGGATTCCATAAAATACAAGAAAAACACAAAAAAGTCTTTATATTTCTTCACTTTCATCGGGGAGCGTTTGGCCTCTTGATCCAACTATTTTGTCCTGGACACAATTTCTTGAACTGTATGGATTTCCCTGGTGATTCTCTTTTATTCCAGTGCTACTAAAACGTCCACATCTCCATTTGTCCAACACTTATTGTCCCTTTTTTTGGTTTCCTTAAAAAAATCCAGGGACTTACGGATTGGTGAGCCCCTCCCATTCCTGTCTTGTGTACCCCAGCATATGTCTTGATTATCCCAAAGCAGTAGTGACCTATAACCCATGTTAGCTGGTGTGTTGTTCATACACATGCAAATACTCCCATAGAAACACATCACTCATTGAAAGGGCATTTACTTTAGAAAACCATATCTACAAATGCTGTATGCCTGACAGGAAAAAACATACTCTGTCCAGAAACCTGCAGCAAGCCTGATGTTGTCTCAGCAGGTCAGCTGGGGTCAGATTAACCTTCATTTAATGGATTGATTTAGCACTCCCTGCCAGCCACACCCAAACTGCCTGGAGACCGTTTGGTAACACTTTACATAGAGTTAAAAAAAACTATACTGTAATGTCTTAATAATTTGAAAATAAAGATTTCTTTAGACTCTTGTGAAACATTTTTATGTTTGATACACTTTTAAGAGACTTCAAATATAAGTACATTTCATTTGAAAGCACCTCTGTGCCTCAGTACGGCCTCACAGAGCCGTTAGAATGGCTGTGGACACTTATTTCTATTTCTTTCTGTTTTTTACGTCTCTTCCATCTCTTTGCTGAGTTGTGGGCGTCACTAGATCTGACTCTGGGGTCCAGTAGAGCAGAACGGTGGTCCTCCGTCTCTGTCGGATTATCACACTGCAGAAAAGACGAGGGAAGTTGCTTGTCGGTCGGGGGGGGGAAACGTTTACAGTTCTTGACAATTTGGTGTTAGTCTAAACAGCTTTTAAGAGTTGAATACAAGTAAAAAATAGAAATACCAGCTAATTAGAACTTTGACATTATTACGACCAGATTTACAGACTTAAGATTTTAAATATGTTTTGTTTATACCTGCGGGAAATTGGATTTTGGCTGGTCCATTTTAGAATAAAAATCAATGAATAAAATAAATGTTATTCTAATAAATAAAAACATATTAAACTATTGAACTTAAAATGTGCACTTAGTACTACAATACATGACAGCAATAAATATGTAAAATGTGTATTACAATTTATACAATTGTCTATTAATAATGATATTAATGCTGAAAATATAGTATTTAGAATATTCCTTTATGAAAATGCAATATATTAATAATCCTAAATGATATGAATCGGAGCAGAGCTTGATAATGAATGCGAAGTAATGCATGGTTAATCATTCCTCATCATCTCTACAGTCCTTCTGATCGACGACCTGATCCTCAGCGCTGACCCCAGACTGACCTCTCAGTGACGCAGCGTCTCACTCCACTCACTTGTTGATGGAGCAATGTCTGACAGGAGGTGGAAATGATCAGTGTCAGAAAATGCCTCAACTTTCTCTTTCTATGTACGCCTCCATCTGTCTCTGTTCCTCTCTCTCTCTCTCACTCTCTCTCTGTGTCTCTGCTCGGTGGAGCGGGGCGGGTCACTGTGATTCAGGGCTGTAAGCCGGAGGAGGATTGGATCTATTTTTAGTTATGTCTGCTCTCTGGGCCACGCTGACCCGCAGTCTCTGTCTGCCGTTTTTTTTTAATGTTTCTGTCAGGCTGTCATTCATTTATCTCATATCAGTTTGTCATCCTTTTGTCCTGTGATACCCTCACATAGCAGGATACTTCTCTCTAGTGTTGAACAGGCTCTACATCCCTGAAGTTCTCCTGCAGCAGCGTTTGTGAGGCGCTCACACACAACTCGTTTCTATCAAATGTTCATCCAGCCATCCTCCTTTCTTCTGGATGAGCGTGTACAGTATATTTCCTATGGTTACCCAAACATTGAGCCTGATTAAAGAGGCAACTAAGAGTGTATACCTTTTTGTGGTATTAATCAGTCAATTGATTTGTGTATAAAATGCCAGAATTATGACTCAGGTCAATTTAAGATAATTGTGCTCAATTAATGATAATATTAATGTTTTGAATGTCTTAATGTTTCCAGCCAAAGATTTATATCACAGCTATATACAATAAAGAGAAAAACCAATATTGGAGTCTTGATAAGTTACTTTATTGACATTCTAAATGGTTGTTGATAACGTTTCTGTTGACACGAGCAGATACAGTACAGTAAGTGTATTGAACTCTGTTTTCTATCAACAGAACATTGAATTACATGTCTTATTATCAAATGCCAAACCAGCTTCTAAAATGAGCGAATTTGCTGCTTTCTTTTGTCTTATACGAGCGTAAACTGAGTATCTTTCAGTTTTTGACTTTGTCTGGGTTTTGGAACATTTCATTTTGCTAATCACTCACCCTCATATGTTTGCAGCTCTGTGTTCATTTTTCTTTCATTTTGGCCATTTTTCCTTTTTTTCCTTTGGTCAGAGACACTCCTCGTTTCATCCACTGTTTGTTTCTGAGAAAACTCATGGAATAGGGCTGTCAAAGAGTTGTTTGTGTGTCCTTGGTTGTGTTGTTTTGCGTGTGTGCTGGTAGGAAACGGAGCTGAGAGCCAAGCTTTTAGTCGTGCTCTCAGCGCTGTTCTCATTGACTTGTCTGGAAAGTCACTAAAGGCATAACATGGAATCACTACTAGGATACCTAATGGCTTTGCTGGAAAGAAAAACACACACACACACACACACACACACACACACACACACACACACACACACACACACACACACACACACACACACACACACACACACACACACACACACACACACACACACACACCCAAACAAACACTTCAGCAACTGTAAAGCACGGATGCACTCTAATGCAATACGGTAGCTAAAGTGTAAGTATCATTTTAAAAGGGAAAAAGCCACACCTGTATAAGGTTAATGGAACCTGTAAACTGATTGCATATACTTTAATTGCCCTTTATTATATAATATGATTCAATAATAATCTGTATCGTAACAGGTGTAAGGTGCATGCAACTCATTTAACAAAAGCAGCCATGCATGAGTGGCTTCATGATGAGGTCTTTTCAAAATGGAGAAGCTGCTCTGTGTGTGCTGGTTGTGTCAGCGGCTCATCATGCTAATAACCGGCTCTGCTTACGCTGCAGGTTGCCATGTCGGCTCCTATCAGCAGATGGAGAACGCTACATACCGACCGCGGCCTTTTGTTGACGCCGCTCCTTCTCTGACAGTCTCTGAGGAGAAGGGACTTGACATGTTGGATTTAAAGAGACTGGTGGTGGCAGTTATACCCTGTGGCATGCATACTGTAAATAATGTTTTGCTACTATTGATAAAACTCAATAGTGTTTCTTTCATTGGCACTGCTTCAGGCTTATTTGGTTTACTGGAAGTTAGGTGCAAGTCGAGTGCAACTAGAAGAAGAAGAAGCCATGTGTTTTTACACAAAATAACCATTTCTCACCAAATAACAATGTCCGTATTCTGTGTTTGTCCAATGTTTACTCTGTGCTCAGTTAGTTGGCATTTATTGTAAAGAATTGTTGTTTCTTTCCCTGCCGGCAGAAGTTAATTGATGTACTTGGGTGTGGGGGGGTGGATCATTTTTCAAACTCTGGATGTGGGCTGAAAGAAGCCATTTATCCCTCGATCCATCCATCTGATCAGAGTTTCTAGACGAGGTCGTAAAAAGGGGAAGGCTGAACGGATAAATTAACATGATGTGTCGCGCCTACGCTCATCACTCACTCTAACAATTGGGCTAATATAAGTGCTGTGTTGCGCTTTTCTTTTCTTTGGGAAGCTGTAAAAGGGATGCAAGCTTGTAGGTGGGGATTGTAAAGGCAGGCTGTTATTTGAATCACGATCTTAAATATCAAAACACTTCCACTCCATTTCTTCCTTTATAATTAGCATTGTAGAAACCACAATGATGATCTAAAAGGTTCAAATCTGCCTATTTAAAAAAGAAATTCACTTTCAAGATGCTTTTCAAAAGTTCTCCAGTTAGCGTCCAAAACATTGTTGTTTTGGTTTGAAATTTGGAGTGTACGACTCCCTCCCTGTAACCACTTAATAACGTTATTAAGCTCTTAGCAATGGGAAAGGTAGCAGTATATTAGGTACACATAGCTCAAACTAATATAAGTCATGATGCAACAGTCCTACTTTCAGAAAGTGGATGTTCAGTTTTTGTTCAAACTGGTTTGAACGTGCTATTGTATTGCATTAGAAAGAGAGATGTTTAAGTCATTTGGCCTGGTTATCAACACATTGGGGGACGGTGCAACATGTTGCATAATAAAGTTTGATAAAACTGGTTACTTGTTACAGTACTAGTACGTCGTTTCGGATTTTTTTTGTAATAGTTTTAGATTATTAACTAACTGCATCTTTGGTCGATTTATTTTGTACTTTGAGGGCCTTAAAGGCCTAATAATATGTGATGTGTGATGTCTGGCCTTGATAATAAGCGTACCCTTTCTGCTGATCTGTATAGAGAAAAACATTATATTTTAGAACGATAAACACTGCTATTTTGAACGGTGTTAACTTCTGTGTTTGACGCCGATCAGCTCCTGTTAGCTGCAGTCATTTTCTCTGGTTTTTATTCTTTTCTATATGAATTGTTCTTTTGAAGCCTGTACTTATTCTCTCATCTTTCTATTGAAACTCCTCATTCAGTTTCGAGTTTCTCTAAGCAGCCGGCTGCCAAAACTCTCTGCCATGTCAAGCATAATAAAGCCGTCATCTCGGGACAGCATTGAAAAATAGGCCTATTTTTGCCGGATGATCTAACTTCTAAGAATACATGCAGGCTAAATAGCCCATTATGGCTCTGAGAAGAAGGTTGAAGAATGTCTGCAGGATGCTTTGATTTCTCATCCTGTGAACAAGCTGGTCAGATGAAAGCGTGTGTGTGTAATGTCTAAGCAAAAGTAGAATATTGAACTAAACAGGATAGACCTATGTTTTCAGAGACATGCAGGATACAGGCTGCAGCTGATTGGCTTACAGCTGAGGGTCAGAGGTTCGGGGGTCAGAGGTTCCTGTGGGTCACCCTGAGGATAGCAGTCGTAAGCCTCCCTGTGTTTTCCTGCAGGAACTTGTTGGTGGTGAAGGATTCGATAGGAAGTCAATGCACAAACCTTTATGCCGCTAACTATTTGAAAGCTCATAGAAATCTGTCAATGCCTGAGTCTTCTAAAAACAGCCCTGAACACAGCAGTTGTGAACCAGCAGATTGAGATTGGTTTGTCAAATAAGGATTCACATATTGTTTAAATTCTTGTAATATATACATAAGGCTGTGGCTCAGTGGATAGTGTGCTGGACTTCGAATCAGGGGATAGCATTGTGTCCCTGGGCAAGACACTTCACCCCAAATTGCTCCTGTGGGGATTGTCCACAGTACTGAATGTATGTAAGTCGCTTTGGATAAAAGCGTCTAACAAATGACATGTAATGTAATATGCTTGCTTTTAAAGGTGGGGTAGGTAAGTTTGAGAAACCGGCTCGAGATACACTTTTTGTTATATTCCATGGAATGCTTTTAACATCCCGATAGCAATGAATATCTGAAGTATTTTGACAAAAAATCCATACAAAAATGTAATCTGTGGAAGCCGTGGCGCTGTAAAAAGCACGACCAATCATCTGAGCCGGCCCGGCTAAAATAACTGGATGGTCTACCTGCCTGTCAGCCTTCCATCTGTGCACAAACTTATCTCGTGCCCTCATTGGTCATGTGCGCATTCGTGTGTGTTGGAGGAGGGGCTCTGTAAGGAAGTGGCAGATTTTCTCCGGTTGTGTATTTTCAAATTCTAGCGCACTCGAGCTGGTTTCTCCAAAATGACCTACCCCACCTTTAAGGTGAGCATAGTAGAAAAGGTCCCTCACTCTGGATAAGGTCAGCCGTGTCACTATAGTCAGTGTTGGTGAAAAAAACTGCATTTGCTGTTAAGGAAGGAAGTATTTCCTCTTCACTTCTCCTTCCAGTTCCTGTTGTTGCAGCAGTCCGGGGATTAGAACAAACTGAAGCCTTCTCTAACCTTCGGGTTACCTCCAACGTATTAGCTGGTTTCTTTGATTTCATTAGTCCAAGTTAGTTGTTAGTTGTCTTTGTGAAGGATTTCTGGTTTTGACCTGCATACTATGTACCTCCAAGTGATTGATGGCTCTGCCTCCAGAACAGCAAAACATGTGTATATCACCTCAACTGGATTTCTTTATACTTTATTTTGCTAACTCCCTCAATGAATCAACAAACATCACTGTAGTTTGGTGACTCACCAGGGTTGAACTTTGCCAGTAAAAATATTTTTCCCATAACGAGTTTCAACAAGACAACCACTTTCTCTTCTTTTTACCTTTCCCAAAAGGTCTCATTGCCTCATTATTGAATGTTCTGTGAAACTATTCACCGTTTGCTCTAGAAAGGGACCGATTGTCAGAAATGACTATTACCATGTTGAAGATTATTTCTAGTCACCGTACCAATTGATATCTGTAATCTGTCATGAGCGATTATGGATGTCCAGTGTCTTTCCAGCTAGGTCGCGCACGGAAACAAACACAAACAAAAACAAAAAACAGTGCACCCACGTAAGCGTCCCATCTGTCCCCTGAGACCAGCTGCTGGTGGGTGGGAGTGTGTCCAGTACAAACCTCACCTCTTATACCCTGCAACCCGCCATCCGCTGCAGATATCTACTGTATCCACACACACACACACACACACACACACACACACACACACACACACACACACACACACACACACACACACACACACACACACACACACACACACACACACACACACACACACACACACACACACACACACACACACATCCTCCCCTCGCCATTAGAATCATTAACTGGACACTTATTATATTAAGGCCGGACCCACAAGACTAATTCCACTAAGTGCAAAAAGCTTGTGCTAGAGTTTGTGTGTGTATTTGTGTGTGTGTGTGTGTGTGTAGTATATAAATGTTCGTCCACAGTTTTGGCTTCTAAGCTTGTGCTACTTGCTGTGTGTCGATCAAACCTTTTTGACATTGTGTCTCTCCTGTCGGTCCTTTAGTTCAAGTTTATTTGATGTTGGTCTTAAAATGGCAGGTTTAAACAAAGACTATCGTGGATATGGTCTAAGAGAAAAGGACAGAGTGTGTGTTATGCATCATACAGTTGGACAGTTTAAAAGAAAATATTTAATAAATTCATAGTTGCGTGTGCAAGGATTTCCAAAAACTTTGTAGTATTTATTATTTATTAGCATCTTTTAAAAGTTGTGTAGAACACGCTGTTTCCAGAAGTTGCAAAAGTGCTATTGAACCACATTAACTGCAGTCAGATTTAGTTATGTAATGCAGCACTTTTGTATTGCCTATTTTTGTGTTGGCTTTGTGTTATTGTGTATACCTCCTCAGTGAGTTTTTGATAGTGTTTTGTTAACTGTAGCTAAAATGCTGGACAAAAACAGAATATCTTGCTTCTCTTTTTGTTACTGAAATCTTGTCCTTAATGTTTCCTCTCTCTCTTTTCTGTCCTCAGATCACCAGAAACTGGACCGGGAGGCACGGATTTGTCGCCTGCTGAAACATCCAAACATAGGTAAGTCATTTCCCAATGAGAAGAAGGGCTTTGTTAGTTCAGAACAACTTAAAAAAATATGTTTGATTTACCTCTGACCACGATAAAACCAAATATGTGGATGGGATTTGAAGTGATAACTGAAAAACATGGATTGTATTTCTCTAATTTAGGATCTTGTTGGTTATGTGCTGCGTTAAACCCAAATGGCAGACATAAAGCACAAGAACAATCATTGCATTTGACCTTATTTTACGACTGTGGTCTCTTAATAAGTTGTTATTATTACCATAATAATCTCATGGTGGTGGACTCTCATAAAGCTGATGAAACCATGTTAAGTAGCGGTTATAGAAAGCCAGGGATCTCCAGCTGTGACACACAGTTTATTGTGGCTATTGAGGTACTTTTCAAACCATTAAAGCCTTATTGCCACAATTTGCTCATTCCTTCTACTCATTACTCATCAAGTCCAATCTGAACTTTCTGAAGGATATTTCCATTGTGAAAAAGTGCATTAATTTGCTAAGAAATCATAAAAGTGACATTATTTATAACTCCAGAACTGGCTTAATAATCATCATATCGTCTTCAGTAATAAAGTTATCCAGTGATTTGTGTCTTTACATCCATGATATATTGCAAAATGGTCGTGCTATCAACCAATTCTAATAGTTTAATTTGCCAAAGATGTCCGTGTAGCCAAAGACGTGTGTGTGTGTGTGTGTGTGTGTGTGTGTGTGTGTGTGTGTGTGTGTGTGTGTGTGTGTGTGTGTGTGTGTGTGTGTGTGTGTGTGTGTGTGTGTGTGTGTGTGTGTGTGTGTGTGTGTGTGTGTGTGTGTGTGTGTGTGTGTGTGTGTGTGTGTGTGTGTGTGTGTGTGTGTGTGTGTGTGTGTGTGTGTGTGTGTGTGTGTGTGTGTGTGTGTGTGTGTGTGTGTGTGTGTGTGACCCAGACAATAGCCAGTGGCCTCTTGAGGAAGGAAGGAAATGGCAAGGCGTCTTTGTGGCAGAGCCGTCAAGTATCTTATCATAGAGTCATGTGCCCAGTGCAACCTAGACTATCTTAAAAGCATAATAGGTATGGTTTCACTCTCGCTTTCTTCTTCATCCCTCCTGCTTCGTCATCGTCCTATTCTTCCCTTTCTTTTTCAACCTCAGCTGCTCTTTTCTTATCCTATTCTCAAGGGGAGAGCCTGTCAAGTTTTCTATTCTCTAAATGTAAGCCCTCTGAAGCAAGAAGAGAGTAATATCCAACGTTTTCAGGTCTAATTTTAAACACCGTCCTTCACCCACCTTGGCACAGGCAGGTTTTTAACATATCTGTGAACAGTATAGCACAGGGTTCTTACGGTCATTAAAAACCTGGAAAAGTCATGGAAATTCAAAATGCTAATTCCAGGCCCTGGAAAAGTTATGGAAAACAATATTTTTCCCAAAGTTTTGGAAAAGTCATGGAAATTGAACTAAAAAGCATAAAATATAATTTATATTTTATCTAATCGTCAAAATAGTAATACGATAATGATAATAAATACTGTATCGTATAGTAATGAACGTAAAATGGCATTTAACTGTCGAGGTATTTTGCTGGTGAGAGATTTTAGTTGCTTTAGCCTGTAGAAGCTAGTAAGCCTACTATTTGATTTGTTTTAGATAGGCCCAACATGTTTCATATGTAGACCTTATTTTCCTGTTCCATGTTAAAATAAACCATTTTCAGTGGTACCGCTGAGAAAGAGTAATTGTTTTGGTCATGGCAAATTAGATAAAGGTCATGGAGAAGTCATGGAAAATTAGGTAAAGGTCATGGAGAAGTCATGGAAAAGTCATTGAAAATCATTGGTGAAAAAGTGTATGAACCCTGATAGCATTTGAAAACTGTCTCATGAGCTGCTGGGAAAGAAATCTGTTGGTTAAATGTGTCTTTGTCGGCAAAAACTCATCCTGTGTGAAGAAAAAGGAGGCTTTCACCCCTCTGTGTACACACTGTTGAAGAGAGGGTTTGTGATGTTTCCTGCCTACCTTTGTGCTCCTTCAACAGAGAGAAAACCTAAAAGAAAATGACTGGTATCACATTAATTATAAATGATTACAATATGGCAAACACTCAGTCAACTTTATGATCCAAGGGCTGATTCGTGGTTGCCAACAGGCCAGGTGGCACTCTTCAGAAACATGCTGTCCAACCCTGGAGTGGATACTTTCAGATAAACGGGGATAAAGGCTGTGCTCCTGGAAGCCATGTAACCTAAGTGGACTGTGTATTCCATTACATGACATGTTACTTGTTACATACTCAATGCTGTGGGCAATCCCCACAGGAGCAATTTGGGGTGAAGTGTCTTGCCCAGGGACACAACGACATGCTGACTGCAGTGGGGTTTGAACCATTGACGCCCTGATCCCAACACCAACGCACAACCCACTGCACCACACGCCTCACTAGTGTATCACTTGACCTTGTGTGTGTTTGTTGTTGTGAATGGATGTACAATAATAACAATGTGCAGACTTGTGTTGAGTGTGTTTATTCTTCTGTATCCCCCTCTGGCTGATGATCGATGATGCATTTATTGTCTGCTAAACTAAAGAGAAATAACCATTAAGAGCTTGTAAAAAAAACAAACAAAGGCTAAAAGCTACTTTTAAACAAATGACACAGTCCGTTTTTGCAGCTGATTTACGTAAACAAAATAAATTGTTAACCCCATCAAATGTAATAGCAGCTGAAATGGTGGAACTAAATTAAGAAGATAAAGCATAATAACTGCACCCTTTACAGACTTACATAAATGACTAAACTAAACATGCAGACCATTTGAAATAAAGCTGGACCCACAAAGTTGTTATTAAACTGTTTGACAAGTTACAATGTCAAGGTTGTCTTCAATTGATTTCAAGCTGAAGTCTCTCTCGCTCTGTTTGTTTTCCTCCTCACTAGTACGACTCCACGACAGCATCTCAGAGGAGGGCTTCCATTACCTTGTCTTTGACCTGTAAGTAAACACACACACACACACACACACACACACACACACACACACACACACACACACACACACACACACACACACACACACACACACACACACACACACACACACACACACACACACACACACACACACACACACACACAGAGATTAAAGCCAGAGTATTGCTCCAGGATGAATTGCTTCACCCGAGCAACAAGCTCACACATGTCAGCCCCTACAGGAGTACAGTGTATCAGCTTTTCCACTGTGCTGCCATGATGGAAATGTTTAGTATACTCTTACTCCTATCTCCTATTTTAAAAGTGATTACATTAATTTGTAAATACATGAAAAACATTTTAGCTACTGTTGTGAAGTAGCTAAAATGTTTTTCATGTATTCACAAATGAATGTAAAGGGAAGAATTGTGAGGGACAAGCTTCATTTTATAATATAAATAGCTTAAGGAAACAATATAAGAGAAATACTGTTTAAAAAAAAAAAAAAATCAATATGCTCTATTGTTATCCCTCTCTTTAACTGCCACTCGTGTAACATTTACTTTATCATCTGATGAAAACGTTAGATCTTTCCCATGAAAACAAGTGGGTTCAATTCAAGTTTTACTAAAATGAAATGTTTCTTACAGTTGCATCCACCTAACTGCACATTTACTTACGAAATAAGGAATAAAGTTTAAAAAGCTAATGCTATTGCTAAAATGTTTGAGTTCAACTGTAGTTTATGTTGGTGTACAGTAGCAGTCCATCAGTATTGTATCTGAGGTAGACATAAACAAGCATGCAAGTCGTGTGGAGGCTTGTGTTATCAGCAACCAGTCAAGTAGCCTCTTAGAGCAGCAGAGACAGAACATGTTTCCCATGAACACTGAACATAACGAACATATGAGAACGTGTCATCACTTACAAAAGGAAAATAACCTATAGCAAAAGTGAAGACAAAGACAAAAGGGGAAGAAAGACAGTATTCTCTTAATGCGTCTCTCTCTGTGGGCGAAAGAGAGAAATCAAATGTATTTGTTGTCTGTGTGCAGGGTCACTGGAGGAGAGCTGTTTGAGGACATTGTTGCCAGAGAGTATTACAGCGAGGCAGATGCCAGGTAAAGTATCTCATCATGCTAACGTGTGAACATGTCAGACAGTGCATGTTATTTGTTTCTTAAGCCTTAAGTGGCTGCTGAAGAAAGATCCGCGGCTGCCACAGGAGCAGAGTTGCGTTATGAAAGGATAAAATGATTCTGCCATTTGAATCTGCGTTAAAGTACTTTGTGCTTTGGTTGCAGGAGACATGCTTTTGGTTTCTGTCAGTTCCCTAAAGGTTGTTTATTTTCCACCATGTGACTCGAGGCTTTTAAATGTAATTCTATTAATAAATAATGACAAAGTTAAAACATTACTTTGGGCATGTAGTCAGACGTTGCAGTTTGGGTTTTGCACTGCAGCACATTACTTGCCTGGAGTTAAAGCAGGCAAATTCTCTATCAGATTTTGGTCAGTTATGTGTTCAGTATTGACTTAAGCACCAAAATACAATTACATAAGGTAAAAGTATTTCTATCCTTAAGGGAGTAAGGACAGCAGCAACACAGTCTAAGAAACCAGGAGAAGAACCAATGTGTGCAATGTGTTTATTTTTGATTCTGTCTGGCAGAGAGAACACCGCTCTCTTTACACCTGGCTCTGTTTACCCTCCTGACCCTCACTTCACCTTTCGTAGTGTCAAACTCAATTCACTTCAAAGGAATAACGCTAAATTGTACCGTACTTCAGACCAGCAAAATTGCTGAGCTTTGGACAACCTTACATAAGAACCCCCCCCCCCCCCCCACACACACACTGCCTCAACAACACACGCTGCTCCACTTCACACACATCCATTCTCAATCAAATGCACCAAACTTCTCCCACATACTGTACACCACTTATTCTCCTGTGCAGCTAAATGCAAAACACAGTGTTGCAGGGATTCGTTCACGTTCAACCACACACAATTTGAGTGAAGCAACGCTGGTACAGAACTAGTGCCTACGAAGGAATGGTCATGACATTTCATAAATCATCGTCAAAGAGATGGGGGGGGGGGGGGGATAGGATGTCTTTTAGATTTGAAGGAAATGTCTCAAAGGCCTCTCCTTGAAGACGGAAATAAGTAAGAGTGCTAGAGAGAGAATGATGAAATTGTGTTTTCTCACCTCTACACACCCAGCCAATAAGAGTGGGATGTGGGTGTGATTATCGTTTTGTCTCTTTTAGAAAGTTACAGAAATGGTCAGAAACAGCCCCCACAATCTGTCTATCTCTTCTTTCCTTGCATGTCTTCCTCTTCACAGTTCATAAAAAGCGTATAGGATTACATGTGTTTTGCATTTTGGATTTCACAAAGTCTCTCAATTGCTCTACCTACATGTATTACCCCAAAACATTTTCACAAAAACCTATGACCACGGCATTGAATCGATTTAAAATGTTTGAATATCCTCATATCTGTCAGCTCTCCATTGTCACGTAGCTGCCGTGGACTGACAGATGTGTCTCTCCTCTGTTTCCCGTCCTTCTCTGTCTCCTGCAGCCACTGCATCAATCAGATCCTGGAGAGCGTCAGCCACATCCACCAGCATGACATTGTGCACAGGGACCTCAAGGTGAGTTACCACATACCGGTGGTGAGCACTATCTATTGTTGCACAAAAGACGAGAGGCATTTGTGGAAATTCACAGCAGTTCTTAAACGCACGCGATGCTGCACACGTCATGCTGTGACGTCAAGAGCAAATTAACAGGCGCGTCATTCGTCCCTCTCTTCACCTACTTTAACGTATTCCCATGATCCTCTATGTCTGTACCTCCTCCCTTCCCCCCCCCCCCCCCCTTTGTTCCCCTGCTCACTTTCCCCCTCCTGCACTGCTGAGGAGTGACGAGAGCAGACCAGCAGCTATTAATAGCGGGTCGTAGATGAGACGACGACCAGTGACGATTTCCCTCGCAGCTCCCGTTCACCTCTTTAGAAACCAAGAGCACTCTGACCTCCTCAGCTGTGTGATTTCATTTGAATAATACGCCTCGATAGGATTTGAACACCTGGATGATTGCAGCACATTCATTTTATTGCCAGTTCAGAGCCATAACTTTAATAGTTTACTTTACAATCTGGTCTATTACTTTAATGTGATAGAGCAACATGACACCATTACTCTAGGGTAAGCAGACAAACATAATCGGGAAAGAGACAATCTGTTTTGTGTTTGAGCGGCGTAAATGGACCTGCTTTGCTTGTCATTGATTTTTTTCCGCCTCCAAGACTTTTAAAAGACAATAATGATGATAGATGATATACGGACAGAGGACAGAAATACATTACCAGCACATTACTTGTTAATTTACAACTCTCTTGATATGTAGATGGATGGAGCTGACTAAAAACAAAAAGTCATGTTTATGAATATTTTACTCAGTGTAAACGTAATATATTACATTTATTGTATTTCATTGCGTGCATTTGGAAATGTTTTTGTCCAAAGCGAATTACAATAAGTGCATTATGCACACTAAGCAGCATGTATCTGTCTTTTAGCAGCTTCCTATGAACCCATTGTACACCGCCCAGCACAAAAAAACAGACAGTTATCAAAAAGTTGATGAACAGAGTGAAGCATTTAGCAAACCAGAGCTAAAAGGAGAGTTCATATTGGAATGAGATGTTCTGAGGTGATCAGAAACACCTCTAAATGAGCACTAATGGTTCTCTGTATCTGCTGGATGCTAACAGAGGCAACTCTTTGCTAACATGTTTTCAACTGTTTACGTTGTTTTATCTCCGCTCCCATGAATGTAGTAAAAAAGACAACTTTTAGGGGTTACATTATTTGCTGTTGAACAAACCATCCCATCATCTTGCAGCTAAAAAAAGCACAATCTGATGTTTTTCCAAGAATTTCCTGGAGATGAATCTGCTAAAAGTGACATCTGTATCGTAGCCAAGGTATTTCTAATAACGGCAGCTAATTGTGTCACGGGGAGGTGTGACCTCACACATGCGTGCATCGTATCTCATCCTCGCTGAAGGGAAAACAGGAATTAGAGAGAAAGAGTTGAGTGCTGTTGGCTGGTGGCAGGCTGAGTTGCCATGGTAACTGTAGGGTGAGGTCACCCGGCTGCTGCAGCGCCAGCGTAGGGACTCATTATGCCACCTCACATCTATCTGTCTCTATCTGTCTCCCTCTCTTTCTTCCCTCTGCTGCTTTGACTCCAGCTCTGTCCCTGTGCAGTCCTTCCCCTTTTCTCTCTCTTTTCCATTGTTTCAGCTCCGATAGAGGGGGAGGAGTGAGTGAGGGAGCAGGGAGGGATGGATCGATGGATAACTAGATATAGAGAGAGACTGACGGATGAAAAGAAACAGACAACGAGCTCAGAGACGATGTCGGACATCTGTCAGCATTTGATATGCTGAGGATGGCAAACCACTGCAAGGACTTTATACCTCAAAACAGACCCCAGGCCTGCCAGTTGGGACTAGCGATTTAGAGGATAGGGCAAAGAAAAACCTTTATTTTCCCTTATTGACTCCATTAACACCTGGTTTGTTAAACTGGACACCTGGAGAGATTCAATTTTCATTCTGCCTGACTCGTAAACATAAGTAAATAATGCACAAGCTGGTGCACAAAACATTTCTGAAGTCTCAGAAAGCAATTCACAATACTTAAAGGTTGCAGGCCGCGGGTCAGGGAGTAGGGCGCAGAATATTGCTTTTGCTTTTGCCATATTGCATTCAGGTTTTGTTTTTGTTGGTGGAGCGTAACAGAAGAAAACTACACTGTGAAATACACTTGGACCTATCATTCATAATTTAGTGAGGGCATTTTTTGTTTTAAGTTCCATTAGTTAAAAAAGTAATTTTCTTTCATTTCTAACTAAGCATTTGTTTCATTTTAGCAGATATGTGTACAGTGCATTTACCACAAGTACTGTACTTTTGGCTTTGCACACTTTCCTATGGCTAACTATCATCAGTGGTAAAACTTGCAAGCACTAGCTCAGCAGCCACCGTTGGTCATGTGACCTCGTGTTGCTTGTCGTTCCTCAAAAGTCTCCCAACACTAAGTAGCTCTATGGGATGGTTTCCCCCATTGTTCCCTTGCTGAAGAAGCCTTCTTCAGCTGTCGCTATTTGAGGCAGCTTGAGAGGAGGTGAGGCAGGATTAAGTGACCTTTCAGCAGATATCTTTTCTCAAGACCGGGGTGTCACTGTTTAAATTCCATTTCCACCTGGCTGAGATACAATCTCAGTGTAAGCCAGACAATCTCCAGCTGAAAATGATAGCAGTGGAACTCCAAAAAAATATATAAAAACACAAAATTGACAATCAGGAAGCAGAAGGCAGCTGTCTAGCCGCTTGAAACGCCTCCATTGGACTCCTTTCTTTACTTCCCTAAATGCTGACGTCACTATGTAACCATTGCACATACTGGCTAGCTTTACAACACATTGTGTGTGATAGGCTAAGGGACAATACATCTCTATAGTATCAGCTATAATAGATATTGTGAAAAAAACGTAAAATAAGTGCATTTTAACAAGCTGTGCATCCATAATCTGTCCCTGACCTCACACCAAATGACTCTTAACCTGGCGCGTTTCCTCCATTTCTCTCCCTCTCATCTTTTCATTAAAGCGACAGGAATTATGATTTAACGAGGCGCAAATGAGGGAACCTGTTAAACTAAATCACAGTTAATATGCGCTTTTTCTTTTCCAAGGCCTGACCGTTGCATGATTGTGTGATCAGAAGGACAGTGTAGAAAAGATGGCGTTAAATACAGCTGAGGGAAAAGGTCTTTCCTTCAGGGGAAAGCCTCTGGCCTGCTTGACCAAATCATGCCTCATTACTGCTGTAGATGTCATCTAGCTCCTGCAGCTTCTACAGTCATGCAGACATTTCCTACAGGGGGGGGTACATGATTCTTTCTTTTGCCCCTCATTGTTTTTCCTCTTAGCCTATAATTGTGCTACAACTCACTTTGTACTTTGCAAGCTGTAAAGAGTTTGTTCAAGGATAAACATTTCATCTGTGGACTCTTTTGATGCTGGCCTAAAAAA
This sequence comes from Notothenia rossii, assembly GCF_949606895.1. Taxonomy (NCBI): domain Eukaryota; kingdom Metazoa; phylum Chordata; class Actinopteri; order Perciformes; family Nototheniidae; genus Notothenia; species Notothenia rossii. The sequence continues at coordinate 79,286,295 of NC_136909.1, forward strand.
ACACCATGTAATTAACTCTGTCTCTACGTTTTTAGGTTTTTTTAAAACACATTTCTTCTCCCTGGCCTTCTAATCAGAGTCCAGACTTTTCCCTGTGTTTTTTATATCTGTTGTAATTGATTGTCTTTTATTGTGATTGTAGTAATGTGTTTTTATTACATGTACTGTACAGCACTTTGGCTCGACCATGTGCTTTATAAATAAAACTTGATTTGATTTGATTTACATTCTACAGAGAAACATATTTAAAGAGGAATTTTAAACAGTCACTTACGACAGCCTGAGTGAAAATATTTCCTCCTAAAAATCGTTTTCTCTCTGCGTGTTTCAGCCAGAGAACCTGCTCCTGGCCAGTAAGATGAAGGGAGCGGCGGTGAAGCTGGCAGACTTCGGTCTTGCCATCGAGGTTCAGGCGGAGCAACAGGCATGGTTTGGTAAGATACAAGTTTCTACTAACAACTTAAATATTTCACCTTATTGTTTTTACATATTCCATAGTTTACACTTCCATCGCTACGGTTTGCTTCAGGAAGGATATCAAAATAACTGCTTAAGAAAGAACAAAACTAGTGGCAGAATAGAGTATAAGTTTCAGTACATTTTGATAACAATATGCTGTGTTTTTGTTTCCGTATCAGCAATTAAGAGTGAACAGAATAGCAAATCATTTAAGAAAAAAAGTAATGAATAGCCATTTGTCCCAGAGTAAATAAACGCTTTCTTTTCTTGTCAAACAACAATTTTGTGTTTATAGTTTGGTTATTGATGTGAATATATGTTTACCATTCAAAAAGATAGAGGATATGACTTGCTTGTTTAATAAGGAAGGGGAGGAGTGTGGCGCAGTGGATAGAGCCTTGGTGTTGGGATCAGGTTTCAAACCCCACTGCAATCAGCATGTTGTTGTGTCCCTGAGACACTTCACCCCAAATTGCTCCTGTGGGGATACTCTAAAAATGGTCTCTTCGTTGAGAAAAGTAGTATTGCGTAGTTGGGTTGACAATGTTAGATGTGGAAACTGTACAATCAGAATTTTTTTTATTTTGGTATGTAAGTCGCTTTGGATAAAAGTGTCTAACAGATGTAATAAGGTTAAAACCCTTAAAGGAGGATACATGTTGAAATAATGTCAATATGCTCATTTAGGCTATTCAAACGGGTGACACAGAGATCAGAAGCTCACCCATAGTCTTGCTTGAATCGTGCTGTCCTAAATGTTTTCCTTTGACTGATTTCACACCAGTATACTTGTTTTTCTCGCAGGCTTTGCAGGAACTCCGGGGTATTTGTCCCCAGAGGTGTTGAGAAAGGACCCGTACGGCAAGCCAGTGGACATCTGGGCCTGTGGTCAGTTCTACTTTCTGTCTGTTTGTATGCTGCTGCATTCATATCTTTCTCCATTTTTGTTTAGGATTTATTTGCAATATGTTAATAAATATGTGTTTTTGTTGTAAGGTGTGATCCTGTACATCTTGTTGGTGGGATATCCTCCCTTCTGGGACGAGGACCAACACAAACTGTACCAACAAATCAAGGCCGGAGCGTATGACGTGAGTACTGCTCTCCTGTTCTTATAGTTTCCTTCCTCTGTATCTGTTTTTGTAAGCTGCACGTGTGTTGTTTGTGCGCTGAAGTTCAAAGCAGTTCACCTGGAAACTGACCATTAATTATGAATAATTCAGTGTAGTGTTGTGGAAATGCACACATCATTTGTTTACGGTAAAAACGGAGAAAGTTAAGAGCACAACTGGGGAGGAAAAGGAGTTAAAAGAGACCTACAGTATCATGCTATATTTAAATGATATAGTGTATGACTAATAATGTAGAAATGTATATAAAAGCCCCATTTCCCCCTAACACTGAGGTTAAGTCTACTGTTTGATACTTCAAGTTATTAATTGTATCTTTTATTTATATTAAAAAAAAGATTATTTTAGCTTTAATAAATGCCTTATTCTCAGGCTCATCGTTTGTTGGCTGACTGAGTGTGTTTCTTCTTTTTGAATCCATGAAGATGAGAGTCTACTAGAGAGCTCCATCTGTTTTCATAAAACTTGAATTACAATACATAATCATAATTCATGTGAATGGGAACACAAACACGACGAAGCCTTTGGATGAGCCCTACAGGACACCTTCAGTTCAAGTCTCGTCAAATTACACTCTCTGAATTCTGTCATGCAAGTCATGTAGAAATGTAATTTTAGTTTTTAATTGCTCGCTGCTTGTTATTGCATGATTTTCATATAGCTGTAGAAAAAAGTCCTACACCATGAGAGAGCGATAGGCTTATTTATCAGATCTTGTCCTAGTCCTCTGGGAGATAGGAATGTATTACCCGTATTAAGTTCCATAATTGGAAGCAACCACATCTAATGAATGTGCATAATATGGGCATTGATACCAAGTGACTGTGACAAGCACTTTTAATAATATCCAGCATCCTCACTGTCATGCAGAGGCCTTCAATCTCATTTTTCTTTCTTTTTTTCAGTAAGTGACAACTGACTCTTTAATGTTTGAAGCAAATGTATTTTTGACGACTTGCTTTAACTTCGGGATTTGAATGCAAATATGAAGTGCTTTATAAATTAAAGCCATCATCAATTTGAGAAGCTAACATGTTTACTATGCTTCTTAAATAGAGGGATTAGGGTGGCTGATGAACGTGAAGGAGATAAAAGTACTCTGACTTTGAAAACTAAAGCTGCCTTCACACGATGCGCGATATAACAATACAATTGTCGCTGAGCACAAAAGTGAATTGGAAAGTTTAGGTTTTAAGAAGTTCAAATGTATTGAACAAAAAAAAAAACTCCCTGTCTGCTATTTGGTGTTAACTGTGTTTAAGCACATCTGCACTGACAGGTCTCTTGAGGCTCTACTTCCTGTAGATGTAAACTACATTTCGTTGTCTTAGTACTTGTACTCTGTGCAATGACAATAAAGTTGAATCTTAATATGAATCTTACTTCCTGTATCAATTCTTAAATAATTCTTAATTTTTCTGAAGTGACAGTGTGTTTTGCATCGTTAGTTCAATCCAATTGTTCACTCTCTATAATAAAATAAATATTGGCACTAACTCAAGAACAATTTCTTCACTTCTGTGACTCAAACATATTATTTGTTTTTTTAATTTATTTGTATACAGTATGAGAAATATAAAGCTGTTTTTGGAGCATTAAATCATGTGAACATTTTGCAGTAGAGGCTCAAATACTAATATGAACCTGAAAATGAGAAGAACAGTCGTTTCAGAATCAAATGCTCATCGAAAGCCTGATCGCTGTGATGCAGATTCTTAACTCTGCTCTTCTGTCTTTCCTCTTCAGTTTCCCTCTCCAGAGTGGGACACAGTGACCCCAGAGGCCAAGAACCTGATCAATCAGATGTTGACCATTAACCCCGCCAAGAGGATCACCGCCGACCAGGCCATCAATCACCCCTGGGTCTGCGTAAGTCACACAGCTCGCCTTCACAATACATCTTTTCCAGTGTCAAATATACCACCTCTCACACACTGACACAAACTCCCAGATTGACATTGCAAAATATATAAATTATTTCATATTTGACTCTCTTTTCAAAACCAAAACACATCTAATTCCTCAATGAGTTCTACATTATGTACGCTAGCAGAATTGTAGTTTCATGAAAAATAAAACACACTGAATTCTCTGGATTCATTTATATTTAATGACGTTATGTTTATCTATAATGTTGCTTCCTCTCCTCTCCAAACAGCAACGCTCCACCGTGGCCTCCATGATTCACCGTCAAGAGACTGTGGAGTGTCTGCGCAAGTTCAACGCCAGGAGGAAACTGAAAGTGAGTGAGGAGCAGAGGTGGGAAGTAGTGGAGTACAAATACTTCCTTTCTGTACTTAAGTACATTTTTCTGGTATCAGTACTTTACTCCACGACGCCTTTTTACTTTGACTTCTTACATTTTTAACACAAATACCTGTACTTTCTACTTCTTACATGTTGAACATAAATACCTGTACTTTCTACTTCTTACATGTTGAACACAAATACCTGTACTTTCTACTTCTTACATGTTGAACACAAATACCTGTACTTTCTACTTCTTACATTTTTAACACAAATACCTGTACTTTCTACTTCTTACATGTTGAACATAAATACCTGTACTTTCTACTTCTTACATGTTGAACACAAATACCTGTACTTTCTACTTCTTACATGTTGAACATAAATACCTGTACTTTCTACTTCTTACATGTTGAACACAAATACCTGTACTTTCTACTTCTTACATTTTGAACTCAAATACCTGTACTTTCTACTTCTTACATGTTGAACATAAATACCTGTACTTTCTACTTCTTACATGTTGAACACAAATACCTGTACTTTCTACTTCTTACATGTTGATCCCAAATACCTGTACTTTCTACTTCTTACATGTTGAACACAAATACCTGTACTTTCTACTTCTTACATGTTGAACATAAATACCTGTACTTTCTACTTCTTACATGTTGAACACAAATACCTGTACTTTCTACTTCTCACATGTTGAACACAAATACCTGTACTTTCTACTTCTTACATTTTCCAAACAGGCTGGTTCCTTTAGTTTGAATGTGTGTTTGGTGGCGTGATCATTATTATTTAGAGTCATAGCGTGCCTATTGATTTGAACACGATCCGTGTATCCATCACTTCCTGGTCTTCTCTAAAGAAGAGGGACCAATGAAAACGTTGTCATGTTGCCGTCGTTCAGCATGGAAACATTCATTAGCTAACAATGACATTATTGTTCTATTAATATAAAGGGAGGTCAGGTACTCTTTAAAACAGCTGCTAGTTATGGGTACTTTTTTACTGAAGTACATTTCAAAGCCTCTTTACTTTTACTTGAGTAAATAAGTTTAGTCAGTACTTTTACCAGAGTATTTTTAAACACAAGTATCTGTACTTCTACTTGAGTAAAGGATGTGTGTACTTTTGCCATCTGTGGTGAGGACACAATCTTTCACACACATCAACCTTAAACAAATCCTTCTAATGTTTATTTTTGTGTCTCTCCAGGGAGCGATCCTCACAACAATGCTGGTGTCCAGGAACTTTTCAGGTGAGCTTTGGCAGTGAAATGAATCACACATCAAGAGACAACAAACTGATACGGCCCAAAGACTTCAGACCGAAGTGCTGTTGATAATATAATAATCATTTCAACGAAGCCATGCAAAAAAACCACCTGGATGAAGAGAAACTGAGGTTTTGTGTCGGAAAACTACTTTGTTATGTCATTATATTGAAAAATAATACCTATATTTAAAGTTTAATACACTTTATAGGCAACCACTTTGTCCTTATCTGACATTTATAGAGGCCTAATGATACAAATGGCTGTTGTTCTTCTTCTGACCGCACATTATGATCTGCTTGTCAGCTCTGTCTGCAGTCTTGATTTGGCACTTCATGGGTTTGGCTTGGATTTCCTCCTCGTCAGCAGTTTGCTCACCTAAACACAGCTCGCTTTTGATTGAACATCCAATTTGTGGCTAGACGGTGGCCTAGTGGGCTAATGCATTAACGCTATTTGGACCCGTGTTGATTTGCTTTCATGTCAGTAAAGCAGATCCTGTGGATTACAACCAATTATTCTCAGGTCAAGATTGATCTAGACTGAAGAGAGGCAGACGAGCCAGACCTCTAAATTACTTTAAACAACACTGCAGGCAAGTTCATCAAATTGATGTCCACGGAAATAAGATTAAATCATTTCAGGGGGCATGTGTTTTGATGCTGAGAACATTTCCCTTCTGCCGCCTGACTTCATCCTAATTGAAAGGAGTTACACAATCTTGTCTTCACTATGCGCGCTTGACCCAAACACTTTCCGTAAACATCCATTTTTTCTCATTCTTCTCTAACACTCTATAAGTTTAAGAATCTGAGAAATTGCAAAGGCTCTCAAGCTTTAGTGGGACTCGCGTCCTACCTATGCCTCCACTTTGAATCCCTCTCTGTCCAATAGTGGGACGGCAGCATACCAGCCCTGCCGCTACTACCAGCACGGCCGCAATGGCACAGGAAGGTACGTCTGCTTGAGGGGGCGTTGGAGTCGGGCGTTGCCAACTCTGTGCTCAGGCTGTTGGCATGTGGCCTGGGCTGCTTGAACCCCTCCACCTGCTGCCTGCTGCCTGCACACTGATCAACCACTTTGGAATGGTTGTCATTGCACTGGGGCATCTAACACAAACACAAACAAACATGTAAAGGGAAACAAAGCTCAGCTCTTGACCTCTCAGTCCTGCTGCGTGTTTCGATGCTCTAATGAACAGAGCTTCTCTTCAGGACGGGCTATTTCATTTCCTGTGTCCATCACAACGGCCATTTAACTGACACCCCGCATGAGCCTCTGACATCCATCCATGAACGCAGCTGCCACTCAGCAAAGCTCCGTTTACGCATCTCTAGAATAACACGACTTGGATGCAAATCTTATCCGATATGCATTTGAACCTCTACTGATCCAAAATATGTAAATGTACACCAGGCTTTAACCTCAGTCACACTTCAAGTTTACCTCCTTAAATTTAGTTTGTGTCCACAGCACTGGACTGATGCCCAGTCGATGCCTGCCTGTGCTCGCTGCAACCTCACCTCCGCATGGCTCTGGCACTAACAGCGAGCCAAGCATGTGTATGAGCTACAACACAGAGCTATATGCTAACCTGCATGGGAAGCTGTTTAATCACTATGCACAGTTATTGATTTTCCTTGTTCCCTCTCTCCTGCCTGCCAAGTTGTGTTTGTGTGAACAGAGAGAAAGACTTAAAGGCATCAGTATGCTTCACACAAAGTGTTTGCAGGAGCAGTGTTTAAGGGGAGTGGGTGCTACGCTATGGTGTTAATAATGGCCTTGTTTTATCACAATGGTTAAATGTCTTGATTTACTGAGTTACATGCAGAGTAAAAGTGTTTTTTGAAAAGATGTCCAGCCTTTAATATTTCTGCTCGCTCTGATACCCGTTGGGAATGCACACCTTGACACCTTTAAAAGTGGATGCTGCATGTTTAAAAGCCACCGTCATTGCACGAACCCACCACCTCTGTTAAAATGCCTCTTAACACACAGTAATAGCCTGACAGGTGGGTGTGCCTGCAGTTGTCATCTTCCGTTTTCAGTTGTGTATTTCTTTTAGACGTTGAGATGCGGATATTAAACACGTTACTGTTTTCTTGCCTTTTCATTGCCCTCCTTCCTACTTTATAAATGGAAGGTAAGGGAGGATCATTGGTACATGACTTACCCAAATATGAGTGTTAACACATTTACATAAAGTGTGTTTGTTTTTAATCTCTGTGTGTGTGTGCATGTGTGATGTTTTATTCACTTGTGTCTGGTTATAACTGTGTGGACAGGTTTAGAAGCAGAAGCACAAAGTGTTATGTCGTGTGATCAATTGTAGCCCAATATAAAGTTTGATTTCACATGAACTATTTATATTACATTACATTGTGCTGTCAAGAATGAGATTGCTGTTTGTCAACCTGCAACTTTTGACACATCTTTGGTTTAGTTGAAGGTATCACACTGGAGTCAAAATACATTTTCCTTGGTGATACTCACATATTTCAGCAAGGAAATGCAAACATCTGGTTGTTAAAAGCTTCACATAGACTTGACCTACTCTAATTAATCATTTAATTAATTGAATTCATATTTCTGTGGAAAACCCTTAGGTGGGAGCCCTTATCTGCTCTGAGAAATGTTGACAATATGTAGTAGGATTTTACCTGAAATAAAGTGAGGTCTGATAGCTACAGTAGGGTGTCAAACTAAATATGAGTTATCTTACTTTAAATAATGAAACCTTCTCCAAGTTAACTTTAATATTTTCCCAATTCTTACAATCGTGCCTCTCTTTTTCAGCGTGCAAATCCTTACTAAACAAAAAGACGGACGGTGTGAAGGTGAGTCCTCTGACCCATGAGGGTTTTTATTTGATTTTCTACTTCTGTCTTTCTCTTCCTCTCTTCTGCCGTCTCCCTTTTGGTCTGTCATCCTAACTTCTCTCTAACAGCATGTATTGTCTATATTATGAACTAATGAAACCAACTGTTGGATAACCTCTGTGCTCTGGTGCTTCCTAAGTGAGATTAAAGCCAAAGTAAGGGGTCATAACAAAGACAAGAGACACTTGTAAAATGTTTTGATTTTTACTTCCAGGTCTTTTTCTCTGATTCACAGCGATCTGAGTGAGCGTCTTGTCTCACTTTGTTTTGATCGACAGTCAGCGTCAATGCATGCAGTGAAGCGCCATGATCAACAAATAAGATTCCCATTACATACAGGAATTTAAACAATAACTAAAACCCTGAAACAATATATAAATAAACTGCACAAACAATGATTTAAACCCTTTAGTTGTCCTTTCAAAATGCACTCCTTCAATTGTTTTTGCAGCTGATTCTTTCTCTTAGCGTCCCTGTCTCATCTCTGTTCCTGTGTAAGCTTGTGCCGCTGTTTTGCTTCTCTCTCTTTGTGGGATAAATCTGGCAGCTTCACTCTTTTACTATTTTGATTAGTTTCCTTGTTTCCCTATGAACCCTTATTCTTTTCCTCCTTTCCATTGCTGTCTGTCAGAAAAGGAAGTCCAGCTCGAGTGTTTGTTTGATGGTGAGATCGGCTCTGTCGTTTCCGTTCATTTTTCATTCTTTGTCTCTCTTCGTCTTTTCGAGTCTCCCCCCCCCCCCCCGGTCCTCTCCTCCCTCCTCTCTTTTCTTGTTACCTTTTGGGCAGAGAAGCTTGAGGCATTGTCTTTGACAGTTTACGTCTTGTCCAATTTGTGTTGGATTTCCATCCAACATCCCTTCATCTCCTCCTGCATAAGCGCCACCAAAACCATTGCAACTCCCGACAAACACCAAACACACTCATCCCCTTTCCGTATCCGACTTCTGATGACTAAGATCAGACATTTTGGCTTTCTTACCAACATCCCTAACCATCACAGAACAGAGGGACATTCTAATCACCTTAAACATCCAAATACAATCATCTTCCCTTCTTCAATTATTGCATTATGTATTGTTCTCATTATTTTTCATTTGAGTTACTTTTTTCTCTCCCTCTACCTGTAAATAAAACAGCTGTCTTGGTAACTTGCAGATTGTGTAACTAGTGACAGTTCAGTCATTTTCAAATGGTAAATGTTTTATAATCACAAGCAGCCAATGAGGAACCAAAGCAACACACATTTAAATACTGTACGATCCTGCTCTGAATCTATTCTGGTAAACACCCTTCTTGTAGCTTTTACTGGAAAACATAAACCTTTAGGGAGGTGTCATTCTTTAAAACATAGTCTGCACTTAGTTTAGATCTGGCATTCTGTAAAAGGATTAAATTATCTTTCTTGAACACTTTGCTCCAATTGTTTCATCAGCAATTGAAGTCAATAGATGTTATTTAAGAGGAGAATAAGATTGTGACTCCCGGTTATATCTGACTTATAATTTCAAGGCTGCCGAAAATTAACAACACAAAAACAAGTCTGAGTAGCGTCTTCATATTGCTGATGTTTACATTAAGACTGCGGATAAATCTGGTGAAATATATCCTGCTTATTTTCACTTCTTGAAGTAACTGCAGTTTGCCTTGTCGGTGTTAGTGTAGCACATTAGTTTTTCTGTTAGAAGATGTTCCTAGTTGGCGAGGGAGGACACCAAATACTTATTTACAGTGTCACTGGGGTATTAGCTCATCTCAGGGTTAGAAAAAAACTGCTTAAAATCCTCCCAGCACTTTGCTCATAACATTACATTAAGAGCACGTCCATACCTTTGAACTTTTTGCAGGAATACTGATTGCATTGCATTCAAAAAGCTTCTCGTTCTTCTTTCCCGTTAGTAAACCTGAGTCTGAAGGGAGAGTCCAGCTAAAACTGTTTTTCTTCTATGACCTAAATCTACAATGTGCTACAGATAAACCCCTATTCTATTCAAAACAGCATAACACTAAGTGTTTCAGTGTGCAAGGAATACCAAGTGACAGATGAAGTCTGCACATTTCAATAAATGTGATTAAAAGGTCATATGGATGAAGCTTTAAAATGATTATTATGAAACAGCTTCTATCTTTTTGTTAGATCCTCTCTCCCTGTTTTTCAAACTCTACATGTTTACAGATTTTCTGTAGTGGCCAATTCCACTTTTACATCATTTGGGTTATTTGACAGACTTGATAAAGCTTCTCCAGAGCTACAGTTCTCATTCATAACACTCTGTTCGATGTGTCACTATGGGATGCGCCTCAATGCGTATGCAAACGGAAGCGTCAATCTCATTACGCCAATCCTGATTGGCTGGTGATCTTGACGTCTACGTCAGGGAATCCACCCACCCTATAAGTAGCTTGCGCTAGGACGCAGCGTCATTCAAACACCTCTTCTCGCTTCAGAGCACATCTCGAATTATCAGTAGCCGGGCTAGCTTAACGGTCCACAGACTGAACCCAAAGCTAACATTCGGTCGACGGGCCCTTGCCGGTTACTTTTTTGCTTTGCAAGCAGACTGAACATTAACACACCAGTTAATATTGTAATCTGCCTCGCCGTTTCTTTCTTTCGAAATCATGGTAAGGTTTGATTTTTTCTTCAAGCTAGTAACATACCTGTTGCTAGCTTTTCTTCCCTCCTCACCGACACCACGGTAGCGAGGACGTTCTCTTTTCTCTCTCACACCAGAGGAGACGGAGATAAAAACAAAAGGTATTAACACACCAGTTCATATTCTTTAAAATATAAAATGTACACTGTCGCTTTTTCCTTTCGGATTAACGACAAGGTTGGATTTTTTTCTCAGTAACGTACCTGTTACTAGCGTGTCCACTCCACGCCGACACCCCGGGCGAAAAAAGATGGACCCTTCTCTCCCTCACACCAGAGGAGTCAGGGACTCGGAGGCTCGGCTATCCGGCTGCGGGTTTAAGATCTCAGGCACAGACTCACACCAGGTCTGCTCGTCCTGCCTCGGGCTGGAACAAGCCCAGGAGGCTATCGATAACCCCGGCTCGTGCGGGCATTGTGCCCGCTTCACCATTAAGAGCCTCCGCCGACGGCTAGCACGCCATGCTAGCTTGTCGGGACAGGGCCCCCTCATGTCCGCTGATTCGCCGGCCGGCAATCAAGACATCGTGGCGTCCGCCGCAGAGATTGAGCCCCGCGCTGTGTCAGGCTGGGGCTCAATAACAGCGGCAGCCGCTGAACCGGAGCCCCGCGCCGTGTCAGGCTGGGGTCCGGTGGCGGCAAGAGCCGCGAGAGCGGAGCCCCGTGCTGTGTCAAGCTGGGGCTCCCAACTGGACCTCACCATGGTTCCACCTGCGGAGGATGTCCTGGAGATGGACTATATGGAGGAAGAAGAGGATGCCTCTGAGTTCCTCCTGTCCGACTCGGATGAGCACGAGGATGACATCTTCGTTTCATCGGCTCAGGCTGCAAAGCCGGGAGCGATGTCCGCTCTCCCGGGCGAAAGCACACCAGCTTCGCCCTGCCTAAGTATGGACTTGCAGGCAGCGTGTCAACACGCTACGTCCAGGCTGGACATCCCATGGCCTGAAATGGCCAAGGAGACCTCCAGATCTCGCTAAGAGGGGAAGCAATCGCCCCAAGCAGTGAGGACGAAGAGGCAGCTCCTTCTAGTCTTTCCGGAGATGCTGGACGAGGTGTCGGTCTCGTGGAGAGACCGCCCTTTAAGCAACAATGCCCCAATCCAGGGTGCCTCCTCCCTGGACTGTGACGGTATGGAGAGGCTCGGCCTGCTCCGCATGCCGCCCATGGAACCGCTGGTGGCAGCCCACCTCCAACCGCAGCTGGCTTTGTCACCGAGCAGGAACCCCACGCTAACGGCAAAGGCAGACCGTTTTCAGTCAGCGATGACCAAACGGGCCTATAAAGCCGCAGCTTTGTCCGCCAGGGCACTCAACGTCTCCTTGCTGCTGACCGCCTACCAGGCGGAGCTCTGCGAAGACTTGTAGGGCAAACCTGAGCCTGCCGTGTGGGACGAGATCGCAGCGATCACGGACATTTGCCTCCGTGTGCAGCGCTGTGCAGTCCAAGCCACGGGCAAAGCACTGGGAATTATGGTGGTACAGGAAAGAGCCAGGTGGCTCAACCTGACGAACCTTCCAGACCGGGAAAAAGAGGATGTTCTGGACATGCCTATTGTTCCCGAGGGCATATTTGGCTCCGCTCTAGCTTCGATGCAGCTGAGATGCGAATCAAAAAAGAAGGAAGACGAGGCTCTCCAGCTCTGTCTCCCCCGAAGGGTCCATCCGCGACCTTCAACGGTCCCGCGGCAGGCCTTCACTCAAGCTGCCTCACGTCCTGCCCGGTTCAATATACCGAAGCAGCAGAGACCACCGCCCGTCCCGGGTCCCCAGCCCAAGCACGAGGCCAAGCCTGCCTTTATACCTAAGGTGGTTGGCTCATGTGCCCCCATTGACATTGTGGCATTTCCTCCGCCGCTGTGTTCCTCTGAGGAACAGCGGCCGAATTTGCTGTGTCCAGTTCGTGCTTTACGCACCTATATGGACAGGTCAAAAGAGTTTCGTTGCAATGACCAACTCTTTATATCCTGGGCTAACCCTCAGAAGGGCAAGCCCGTTACCAGGCAACGGCTCTCCCACTGGATTGTGGAAGCGATTGCTCTGGCTTATACGAGTCAGGGTTTGCAGGCACCAACGGGCCTGCATGCTCATTCTACTCGTGGACTGGCTACATCCTGGGCTTTGTTCAAGGGTGTTTCCATCCAGGACGTTTGTGCAGCAGCGAGCTGGTCCTCACCGCTCACTTTTGTCCGCTTTTACAGGCTAGATCTCTGCTCCAAGTGTGGCCCGCGCAGTGCTGGGCCCCGTGTTGAGACAGGGTTCTACCTGTTAAGTTCTGGTTGTTTTGGTGATTTTCGAGATAAGCATGTCTGGCAATACGGGAGTTTCAATATCCCATAGTGAGACATCGAACGGAGTATTACGAATGAGAACTATAGGTTACTTACGTAACCCCAGTTCTCAGAGTAACATGAAGTGAGATGTCTCACCAGACGGCCCTTCTTGCTAAGGCGAAGCGAGAAGAGGTGCTTATTTTGAATGACACTGCGTCGTAGCGCAAGCTACTTAAAGGGTGGGTGGATTCCCTGACGTAGACGTCAAGATCACCAGCTAATCAGGATTGGCGTAATGAGATTGATGCTTCTGTTTGCATACGCGTTGAGGCGCATCCCATAGTGAGACATCGCACTTCATGTTACTCTGAGAACTGGGGTTAAGTAAGTAACCTATAGATATTATTGCTTTGACCGGCTGACTCGTACTAACCATGGCTAAGTTGTCTACTAACAAGAAGTTCCCAGGCTCCTCCAACAGTGCAACACAATAAAACAGATAGAATAGTGCAAGTAAATACAAATAAAATAGAATAGAAGTAGTGCAATAAGAGTCTATATACAAGTGATAAATAATGTTTAAGTTGCAAACAGGTGAATGTACTCGGTCCTGCAGTAATTGCATAGATATGACAGATTCTTAAAATCACCACAACAATTTTAGTGAAAAATAATGTATTGATATTTTTATTTTACACATTTTAAATACGTCTTGATAACTTTTAAATCATGGCTTTCAATGTATCCGTTAATTATCAGATCGCAGCCAGTGAGCCCGACAATACACTGTTTCATTTATTTAAAATATGCTTAATATATTCTGGTTTATCAAAGTGAAGCGCTGCAGAGAGAGTTGTTCATTCACTGAGACTGTATTGTAACAGATTGCAGGGACCTGTCTAAAGGTTTAGGGCGAACTAATATGTTGCTGTTTAGCTGAAGTAGTTTGGTGTGTCAAATATTAGGGCTTTAATCTGGTCATTGCATTTAGTTTGCATTTAAACAAAATACAACCATACAGTACATGACTTACACATTCAATCACTTTTCTCTACCATTGGAGAAAAGCCTGTCATCAAGGCCTTTCACTGCATGCAAAGACCTGGACTGCCAACCATTATTCTCACTTATTTTCTGATTCGGTTATGTTTTCTTTTGGCTGTGCTTCTGCCAGAAATAGTTGACAGATTTCTGGTGCTTGTTTCAGATACAAACCTGTGATTTGTATTTTTATCCCAGCATATGTTGATATACTTATTTGTAAAAGTGCTGGGAATATACTTAACAATCTTATATTACGTTCATTGTCCTTAAAATGCATGTGCTGACTAACTGTTCTGTATTTTTAGGAGAGCCCTTCACTCCTAGCGACACACATATTTAACAAAATACTCATTTCAGTTAAACAAGTTAGAAAATGAGTACGCTCACATTATTGTTGGAGCGGATACTTTATCTGTTCGCTCCTGATAATCAAAAGATCATTTTGAAGCTAAAACTGCCTTTTAAGTGCATAAGGCAGCAGGGTGCAGGTGATAGATAAAGATATTCAGATAAATCTGTTTATCATTGCTCCCTGACTGTGACGTTTTAAACTCTACACACGTGCAATTCGTTGAATGTATATACTGGCCGTGTAATTGCTCAATTCCTGCTTTCCACCTGAGATTCCCAGAGGCTGGTTTACAATCTGAGCCCGGTGGAAGCATCATTCTGTGTTGTGTTTCTCTGCCCCAGTCGCAGGGGACCAACAGTAAAAACAGTGTAGTAAGCAGCAGCAGCACCAAAGACAGCAGCATGTCCTCTACAGCACCAATGGTACCTCATCTCTATTTGGTTTCTCTCCCGTTGCTTTCCTTTTTAACCGCATCATGTCATTGTGTTCACCTTTTTTCAATGTTAAGTTCTGTCTCTTCATCTTCTCGTGTCACACTCCATGTTAAGTGAATTATGTTCTCGTCCTTCATCTCCTGCCTCTTTGCTTCTGTCGTAAACACAAACTGTGATGGTGGATTTGATGACTTTGAAATTGAACAACTGCTTTGTGCCTTTGGGTGTCCCTCCTGGCTTGTGTTTTACCCAGACCTCCTGTGTATATAGGTATACATTTACTCTGTGAGCTGCGCTGACAGGTAGACAAATGACTTTCATTTTGCAGTGCAACAGCAGACACTTAAAGCTGGCTCTGTTCAGCCACTTCCTGGTGACATCAGGTTGATTGTTTGCCTTTCAGGAACAATAGGTTTATGGCAATTTCTTGGAAAGCACAGCTGACTAAAGGTTGAACCTTTAAACACCATTACAAATGGATCTTTTACAAATTGCTTTTTGATATGTGAATTGTAAACAAGGAGGACTTCTGGGTAAAGCAGGAGCTGGAGTCACTGAGGGATTGTTATTTTATCAGGAAGCAGCCCCTGTGTTTATATATGTGATGGAATTATGTCATTTATATAACAAAGTTGAAGTTACTGTGGGTCCGTCCAGAGGTGTGACAGAATAGTGTACACAGCTGAGAGTATGTGAATAAATAACTATAGAAATATTTTATTTTGAAGGTAGAACGATTTAGTCTAATAATATAAAACTCAGTCTGGAATTAACTGCTACATCTGTAAAATTGTAAGATGGCCGTTGTTCATGGTAGGAAATGACCCTATTTACACATATGGACAGTTAGATGAGGAACAAACCCACGCAGAAAAGGATAAATGTACCCATTATTTTCTATATTATGGCTTTGCTGAATTCTGCTCACCAGTAAAGGCTAGTAAGTTAGAACACGGAGTCAGTTAGTCAAAAAATGTCTAGTGTAGATTCCCATATGTTATTGAAGGGTTGATTTTTTATTTTTGTTTGTATCGACTGACTAATGTAGAATACCTTACTTTTTTCATTTTTAAACGATGGATAACTGGGAGCTCTTGAATTGTGTTTGTGCAGAATGTTTCTGTGTCAAGGTCACGGTTGAGGAAGAGGAGTGGTTACACAAACACTCAGTCACAAGGTTCTTTATTTAGTCATACGAACATAGCTACTGTGTTGTTATGCCGATGAAAATCTTGTGTCGCACACGTAAAGCAGTTTATGCTATTCATCTGGAAGGTTGTGATATAAAGATTCACACTGTCATAACACTTAAGCGTTTGTGGATTCAGACTAACCAGGATTGCGAATGCCAGTTATCTAGATTTAAGATGTGATGTAGTACAATATTATATAACGCAAAAGGATATCGTTTTGTGTGTATTTACTAGCCGTGTTTACGTTTATTACGTAGCATCTTTTAAAAGTATTATTATTTTTGGAGTGCTTGCTACCTCAGTTAATTTATACACCAGGGTTTTCATATACTTTATCTCAAAGTGGGTTAAATATGCGAGCTTCCTAAATATAACTTCCTCTTGGATATCGAAACAAACTGCATTTCAAAACAGTTAAAAAACGTAGGTGACATCATAGTGTCTTACCGTCTGCACTCACAGTTACATGAACACTCAGAAACCCTCCTCCTCAGCCATGGCTCTGTCTGGGGAATATACAGCAGCTTGTTTAAGTGATCATGGCATGCATTGTGGGAGAACAAACCTCCTTTAAGGCCACTCTGCTGGGGACAGACTGACACTGAGCACCTTGACATCTACACTCACCGTTAATCACCATAAATGCTCCACAGCCTCTGCACTGTAGCTCCTGTGCTTTGTTTTGGTGTGCGCACATGCGTCTGTTTGGTATATTTGTCGTCATTGTATGTGTTGGTATTCCCCGGCATATCCTCCCCCCCCCCCCCCCCATTCCCTCCCTGCATGTTAAAGTGTCTCCTACCTCCCCCCAGGAAGCCCAGACAACTGTTGTACACAACCCAGCTGACGGCACCAAGGTAAGCCCCTCCTCTCCCACCTCCAGCCCCCCCCGCTGCTCACACCTGCAGGGGACTGCTGGAGGATTTTCTCTAAACACACTAAACCATGCAGCGCTCTCAAAACAAACGACTCTCTGTGCTTCAGTGTGCAACTTATTATTCTTTATCTTCCTATTCTCTCAAATAGAGTCTAATCCTGTGAACATTTCAAATCTGGAAACACAATTAAATCAATGTTAAGGTGCCCAATTATTGAGCCACTGCAAATAACGTAGAGTTTTTTTATTTGTATTAATACATTTAAAAATGTTTGCTCTTCCATTTAAGAATAAGGAATTGGGATTAGTGAATTTAAAAGACACACATCATTTTTCAATTCTATTTTAAATGGTATTGTTTATTAATTTAAAATAATATCATAAGAACATATACAGTAAGTGTGAATACGGTGGTGTTACCCTTCAGATTAATACAACACTCTGACAACTGTATCTTCAATGTCAGACTTTTTACTAAATGAACCAACCACCACGCTGCTTACGCTGTGATGTTGGTGTGCAAGCTTTCAAATGAAGGAACAAATACACAACTCTCTTCCAGTCACACGCTGACATGCACTTACACACTCCTTCCTGATACAATTACCCACACAACTTCAAATTGCTCACACACTCTACTGCTCTTGTGTGTGTGTGGCTGCCCTCGCTGCTGTGCTGGCTGGTTTGTGCTCCTGGGAGGGAGTCGTCCATCTGTCCGTTTTCTGTGTGTCCGTTTGGCCCAAAGCTTCCTCAACCCTGTCTCACTTACATATAATAAAATCTTTTGTTTTGCTGTTTCTCTTTCTTTCCCCCCACTCTCTGTCTGACAGGGCTCCACAGAGAGCTGCAACAACACAGAAGAGGAGGAGATGAAAGGTAGGAAAGGTACTTGTCCAACTTTCACCTTCTCTGCATGCCTCTATGATCACTTTGTATGTTGTCTTTTAAACTGCAGATCTTAATAAGCAAACATAAACATACATTTGAGTTGAGGTTTCCGGTTACTGTCCACTCTGCTTCAATCAGGGTTTAGTGCATGAAAACAGACAGAACAGATGCTATCTTCAAGAATATACTTGTGCTGTTATCTGCATTAGGGCTGCTCAATTAATCGTATTCTAATCGCGATTACGATTATGGCTTGCAACGATTACAAAAACAACGTAATCGAAATAAAACTAATTTTTTTTTATTATTACTTTTTTGTTTGTTTTTCAGTTGAATTATACTTAAAGTTCAGGGTAATCAACTGTTAAAAACATACTGTTCAAATGTTCTTTCTCCAATAAATGGATGCTTTCAAAGTCAATGAATAATCGCAATTACAATTATTGACCCAAATAATTCGAGATTATGATTTTTGCCATCATCGAGCAGCCCTAATCTGCATTCACATCTTGTGCAATTGCTCAAAAGCTAAACCTCTTGCCTCCCTGTCGGTGTGCTCGAGTGTGTGCCAGCCTCACGCGCCACGACCTTCAGTTAAGCGCTCTCTGCTCGGGGAATGACCCTTTTCAGGTTATCAGGTGAAGTAGGACAGATATGCCTCTGGAAAAGTAGTTAGTCCATTTATTGAAGTTGCTTAATGTGGATTAACAGCCACTTGATCTTCTAGTGGATCATCTCTGACATGCAATCGGGAGAGTGTTGTGCTGTGTGTCTCTCCAAGGTTGATTACACTTATTTATGTAATTTGGTTTTGATTAAATCATCTGGGAAATGATTCGATTGCGCTTGTGTTCTCTGAAATACAAACTCTGTAAGGATGCATCAGCTCCTTCAAGTGTGAAATCCCAGTGAAGTCACAGGGTCGCGGAAAGGTCTGTTAAATGAAGCACTTAATGTCACAACATCTTCGATTGCGGCTCACACATTTCCTGCAGCCTGTTGCACCAGCCGAGTGCGTACGAACACAAACTGCCACACAGTTACTAGCCAGTTTCACATTCAACTCCAGATCCCTTGCACGACTTCTACTTTAGCTCAAATGTAAGTAAGTCAACCAAACATTGTCTGCATTTTAACTGAATGTATCAATCAATAAATCAATGTTTTACACACATATATTAAAAATGATGGATCGAATACTTCCCCTTTTACAATCTGGCTTTATTTGACTTGAAATGAACAAACTAGTGATGTAACTGCTTTGACAAGATTTAAAAATAAAGTGGGGTAACAGCCTATTAGTTACACATTAGAGCAGTAGTTACATCATGTGCTTATAAACTAACCACATCAATTGTTGAGTCACATCCTTCTGTAACTCGTACACTGTCATACTCTTTGTTACGGTGAAACCTGTTTTCACTCTCTCACTCACTACTTAAACTAAATGACAGTGTGTTTAATGAGAGCTGGTGCAACAGGCAGCTGATCTCTGTGTGGCCTTGATGCTCGGGCATTCATCTCCTCAGAGGTTAGGGGATCTTGGAGGTTTGGCTACATGTGTTTTTGATTTTCAAGTTTCTTTGTTTCCTACTTTCTGGAGTCTGAATCATCGACCTGTGTGTGTGTGCAGCTGCTTCTTTAGTGTGTTGGGATTTACAATAATATACTATCATGTGAAATCAAGGATGTTGGTGGATGCAGACATTTTGATCATTTGAAGCAAAAATGAAATGTCAGATCTGAAAAGTGAGGGTTTGCACACTGCTTTGTTGGTTTTTATGTAGATTTTTTAAATTGAATACTTCTGAATCTGTCTTAGACAAAACCTGCAATTTGAAGATGTCTCATCACGCTGTGGGGATTTGTCATTAGGGCTGTGATTAACAATTATTTCATTTTGTCTTTTCACATTTGCAGAATACAAAGCTTGGTATAATTTCCCCCAGCCTAAGGCGATGGCTTTCTCATAAATGACAGAAAAGAAGCAATTTTCATGTTTTAAATGCTGCTATTTTCAAAAGTTGTACCATTTTGATGTATCAATGAACTAAAGAGTTGCAGCTTACATGTTCTTCTGTAGTGAGTATGCTCCCTGTCAGTGTGCATCTGTTTGTGTTGATGTATTTGTCTTGTGATGGGGCAGTGTCTGCCTGCGAGTCCTCTACTTCAAGCAGTGTGACGTTAAGCCAGTGCAGCACTCTTGAGGACCGGAGCCTGTTACTGCAGTACCCCGCAGCACCCAGCTGTAAGTCAGCAGCAGCTTCCCTCTCAGCTCTGATCTCTAAACACATCTATACTGCAAGCAACACCAGACAGTGGGTCATCTAAAGGCTCCTTCTCTCTTCTCCCCTCCTGTGCTGCCATCTCCTGGCCCCGGGCCTGACTGCACCGACTGTTCCTCCTCCACACTGAGGCCCAATTCCATTTAGCCCCTGCACCCTCTCCATACCCACTTACACCTTTTTGGCGCTTTTTCATGGAGGGTCTGCCACATCAAGTGCCTTCCTAAACCACTTAGTGAAGAGTGGGTTATCAAACCCTCCAGCAGTGAGTCTGCATCGTCTGAAAAGGTGCAACGGTGTTTGTGTCCCTCATGGAACAAGCTGTGTAAAAGTAGTTCCACGCAAACATTAACAAGTGAACTGCGTGACTAAATTTCATACAGATTTTTTATAAAGATTAGTTATTTTGCCTAAGACCATATACCCTTGCCTAGTCCGTGGACATGTGCAGCTGATTGTTACGTTCTGTATTTTTACATGGACAATGCACATTAATTAACAACAGCACTTGAGTCCATCATGTAAATGTGCCAGATTTAGCCATAGACGCTGATAAACCTTAGTGAGAGGAAAAAAGGCCACTAAAGATGTTTTTAAGTTTTACTGAAGAGATACTGATTAGAAAACATGGTTATGAACACTTCCTGTTTCCACTGGAGAGAGCATAAATCGACCAAATGCTTACCACTGTAATTCAAATCCTCCACCTTAAATAAGGAGCCTCATTGAGTGCGAGGGTGTATGGGTCTGTTTGGAATTGGGCCTTTTGAGTGCCATGACTTCAATTTCCCACTTTTACTTCTCTACACATAAACAATGTTAAATGCCATGTATATAGTGATGTTCACGGCGTCTCAGCTCTGCTAAATATGACTTTATTTCACTGGGATGCCTGCCTGCAGCGTGCCCCCCGCAGGAGGCTGCTAACAGCTCCTGTCCTGCCCCAGAGTCCGCTCTGCCGCCCCCTGCAGGCAGCAGCCGCACCCTGCAGCACAGTAAGTGCAGGCATGTTGTGCAGTGCTTGTGCAAAAGGCTCCTGAAGCAGTGTTCATAGACTCAGTTTAACTTTCACCTGATGGCAGAAGGTTTGAGGACTTATGAACACAGAGCTACATGCAGGTGTGGAGGATCTGCTAGCTGGCTTTACTGGCTCAGCAGCTGCATGTTAAATATAAAATAAACACTGGTCTAGTGATTTATTACTCTGTAAATCAATACCCAACCCCAAATTTAAAAAATCTAAATATGGGACGCAAAGGCTGTATATTGACTGTTTTATGTTACGCCAATAATAGTTTTATGAAATGTATTCACAGCATCAGATACTTTGAGGCTGTGTGCAACACGGAGCGCGTGGTGTGTTTTTTGACAGGGTGATTTCAAAACGTCGTTGTCATTATTTCCAGAGGGCTGTCCCTCTTCTGTGCTGAACTCATTTCAAATGTCACTCAGTTCAGAGAGAGAGAGAGAGAGAGACTGTAGGAGCAGCGTTAGTGTTCAACCTTCAAAGTGACTTCTGTCAGACTTAAACCTCCTCTTGTGTTCCCCTCCTCCTCTCTCTCTGTCCTCAGCTCGTAAACAGGAGATAATAAAGATGACGGAGCAGCTGATTGAAGCCATCAACAATGGAGATTTTGAGGCTTACACGTAAGTGTGCAAATGCAATTAAGTAATACAAGTCATCATGTTGTAAGTGCTTTGTTGAGAGCATTTTGACCTCTACATTCTTCATTTCAGAAAACATGTTTTGTATAAAGGTTATTTATGTTTTCCTCTCACAGGAGAATCTGTGACCCTGGACTGACTTCCTTTGAACCGGAGGCTCTTGGAAACCTGGTGGAGGGCATGGACTTTCACAAGTTCTACTTTGACAACCGTAAGTTACTCAGTGTTGCATTTATTTTATTTCTAAAAATATCTGGGAACATTACAGATTAATAAGAGAAAGGTGGATCTTTCCTAAACAGATCTTTTATTGAAAGCTTTTAGTGAGTTATTCTGACTTGAAAGCATGGTTCATGACCTAACCAGAGTCCATTATCTTTCTATAACTGTAAGGTTAATTTGAGACTAAAGCCAATCCAAACACACCATCCGTCATGCTGTATTTTGGGGGAAACGTGTGTAAAATGAGAAACGAGACATGGTGAATGTACATTTAAATATCACTAACCCTTTCAGTAATCAGTTGGCTGCTGTTTGAAGCTGCCAACATTTGTCACCTATGGCATCTATGCTAAATGATCTCAAATGTGGATACTTAGCTACCCATCGACACCTGACCTCCGTTTACAAACAGCTGAACTTCCCATTTCCACGCCCACAGTGCTGAGTAAAAACAGCAAGCCCGTGCACACCACCATCCTGAACCCCCACGTGCACCTGATCGGGGAGGAGGCCGCCTGCATCGCCTACATCCGCCTCACGCAGTTCATGGACGCTCAGGGCCGGCCGCGCTCCTGCCAGTCGGAGGAGACGCGGGTCTGGCACCGCCGCGACGCCAAGTGGCTCAACGTGCACTTCCACTGCTCCGGAGCGCCAGCTGCCCCGCTGCAGTGAGCCCACACCAGGCCCAGGTACATCAAACCTCATTATTATCACTACCTGTCATGTGATAAGGAGTGTGGGGGACCAGGAGTTCTCAGTACTATGACTTTATAAAAACTTTTTATTGCATGCTAGGAATATTTTCTTATTTATTTTTTATTATGTACTTTTTTTCGACGCCATACGTTATGATCATGACTTTTTATGACTTTATATATTGAATTTTTGCAATTGCAATGTATACTATTATTTAAACAAATGTTATGACATATTAGGGTTTCTTATTTATAACATGCTTTATCCAACTTTCTATGACATGGCATATTTTTCAGCACATTTTATTTCATTATTAATTATTTATGGCTACTCGGCACATTTTAAACTACATTATGGCCCACTATAATATGGTGGTTTTTAAGTTTTAAATAACACAAACAAAATTCCTGTGTTCTCCATTGAATTGAATGCAACATGTTCAGCTACAGATATCTCTGAAACTATTATTTTAGTTCTAGTTTTAAATAACTTTCCCCACTGACGTTTCCTTTCCTCTCTCTCTAGCTTTGCCTGAAACTCTAAAGCTGTTTGGAGCGTTTTATTCTCCGCGGTCGGATTTGTGCCTGGATCCTGGCGGGGAAGAGAGGCAGCTTGGAGAGGTGTAAAATCACAAAAGTGGGGAAAAAGGGTGATATATTCAAAAGTAAAAAAAATAAAACATATTTCAAAAGCTTGACTAAATAACCGCCCAACACAATCCAGTCAATCCTCGCTAGGGGGGTGGGGGGTGGGGTGGGGGGGGCCCGGCTGACGCTCCTGCAGGTAGTGCATGCTCGGGGGGGGGGACACGGGGTGAAGCTGTCCCGTCTCCCATGGCCTTTATTTCCCTGTATCTGTTATGTCTGCTGTCTGGAAAAGTATTACAAGTATATATATCTAACCGAAAAACAAGTACACTCACCACATATTGAACAGAACCGGGGCAATGAGAGTAATATCTGGAAATGTGATTTATATTTTGTCTGAGAGCAGCAGAACGTCTACTTGAATAGAAGTTTGTTTGACAGGTTTATGAGGGTTGGATTTATGGGAGCAACTTATATCTACTTAATATCCAAATGTATCATCCATTTAAGTGTCAGGTCTGAGCGTCTGTACACCATGTTGTGAGGCGTTGAGATTCGTTACTGAATGGACCTTTGTTTTGATTTTGTGTTTTTGTATCCTGTGTTATGAAGCTGTTTTTACCTGTACTTTAAAGTGTTGAAAAAGGATCATTTTTAATCAAAAGGGGGGTTTTATTTAATAGAAGTGTGTGTGTGTATAAACAAATATTTATATTAGGAAAAAAGGGGATATACTGTACGTTTAGGGTGAAGGGAGGGGAGTTGAGCATGAGTGGGTTTTTTTCTCTGTTTTGAGGTCCTGAGGGTGTATACACATACAAGTACTCACTCCGGTGCATACACACACACACACACACACACACACACACACACACACACACACACACACACACACACACACACACACACACACACACACACACACACACACACACACACACACACACACACACACACACACACACACACACACACACACACACACAGAGGGTCCAGCCGTTAGGGTTGAGCCTCTCGAGCTTTAGACACACGAGGCCAGCTCATCCTGAAGTTGCAGAAGGTGTGAACTACCTAATCTGAAAGCACCGAGGCACTCTCTCTCTCTTTATCGTTATTTTGTGTATTTTTGATGTGAAGCATGAACTATTTGATCTGACGGCCTGTACTGTTGCACAGACACTTATGACTCGATGCTGTTGTGTTCGCTCTTTGAGGGACTGATCCTTCCTGCAACTTCAGGTTCCGCTCGCCTGAATCCTTCCCGTCCCTCCGCCTCTCTACTTCTATCATTCCTGCCTCTTATACTTACTCCACGTCCCCATTACTGTCCGAGTAGCACCTCGTCGTGTGATGATGATGTCACCCTTATGCCTGTCTCTCTTGTTCTGACCGTGTTCTTGAAAAACGTGTGTGTCGTCCGTCTTGGCTTGCTGTACTTCTGTGTGAAGTCCTGGAAATATTTTAAAAAGCATGTTCAAAAGGGAATGCAGCCGAGGGATTGGACAAAAAAAAAAAAAGGCATGATGATGGGACGGGGCTCTGGGACCTTCGCTGATGGCAATCAATGGATTTGGTCCCTTTTTGTCACAGTTTTTGTTGTAAAATGTCGTAGTTGTTAGTGTGTTGGTGTTGATATTTTAATTTTAGCCAGATATATAAAAAATGAGGGGATTTGGAATAAAGGAATCTGAGACTGCCACAAACTTTTTTTACTGCCCGTTCCTCCTCACATGCTGAACTCTCGAGATAAACATACTTAATAACAGAGGAACTCACAACATCATAAAAGCACATGAGATAAAAGTGTCTCCCTCCAAAGAGGAGAAAACATATCTCCATGTCAGTCGTTGAACACTGTTTTTGCACTGTGTCGTACAAACTTGTGAGTGTGTGTCTTTCTACGCTGCTCTGTAGTAACTCACGATCACGCTTCAATCACACACCGTGGTAAACACTGACAGATGAGCATATTTCAAAAGATGAATCCTAGTGAGGCGTGTCCTCCTGTATCAACCGCCTGTGCTTCTGAGTGATGTGACATATCTGACATGCCATGACCACTGTGTCCCCCACAAACACACACACGTATTTTTGCGTCATAACAAGGATGCTTTGTAAATCTGTTTGTAGATCTGCTGTGCTGTGGCCCAGGTGTGTGCTGATGCCACCAAATCTGACAAAAATGCTTTTCTTTCATTGTGGATGTTTGATCGGAAAATGAAGATGCAGTTAAACTTTACGGGTTATCTTACAGAGGCGAAACTGATATTAGGGAACAAATAGATTCATAGTCAAGTTTGCCGAAGTATTTGGACAGCTGGATTTAGTTTAAATGTACACTTAAGATGATGGATATGGAGTGAAACATTGACTATCGATCTGAGAGTGGTCAATATAACTTGCAGAAACAAACATTTCTCTTAAAAATATCAGAATCTTTGAACCTATAAAAAACAAAACTGCCCCAATTGAATATCAAAAATGTCCACTCATACCACATCAATTCAGATATAAGATTTACATTTAGTAGGACTTATTATTAAAGTTACATGACTACCTATGTTTCCGTAGAGAACTACAGAGTGGCCTCCCTGCTTCAGCTGAAGATCCATTTGAACATTTCACCATGACAGGGTATTGACTTTTAAAGCTTGCTGATGTAAATAGAAAATGTGACCAAATATAGACTTACCTTCACACAGGGTAAACACTTTGATAAACTCCTTAGTTAAAATACTTTGGCAAATACGCAATATATGTTAGATTCAAACAGTACCTGAGGAAAATGTTGAAACGGGATTATTAAAACCACAATGTTAAACAACAACACTATATATGCAGTTCTACAAATGGAAGAAATATGCATGTGTACTTTCTGGTAATTTTTCACTGTTTACTCAATAAAGAAATGGAAATCTATGTTACTTGCATCCTAGAGGTTATGAAATGGTTCCGTCTGAGATATCAAAACAAAGTGATGTGATGTCACATTAAAATTGTTAGCGAAAGCCTTAGCTTGTACTACGTGAGTAAAATGCATTGTAACCTTAAACTGAAGGGGCTACACATGTGTGTCTATACTTTGAGTTTCAATGGATGCTGGATTTTTTTTGCATGACCATACGGTTAATAAACATACATTTAAAATATCACGTATTTGTTTGAATGGTTGTTCTTCATAGGTTTGTTATTAATCGAAACATTGAAAAGTATTTAATAAAAATAACATTTCAATATTGGTGTTGGTTTCTCTCTCGTCGCAGCTTATTGTTATGGATGCAGTAATAAACATATTCAATGGTCGTTGATAAATTACTGTTTATGTAGTAGTACTGTATATTTTGGTAGTTAGCATTTACTGTATGTACTGTATATGAATAGTAAGGGAAAAAAACGCTATTTAATGTTACGTTTTCAATATAGGAGTGTATTTAACACTGGAATACCAATTCATGCATTCGTTGACATGTTGATGACTTTGCAAACACTTATGTCATTTATCAACAGTATTTGCTTAAATATTGTTAATATTTAAACCCTTTTATCCCAGATTTTTTTTTTGGAATGTTTAAAGATCGTCCTTCAAACTTAGTCCCCGAGGTATCCTTTCAAACAGACCAATAACTACTGTCTGTTATATCTGCTGTAGCTGCAGTACTAACAGTCACCTGTAGGTGGAGCCAAACACCAAGCAAATCAACCTAAATACTTTAAGCCTGTTGTAAAACACTCAGCTGCACTAACATACTGCATGTGTATTAGAGTTTTTCTCGATTGCTACAGTAACACACTTCTTTTTTTTTTAATTGCTCAGTTTCTCAGAACACTAAACACAATTCACAAAACCACACACCCAAAGTGAAACCTAATTTCTCCTGCTAAGTGAAGAACTGCACTCAAAACTACATAAACACTTACCAAATGCAAACTTTTGCACCACATATAACACACTTCATTCATAATACTGGATTGTTTGACCACCCAACTACACACTGCTGAGCATAATCTAAAGCACTTTCATCTTTTATGGGCTATGCTCTGTACATAAAGATTGCTATAGAGAAATACAGTAAATGAAGAAATACAAATGAGTTGTTGAAAAAAAATCACATTTTATTCAAAAATAACATTGTGCAACATGCACACAGCTCATAGTTACTATGCTTCAGATCTCTCTAAGTGTGATGGCATTGTTTGTAACTGCTGCTTCCTGTGCCTCATCCTTGGCTTTCCACCTGCACCTCTTTTTTTCAGTCCTTCAGTTAAACAACAAAGATATAGTGGTTGGTCAGTGTGTGTGTTGCATAAAAGTAAGTTTACCACAGTACATTGTGCAGGATGTTTGTACAGTTATAGTATGCAACATGCCAACAATTCAATTACAGTAATGAAGTAAATATGTTTCACACAACAGATATAAGCACTGATATATCATGAATTATGCAGAGCTGAAAACTGTTAACTAACCTATTTTCAAGTCTAAGTGTCCGGATTACAGAGGCAACAGTTCATCGGCTTAGATTAGGCTGAACCCTCTGTCCAGTCAAACCATGGTCTCTCCCTCCAGCTCTACCTCTCACTCTCACCCACCTCTTCCTCCTCCTCCTCCTCCTCTCACTCTCAGCCCAGCTCTTCCTCTTCCTCTTGCTCTTGCTTCCATGTTGGCTTCCATTGTTGCTGTAAGAAAGTACTCACCTGTGGTCTTTTTATAGTGCTAACATCCTGATTGATGAGCTAACAATTATGCGATCAGGTGTTTGGTCAGGTGGAATGCGTTTCTTGATCATTGGTCCATGTGTGAGGCATTTTGAATATCAGTGTTTTAAACCAGCTAACACGTGACTTTATGTCAGATTCCTGTGTCTTACGTGGAGAAACGTGTGCAGTGCTTTGCAAAAAGTGCCATGTTGATTTGCAAATTGTGCGAAAAGCTGAAAACGTGTTTAGAGTTTTGGAGATTTGAGCCGATGTTTTGCTCTTTGAGTGTCAGTTAAAATAATTGTGCTTTATGTATAATTTTAGTGTGTTAGCAATCGACAAAACTGTAAAAACGGTTGGCAGTGTTCAAGAGCTTCCATGTCATGTGACCAAATGACTCAATCAATGCAGGATTATATCGATACACTGAATAAATTAGAAACACTTCTATTTTAAATGAATATTGTTTACATTCTTTGCAATAGCTTCCATGTCATGTGACCTACAGTAGTGCTACCAAATCCATGCAGGATTGTATTGCTACATAGGACAAGACATTGAATTTAAGTGTAAATTGTATATATGAATCATTTAATACAAAACGTCAGCATTTTCTCATTTCTTACCTAATAGATTTCATGTCATGGGACCCAATGACTCCAAATCAATGCAGCATTGAATTAGACAGATTTTTAGATCACCTGATTTTTTATATAAATATTTGAATAAAAACTCAGTTGTTTTTTTTATTGAAAAGACTTAATAATGTTCAATGGCTTCCATGTCAATTACAAGTTAATTCTACATTTCCTCAAAGGGAACTACAAAGTCCTCCATTTAGTGCAAGAGTGAAAAGAAATACGAAGATTGTGCCGCTTTCTTCCACCATTTTCACTCCTTTAAGGGTGTGAATGTTCCCCCTTGAAACTGGAGAAACCTCTGCCAGGGATTCTGACAATAAATTATATTTGGGTCTGTATGTTGTGGGTTTAGCATTAAGACATTCACACAAAAAAAGAGCACACTTTAGGCTTGATGATTTTTAATTACATCAAATGGATTTATGTAAAAAGTGGAAAAGGAGGAAAACACTGGGTTTCATCACCATCATGTTCAACATGTTCAACACAGCTACAGAAGTCTGCACGTTCTGGGTCAAAGGTCACCGTACGGAGGGCCTTCTCAGGAAGTACAAACACCGTACTGTGGAGGTATGGAGTTAGCAGGAAGTGTGCTTTTACGGTTTCCTTTTCAGAGCAGGGTGGGA
Organism: Notothenia rossii; assembly: GCF_949606895.1. Lineage (NCBI taxonomy): Eukaryota > Metazoa > Chordata > Actinopteri > Perciformes > Nototheniidae > Notothenia > Notothenia rossii. The sequence goes on from NC_136909.1 coordinate 79,315,426, forward strand.
AGCGATACATGACACGATGTAGTGTGATTTACCATATGACGATATATGATATAAGCTAAGATGAACAGTGTGTAGTGTTTCAGGGCCTCCAGCTGTTTATAGGTCACCTGACACACTCCCATGATGAGTCTCTTTTTCTCTCAGATCTCATGATTGGCAGGCAACAGACGCCATCACACAGCTGCTATGGCTTCCTGTCCAAGTCCATTTGGCATCCTTTCAAATAACCTCCCCTGACGTTGTCCTCTTCTTTGATTGGACAAAGGAAGCGGGATGATTGTTTGCTCCATGCAGATTGTGATTTTCAGCATTTTTAGCAGGTTGGTGCTGACATGCTTTTTAAAATGTTTTTTACAAGCCTGAATGAATGTTATCCTTTCTTGTCCATGCTGCATATTTACAAAACACTTTTTGTGATCATGGCGTTGGGCAGGAGAAGGTCCTACTGACTTAAAAGTTGCACAGAAAATCCAAAATGGAGTCACATCAGTCTGGTTTAAGATTGCCCTTTTGGCTGTTGTCTGAACATTGGCACTTAGTCTCAGTCCGTAGTGCACATCTAGCAATCCGTCACACTGAAGGACACATGGCAGTGCAATCTGCCACAGCTTTAGTCTTTACAGAAGATCAAAACTGTCACAGCAACATTTTCTAGTATTTTTTCTGTTTCCTTGATTCAAGGAAGAAAAACCCAAACAGAGAAGGAATCCTCTTTTCTCTAATCAAATGTCCTGGGTTAAAATAAAACAAAAAAAAGAGGGAAACGGGGATATACAATCTTTTCTCACTGTAGACGGTCTCAGAAGATTAACTCTACAAGGCTTCAGACTCACAGCTCCAAGGCCACCTTTCTCTCTGAGTCCCAGGCAAGCAAAGAGTGGAAAGAGTACGAGTAGAAAGGAAAAGGAGAGAGATTACGAAGTAAAGAGGCAGCGTTGAAAGAAAGAAAAAGAGAACACAAAGTCAAAAAGGAGAGAAAAAGAAGATTAAAGTCACAAATTGTCAGTCTGCAGTGATATACAAGAGAAGGAAGCAGCCAGCCTGGGTCTACATGCACTGTGGAGGAAACAAGAAGGGGGAAGGATTTCAGCGTGACACCGAAGCCATGCAGTAACAACAAGCAGCCTGACAACAGCAAAGGGACTATTTTCTTTGTTCACCAGCAGGAAACACTCAGCAGTCACCTTCACCAACAACACATCAGAAGCATCACGGAGGAGGGATACGTGAGGTGTTGGGGTGGGGTGAGGTGGGGGGCTCCTCTCGTTGGGGGGCTTGGGGACACAAACAGGCAAAGCGTTCAGCGACCTGGGTAAACGGCCCATATGCCATGCAGACCCCCATCAGGGTCCCATCGGGTTCTCATAAGGCGGCGTTTGGCACCACAGGGACAGTGGACAGGACAGTGAGGAAGAGGAGGAGGGGGGATGAGGTTTGGGCTTAGCAGGGGAAGCAAGTGCACGGCAGGTTGGACGACATCTGTTACACCATGTTTTAGGTTCCCATGGAGACAAGACTGAACCCCCCCCACCCCATTTCTCCCGCTCGAGCAGCACTCACTCACCACGCGCTCACAGCATGGTAGCAGTTTAGCTTTGCTGCGGCTCCCCGCTCCTGCTTTTAGACTCTCTGCCCTCCACATCTGTAGGACAAAGGCAACGTTCATGTTACATCTGAAGACAGTGACGAGAAATCTTAATTTACTTCATACCGGAATATATTTCAGATTAATATATAAATACATCAAAGCAACTTCAAAACAGAGTACAGAAGCAGAAATAAATAAGGATATAGAGGTGAACAGCTCTACTCTTTTTGGCACAGAAAGCAGTGCCCGTCTTTGATTATAATTTAAGGGTTACTACAATCTGTACAAGATCTCGTCTAAAATACATGATCAAATATTATCCATACAGTATGTGGTGCGTCAGGGTGAGTCAATACAACATTTCAGATCCCAAAAGAAATGATGTACGCTTCATTCACAAAACAATCTGACCATTGAAAACTCAACTCTACTTTTCTCTTCTCTCAACTATTCTACTACTTCCTGTTACTATAACTCTATAGTGAGCTGAATACAAGTCAAATATAACCCCCCCTCCCCCTGGTCCTCCACTGCTTTCACTCTCAGCTTCCTCTTCACCAGCTACACCTTCCCTCAGATCATTTTGGGAATGAAGCTTCATCGTTTTGTCACCAGCCCAAGATGAATGACCATCAGATCAAAACCCACGGAGATCAGGTTAATATCAAACAACAAGAAAATACAGAAAATGTGTCAAAAAAACCGAAACAAACCGTACACACCGTCAATATAGAAACAAACAAAAAAAAGGTACACATGATAACCATTTTGATCACAGCAATCAAAATGAGCGTCGGACAAGAACAAAGCCGTGCAATTTAGTGAATGATGCAACCGAGTTAAAAAGCAGTGAAGAAGACAGAAACCCAAACAGCATCAGTAACAGAAAGTGGAAGCGAATGTATTATCCGACACATTGAAAAATGTGGCCCACAATGCTTTGTTTTATTGGACATTAAGATGATTTGGTAAAACAGAAACTCTGAGCCTTGATGCATTAACCCCAGACTGCAGATAATAGCAGAGTGTTAACGGATTGGATGAGGAAACAATAATATGGCTGTAAGATGAAAGAACATTCATCAAAGTCCCACCCCGGAGAATAAGGCAGAAAACCAAAACAACAGCGATTCACCAATCAGCACCGAACAGAAAAAGAACAAAAACGCCACACAGAGATAGTGCTCCAATAAATACATGCAGAGGAGGATTTGTAATTTATCCATTATTCATTCTCCCCCTCTTTTCATTAAGTCTGGGGGGGGGGAAAGATCAGCGAGCCGGACCCCCACCTCGTTCACACACACCCGTACTCATACCACAGAGACTGGTTGTCCTCTGCGTTCAGTGACTGCTCCAAATTATTCTCACCACTGGGATCAAGGCCCTCGTTAATTTCTGTCACACTGGCTGGGCTGGATCTCATCTGGCCATTTGATTGGCTGTGAGGCTCGTTTTGGGAGGGGATAGGAGGAGGAGAGTGTGTTTTATTCGTAACAGGGGGCCCGCTGATGTTGCTGACTAGGGAGGGGTTTAGAGACAGGAAGGGGTGGGTTTTGCACGCCGACTCACTAAAGATGGAGTCCATGAACACGGACTCTACAGTGAAGGAGGGGCCGAGGAAGGACTCGAGGGTGGAGAGGTCGGGGTCCTCCAAGCTATGGCAAGGTAAGCTGAGTGACTTGGGCATGGTGGTGGCAAGGGGTGCCTTTAGGTTGGTGCTGGAGGGGTGGTACTCACTGGGTGTGGGCTGGGAGCAGACCCCAGCCTTAGTGGAGGCGCCGTTGGGAGACGTATCCACGGAGATGGGGGACCGGCTGTCCTTGGAGAGCAGGTCGTGGAGGCTGGTGCGCCGCGTAGAGCCCTCGGCGGTGGAGATGACGCTGCTGGCGCGGGGCAGGGTGGACGAGGCGGAGTCCAGGAGTCCCGACACGGACGTCGCTTTGCCCTGCGACGACAGGGAGGAGCGGAGGGGCACGGAGCCCTTCACCCGGGTGCTCTCAGCCTTACGCAGCGTGGGGCGGCCCGGCTGACCGGAGGACCTCGGAGGACGGTCGGAGCTGACGGGCGCCGCTTTCCCGCTGGCGGAGCGGAGGATGCCCCGGGCCTTCGTGACAGGACGCTCCTTCTGCACATGCTCAGAAGAGGTGGAGAGGCGGGGGGAGTCTACAGTGAGGTTCTCCTGACTGCCAGACTGCAGGAGAGAGCAAACATGAAGAACAGGAGCATTACATATCGTACAAGCCTTCCATACTAGGTATTTTTATCTTTTCTAAATGTACCAGCATGCTATGTTTCAATTCAGAACTGTTTCAGAAATGTTTCACCCAAAAATTGTGATGGTTTTCCAGGAAATGTGTTTTCTTTACTGCTCAATGACAGTTTCTTGAATATCTTTGACATGTGAACAAACAGCACATGTTATGAAGTCATCCAGGGCTTTAGGAAACAGACATTTTCAACAACATTTTTTAATATATATAAAATGATTTAATAAAAAATAAAAAAGGGAACTAGCACTAGATAAATGGTTTCCTTTCATTTCCATAAAAGATTTGTACACTTCACGTCACAAAATATCCGGCAACATACACATGAGTTATATCTGAGTCGGACCCTCACCTCTGCAGGATCGATGCCCTCGTCCAGGAACTGCTGCAGGGACAGCACCTCGCAGGCTGGGGACCCCGTCTTCCTGCCGGGGGGCTGTCCCGGGTCGAGGGGCCTCCTCAGCTGCAGGGGGCTCTGGTGGGAGGTTCTGGAGGAGCAGGGCTGCTGCACCGGGCTGCTGCCGCTGCTGGACCACACCTCCTGGTCCAGACTCAGGCTGAACTCCCCGCTGCTCTCACTGTGGGGCCGGCTCAGGCTGCCATTCAACGTGCCTGTGGGGGGGGAAATAATCTATGGTTTATATTGACCTTTATTTTTTACCACTAGCAAGTAAGTAGAGCAACACTTTCATTGAATATGAAATACATTTGTGGTGCAGGAAACATTTGAATACATTGTTCTAACTCTGATAGCCCATGTAAAACCCTGGCCATCGATCACTGATGACTTGACAATTAGAGAAAAGAGGAAGATTTCAGGTGATGACATTTCAGAAAGCTGGAAAACCTAAATGAAATATTAAAAGCGCATGTTTCAAAGATGCATGACATCACGCATTTGGAACAAATTCAATTTCTGTGAAAGAAAGGGCACTTAATATTGCCAGAATTCAGATTTGATCATCCAGTTCCTTAACGTTTAAAATACGGTCAAATGGACATTTTCAAAGGAGCAAACATTGAAGTAGGATTCGAGTGAACACATGAAAGGAAAAGGGATAAGAAGAAGTGAAGAAGGGAGGCAAGAACACTTAGTTTAGAGGAGGAAGAGGAAGAAGGAGTAAAGGGAAGGAGGAGCATACCTTTGCCCTCCAGAGGAGAGGTGAGGTGGGAGTTATTGTTACTATTACTACTGATGGTCCTGTTGCTATGGAGACTGGGGGGTCTTGAGGCTGGGTAAGGGACAAGAGGGAACACACACAAACACACACAATTAGGATGTATAAATATACACATGCACAGAGTAACACGTAGGTACAGCTAGCGGTTGGAGGAGCGTCTCCTGCGGGGCGGCAGATGGCTCCTGCCAGGCGGAGGATCAGAGCCAACATGTCCGCTCAGTAAACAAAGAAACAACTGACAGAGAGGACAGGGACGCCCAAACCCAAGGGCAAAGCCCCCTCAGAGAGAACTGAGAGACAGTACACTCAAATCCAGCACCGGACACTTTTGTTTAACGATGCTATGGACAGTCTTGCACTAATGTAAATTCTCAAAGATATTGAAGTGACTGTTATTTTGATTGTTGTGCTTTTATTTAGGTCTTAATGTGTGCGTATGTATAAATGTGTCTTTTGATTGTGTGTATATAGGATATACATATTTTTATATATATTTGTTTTTGTATTCGGGATTTTGGGAAACGGTATTTCGATCTCTGTGTCTGTACACACAAACGGAAAGATTGACAATAAAGTTGACTTTGACTGATTAACAGAGGGGGAAAGAGGGGGGCTGCACAATTAATCAAACATTAATCATGATGACCCTCATATAAATAAGCATGATTGACTGTGATATTGAAGTTTAAAATGTGTGCTCTGCTCGTCTGCAGTACGGAACAGAAATGCACTGAATTCAGATAAAGAAGATTATATTTATTTTGAAGCAAATATCTGTTCATTACTAGGAATGGTGCACAATTTGAAAGTGAGGGCCGTGCTCTTGATTTATTTTAAGGTAAAAGGTTTGGAACATTTGTATGTATATTTTGAGTCTAGGAGAAGCAGTTGAATCTGTCTTCTTTTGATAATCTACATATTTGTACACAAACAGGAAGGTAGAGAAACATGGAAGAGAAAGCAGTCCTCCAGTTTATTTAATTGAGGAAACGTTATAAGTATTTATTTTATTGTGATCTCGGTATTGAGCAGAATACTCATGATGATCTTTGTGGCTATAATCGTTCAGCCCTACAATAGAGTAAGATTAGGGATACTAAAGAAGACATGGAGGAATAGGTGAACCTGAGGAGGAGGAATTGAGAAGGATGAAAGAAAAGAATGGGAAAACTGTGAACTGTGTTTTATGGATAGTTTTAGCCAGAGACCCAGAACTGCAAAACCATTTTATAACTGGTTATATGGACATTGGTGACACCAAAAAGAAAATGAACGATCACATGACTGAACCAGCCCTTTGCAGCCCAGAGGGGGATTCAGTGCAGAGAAGTGGTCACTACAGAAGCTACAGGGCACTCGGCACAAAACACTCATCTGAACAGGAGAGCGACACAGAAACAGAGCACAGATGCCTACAGTGCATAACAGGTGAAGCTTAATGAGTTTTTCATGGTCTGAAACCAGAGAGCAACAATCGATGTCTGAAACTACTATCGAGAATTGAAAACATAATAACATCTCTGAAAGATGACCTAATGGCTGATATATTATTAGTAATGTCTGGTGCGTGTCTGAGTGAGAGTTTCCTTTCATCAATTACCGAGTCGTAATGGAATGTACAACAATGTATTCGATTTTAGAAATGCATTCTGGGAACTCAGCACTTAAGTGTACCATCAGCGCCGAACCTGAGTTCTACTTACGTCCTGGGGAGTCAGTTTAATGATGGAATAATAGATTAAATACAATATTTGAATGCAAAGTAGAAGTAAGTATGCCCACATTAAACCTTGTGCCTCAGTGTGCTCACTTTTTTGTTCACGTTAATGCGCATGGCATAAATGCTGACAAGGGTGGCTTTGTCTGTTTTATGCCCAAGTTCATTCCGAGCCACTATAATAATTGTATAATACATGTGTATCCAAAATACATATGAACATATATACACTGTTCATATGTAAACATGCATTATGCTTTTAAAAAGGTTGACATTCTGAATACAAAGGAAAAATGGTTTAGTTGTTATAAGGACTTATATAAATATATTATCGCAGTTTTTTAATGAAATGGTCGTCCTCTAAGAACATCAGAGCAGCAGATTAACATAGTGAATTAGTTACATTAAGAGTAACTAAATAAATATATATGATACAATAAATAGAAATAGAAATGCATTGAAACTAAAACTGTATTTTCAGAGAGGTTAGAAATGTATGTCAGTGTTTTGGTGGATGTTTAACAACTGGGTCATCAGAGCGGGCAGCCCCCCCTGATGAATAGTTGCAGATGAACTGCTCTGGATCATTCTAAAGCCTGAATTAGAGTCAATCCTACTTTCAATGGAGGCTGATCTCTCCCTCTCCCTTTTTTTTTGCTCTCCAATAAAATTGCTTTTCCAACTGTAGATCAAGCTCAACCGAAGCACACGAAGGAAGCCTAAAGATTAGCATTGGGACTGCTGAGGATATGACCTGCTTTTTTAGGCTAATCAGTCATTTCACATTCCTCCTTTAGAGAGGCTGCTACAACCACACATCACTTTTCTTATTTCATGTCATGTCAAGACTTACCTTGAATCTTGGGGTCATCTAAGGAGCCGGCAACATCCTCACATGAAGCATTATCTGCTGAGACACAGAAGAGAGTGATGCTACAGCTGCTTTTTTCTCTCAGATCTGACAATATATCACCACCTTCATATGAATCTTCACGCATGAGTCCAATCCGCGTAAAACGGAAAAAATAAACAACTATGTGCAATATGTGGAATATATATATATATATATGCCGTTAATAACTGCAATATACACCTGGCTGCTAAATCCTCAGAAATGTTGCAGGATGTGTATTTTTCTTATCTTTTTTATTTTTAATATTTTTGTATGCATGCTTCTTACAGTAGGTAACATTGAGCTGTCTTTGGCTCTTTTCTGCTGTAACAATGTAAAGTTCCTCTGTGGGACTAAAGGCATTCTGATTCTGAACTAACTCCTGAAATGTGTTCAGTAAAAAAGCCCAATACACGAAGAAATTGTCAGGATCTCAACATGCCGATTTTGTCTCTACCCTCGCAGGAATAAACCCATCATCCTGACCTTTGACCTGGAGGCGGAGCTTGGCCCTGCTCTGCCTGGCGGTGGGCAGGGTGAGCGTGGAGTAGTCGATGGCGTTGGTGGAGTAGGTGAGTTCCTTCATGCTCCGCCCGCTGCGCCGGCTGCTCCCCGCCGTGTCTCTGTCTCCGGCCTCAGCTCCGTCCAGGTGGTCGATGCTGCTCGCCCACTCAGCGCCGGGACCACCCGCCACCGCCATGGTCTGCAGCAGGTCGTTCATGGCTGGATGTGCAGCAGAGGAACGGAAATTAGGACAAATCAAATCATACTTTACCTATTGCTTTTAACTTTTCGTCATAGAGACAATTTGTTTCCCTTAAGGGAGGTAAAATGGCTCAGATTAAGGCAACCATTTGATAAAAAGCCCTTATACAGGCTACTAGAGCGAGCAAATCATATCCCAAAAATCTAAATTATTATAAGGTCAACTTAATTATTCCATGAAAAAATGTTAACATCCACTTCAAGTCATACTTTAGCTAGTGCTAACTTTTACTTTTCGTCATAGAGACCATTTGTTTCCCCTTAGTATAATGGATCAGATTAAGGCAACCATTTCATAAAAAGCCTTTATTGGACCTCATACAGGCTACAAGTCAATCCTACTCCTAACAAATCTAAAAGATGTTAACTTAATTTTTCAGTGAAAAAAATAAAAAAAATTGGTGTAGCGTAATACATTCAAGGGATGTGCAAAAAATAAATATTTGACCCAAAGTGCACAAAGATGGCAGCTGCAACTTTTTTTTTTAAACAGGTGATCCATCACCTCAAGAGGCCACTGTCTTTATGCACTTTGTTTACTGAGCTATGTGCGACGGCAGAGAAGCATGAAGGCATGCAAAGCTGCAAAAACCATGAAACTCCATGTCAGCAGAATAAGATCTGAAATGCAGCACACTGACGGAAAGAAAAAAGAGAGAGAGACAGACAGAGAGAAAGAGAGAAACAGAGACAGACAGAGAGAGAGAGGGAGACAGACAGAGAGAGCCAGCCCCATAGAAGCAGCGAAATATGTGAGCGCATGCTACAGCCTATCATAGCGCATGTCACAGCCTAAGAGACAACAACAACAGAAAACAGCTGTTCATCTCCTCATGGCTCACTTCTGATTACTCCTCTACTTCACGTGTCTTCCTGTTCTTTCTTTCTTTTTACATTTGATACTTGCGGTTTTGTAATAATATATTGTTGTAAATTGTTTAATGAATTGTATTTTTTTCTCTTTCTTATCATATCACTATTTAATTGTATTCTCCTTTACGCTTTGGCAATATTGTTCACCTGCCAATAAAGCATATTGAATTGAACGTAGAGAACAAAGAGAGACAGAGAGACAGAGAGAGAGAGAGATAGAGAGACAGAGAGACAGAGAGAGAGACAGAGACAGAGACAGAGACAGAGAGAGAGAGAGAGAGAGAGAGAGAGAGAGAGAGAGACCAAGGGCTCCATTTCAAGTCCTCCATGGTGAGTGAGAGCAGAGGCGATCAGGCGGTTGATGATTGAATTTTTTTTTTTTTAAGTCATGCTATAATCAAAGATGGAGGCAAACACACCACAGGCGCATGAAAGGCAAACCAGCAGCCACTCCCAGCCATCCACTCACCTCAACACACCACACCACACACACAAGGCCTTTCATTTGGTTTACACAAAGAAAATAAACAATGACAAAGCTGCCCAATAAATTCCCTTTTGCATAGTTATTCCCACAATGACCAAACTATAAGAGATAAGGCTGTAGTGGATGAAACTGTAACACACACATCTACAGGAAGAGGAGATGCTAACTTTAACATCAGTTGTTGCATTGGAGTTCACCAATACATTCAGTTGTGTACATCTTAGCTCAACACAAGTTTGTGCTATTCATTTGCTAAAAGTGAGAATAAAAGGGACACGCTGGTGACACCTGATAAAAGCTGAGAGCAGATACTCTACAGGAGTGAGTGGAGGCGGCAGGAGGTGACGGAGGGGGGGGGGGGGGGGGGGGGGTTAATAGGCAAAAATGTAAAGGACAAGTCACTGATGTCGGCAGGGTATGCATGGAGGTGAGGTGACAATGCAACACATTTTAAACCTAAATCTTGTGCAGCCGTATGTAAATACTACAAGATAATATCACCACTGCAAAATGCTCTTCCGTAAATATTACATGGAAGTGTGTTGCCTGCAGGCCTGAGTAGCTTTAAGAGCTATGGCTGAAACTGACACACTGTCACTGTAAGTGTCACGCCCCCACACTGCAGCCACCGTGAAATCAGTGACTGTTCCTTCTTTGTTTCTGCTAGTGTGGCGATGAGAGGGAGAGGAGGAGGAGGAGGAGGAGGAGGAGGAGGAGGACTAGCGTGGCGGCTAACGGAGGTCTTACACATGGAGCGTCGGTAGATGGCTTTGGCCTTGTCTTTGTCCTTGGATCTGTTCCTCATGAAAGGCAACCTTTTTAAAGCTGTCAAGAGCGCAGCCAGAGACAGACAGACAGACAGACAGACAGACAGACAGACAGAAAGACAGGGAACAGAGAGCGACAGAACGAGCCCGAGGGAGGTGGAGGGAAGAAAAAGAAAGAAAAAGGAGGGCAGAACAGAGGGATGTGGTTAACATTTGAACAAAGAGAGATGCAGAGAGAGAGCTGAGCCCCTGGACACTCAACTGGACAATAGACAAACAATGCAATGCACAGTATCACTATAAGGTTTAACAGCAGGGGATTATGTTAATATAAAGCATTGTTGATTTATCATTAGGCCTGTCACAATAAATGCTGGTGTAGGACCTTATGTTGTCCCAGAAATAAGATATATGACTTTCAATCTATGATGGATTATTAATGCCACTGATGATAATCTGATGGCATATTAAATCAAGAACACCCTTTCAAAGAGCAATTCACTTCTAAATATGAATAATTGTAGTCATTGGAATGTAAAAATGTTTTAAAATATGCTAAATAAATAAACATAAATAAAATGGATCAACCAAAACCTGTATTAACAGAAATGCACAGATGCCCAAGTCTTTTAATGGTAGGGTAATCACTGCTGTTGATTCTGGTATCATGCTGGTTTAAGTGTTTGGGACATACAGTATGTAAACATTACGGGCAATATCAAGGTCAGCTAAAGTGTTCGTGGTCATATCCATATCACATGACGAGGGATTATTGGACAGGTCTATTGATTATCAAGTGTAAGGTATTTTTAATCTATACCTTCTTTGTATATCATGCTATCAACATGTTAGATTTGGTTAATGGGCTCAAAAAGAAGTACCATTAAAAGCAGATTTACACTTTTAACTTTCCCAATAAGGTTGTGTTCAGCGTCACAAACTTCAGTTTTTTTTACTATTTTGTAAATGCTTGTTCAAGAGCTTTTTAGTTGGACTGCAACACATCCCACAGATTTATTTAATACCTGTATAATCCTATAAAAAAAGGGCAGACTTTTAAACAAAGACAGATTATGCAAACAAACACACAAATGTAAAACACTAACGCACATTTCTCCTGCACACAACAACAGTCACTCATGGTTATGGTCATGAGTGTTGCATTCTGCATTACATACTGTACTGTACACAACAACACATCTGTCAACACATTACCACCTACATGACACACAGAGGATGGATATATTAAAGGGTGCAATCAGGAGAGTGAAAAGGTCAAAGGGCACCTGAACAGCATCAGGGAGGACTGCAGTGTTTTTATAGACATAACCAAGAGAAATGATCATGTCTTTATGTTTTATACAAGTACCTACGTTAAGGTAAGTTTGTTAACGCCACCATTTTCTGATCCCTAGGGGTAAAAAACAAACTTGTGCCGAGTTTAATAGCTTCTTGATTATACCAAACGCATATACAGTATAATAATAATAATTGTTTTTGCATTTTGTAAATTGTGTAACTTGCTGCTGTTAAATACCATCAAACTATGTGCAATATATACATATGCCATTACTAACTGTAATATATACCTGGCTGCTAAATCCTAAAAACTGTTACAGGACTTGTATTTTGAAAAGTATGTACATTTTTATTATATCATAACTTAGTAATTCTTTGTTAACATAGGTAACATTAAGCTGTCTGTGGCTCTTTCCTGCTGTAACGATGCAAATGTCCCCTCTGTGGGACTAATACAGGTATTCTGATTCTGATAAATCTACACAACTTAATAAAGAAGTTAACCCACTCATTTCTATGAAATTGTAAACCCCACTAGTCCATGTACAACTTTCTTTATTCCGTATCTTCTAGCTATTCCAGACATCCAGGATGTTGACACCGCTTGCACTGCCTGGAAGTCAGCCATGTTGCATTGCACCTTTTAATAGCTTGGATGCTACGTTAGAGTGCTTTTCTCTGTTATCTACAGGTGAACTGCACAGATCAGCAGGTTGACACGACTGTAACTGAGAGCTAAGGAGCTTAAAAGCTGCTGGAGAAGCAGTTCATACTGGACCTGAGCCAAAATATACCTTTTCCAATATGTGAGCCACATCAGAAGCGCTTGATTCAGTTTGACACCAGAACACTGTTACTGTTAATTCACAGATTATCATAGCACTGCTGTAACATTATCAGAGTCACGACAGACAGCCAAAAAAAAAGTTTTTTACCAAATTGATGGGTAAAAGGGCACAGAAATCAAGCGCTCTCTGGTGTGTCAAACATAGGAAACACATATTTTTTCCACACAGGTCCAAAATTGAGAGTCAACCCTGTGGTTCTGTGCAGCTCAACCGTGACCTCTAGGACATCTGAGTGACACAGACAATGGACTCACGATAACATGCCCCGAGAGACGTGACTGTCGGTTCACAATCCCCGCCCACCCTACCCATCCGCAGCATACCATTGGTTGAACCCTGCCCTTGGGCATGGGCCTGCTGCCCTCTCCTCCCTTTGCAGAGAGAGAGAGAAGCAGAGGAGCAGTTAGGGGAGGAAAGACCCATTCAACCACTCAACCAGGACACAATTAATCAAACCAACACACACACAAAACAAGAATCAGTGTGTTTAGTGGGTACGATTATGTGTCTGTGAAAGTATTCAGGATCCCATGAACGTAGCAGTTTGCAAACTACTTTCTTTGTGTGTACACACTTGTGTCCATTTTTGTATGAAATAGTGTCTGAGTATTTCATCAGATGTACATTTACTGTACATTGTTTAGAAAGATGAATATCTGGGAGTTTGTAACCTGCAGGTCCGCTGCAACTCTGACTACTTTTAAATCCAGGCTTAAGACTTTTCTTTTTGCCGCTGCTTTTAATTGATATATTCATATCTTAAACTGCACTGTAACTTTTATTATCTTTGCTTTTCAATGAGTGTTTCTAGATATCATTTTATAATATGTTTCTTAATGCTCTTAATGTCTTTCATTTTTGTAAAGCACTTTGAATTGCCTTGTGTTGAAAGGTGCTATATAAATAAACTTGCCTTGCTATCTGTTTGTATAAAGTGTATTTTTGTTTATCTCGAGCAACCAGAAACAAGGTCCCTCAGTAGTGGGTGTATCTGTCACTACCCTGACTTTGAAACTTGAGTCTCCATCTGTGTGTGAGTGTGTGTGAGTGTGTGCTTGGACTCACTGTTGCTCTTCTTCTGTGTGAGTGTGTCATCCAGCGAGTTGGAGCCAGAGCCGATGGACGAGCTGTCCTGGCAGTCCGGAGGAAGCGTCAGGAAACCGTCGCCATACTCTGAACGAGAGGGAGTCAGCGTGAGAGAGCGCATCCTGTCCCGGCTCTTCGGCTTGATCAACTTTTTCATCTTCAAAGTGATCCAGTTTCCACGCCTACAAAAGAGATACAAGACACAGCATGACACAGACCATCAGGAAATCAGGGAAATAAAGTCCATATATATTGATATTAAAAAACATTAAGGCTGGGTTTTAAAATGTCTGATTTGTTCCATATGGGCGCCTCCAAAGCTCTGCAGGCCATAAATATGTGATGCATCTCTTCCTGAAGCTGCAGTTTGAGTGTTTTCGCCTCGGGATCAGAATCAACAAGCAAACTTTTGAACATCAGAGTCTGCTATGATACTGTGACTTCTTTGAGTCACTCAGCGTCATTTTTACTTTAAAAGAATTCTCAAATCATTTCTAGTTCATTAAAACGAAATAACTCGAATTTTTAAAGTTTTTTTGTCAAATAACAGTCAGTCATGTCTTTATTGAAGCCTCCTTTCACCTGCGTGGGGGCGAGGGGTCGTAGAACTTGTACTGGTCCATGATCTTCTCCTCCAGCTTCTCTTTCTGTCTCCTCAGCTCATTCAGCTTGTCTCTGATTGGAGGAACATTTAAAAATCAGTCAGTAAGACAAACGACAATGAAAATGAAAACAAAATGTCAACGCAACAAATTAGATTTGATCGTGCCATTATTAAATTAATTGCTGGATTTAGATTTTTTTTATTGAAAGGGATATTCTATCTAAAAAAAAAAAAAAAATACTCATCATCAAGGCCTTACATGTATTGTCTCTGCTCTACGTGATACAGGTCCTTGCTCTCCATGGTTTGCTCCAGCAGTGTGCGGTTCTGCAGCATCAGAGTCTGGATCTGGTCCAACAGGTGGCGATTCTCCTCCTCCAGGTTTCCTTTTACCTGGCTCAACAACTAACACACACACACACACACACACACACACACACACACATACACATACACACACACACACACATTGAAGTTTAAAACAGAGGCTTAGACAGTTGGATCAACAACAAATATGATGCATCAAAAGGGATTAAGCAACCACAACACAGCTGGTTTAAGAAGTTGTCTAACTAAACGTTAATAGAGGCCAAAACACAGCTGGTTTTATAAGTAACAAATAAAGGGGAAACTCCTAAATATAGAGAAGAGATGAGACATGAAGAGAACAGATGAGAAGAGACATGAAGAAAAAGAGAAGAGATGAGAAAAGTCGGATCAACAACAAATATGACACAACAGAAAGGATTAAGTAACCACAACACAGCTGGCTTAAGAAGTTCTCTTTCTAAATATGACACATTGAAAGAGTTGAAGACAGCTGGCTTTTAAAGTGACACGTAAAGGGGAACTCCTAAATATAGAGCAGAGATGAGACTCGAAGTAAAGAGAAGATAAGAGTAGTGTGTGTCTCCTCACCTCACACTGGTTGGTCAGCTTGGTGGAGGTGATGTCCAGCTGCTGGTACTGCTCCTTCAGTTTAGAGAACTCGGCCTCCAGCTTGGTCTGCTCCAGCTTGGCGCTGTTCAGCTGGGTCTTTGCGTTCTTATGGTCCAGCTGGAGGTTGTCGTTGTCCTTCACCAGCTGGCGATGGGTATTGTTCAGCCTGAGGAGAGAGCAGGGGGAATACTCAATATAATGACATATTTGCATGTAAGGTGTAATCCTAAGGACATTTCATATTGATTCACTTGTTGTTCACAAGTTTGAACAGTAAGATAACAAATACTGATGATCTGACCTATCATTTTCTTCTTTGAGCAGTTTGAACTGGTCAGCTGTGGATCGGTGCGTTTGATTCTCCAGCGCCATTTTCTCCTGCTGCTCCTTCAGATTTTTCTCCAGATCCTCCAGCTCTCCCTTCCTCTGCATGAGCTGCTTGTACCTGCACAGACACAACACACACATTACAAACCGTGACATGACTTGCAAAAAGTATTAAACAATGTTAAAAAGGGTTGAAAGTAGATTATTAGGTCATGAGTGAGACTTGTAATGGACTAAAGCCTAAACCCAGTCTCACTTGTAGGGACTGGGTATAACCCCCCCCCTCTCAACCAACTTCCTCCTGACTGCTTTTCTGTTTTGTTTCTTTTTGGTTTTTGTTGTGTTTGTCTACCCTCCCTCCCAAATGTAAAGCATCTTTGGGTTCAAGAAAAGCTCTATAGAAATAAAATGTAGAATTATTATTATTACTTGTCCTCCAGGTCCCTGTGCTGCTGCTCCAGGCTCTTGTGGGAGGTCTTCAGGCCGCCATGTTTTCCGATCAGGGCTTCGTACTCGGACGCCTGCCTCTCGTGGAGCGCTGCCAGCTTCTCGTGGTCTCGGAGGAGCAGCTCGTAGGTGGACCTCAGCTCCTCTTTGTCCTTCAGAGCTCCTTCTCGCTCCCCCTCCACGCTGCTCTGCTGGGTCTGCAGCTGGGCATTCTGGGCCATGAGGGCGCCACTCTTCGAGCTCAGGGTGGAGTTCTCCACCTAAAGGACGAAGACAAAGATACATTTAGAGACGGATTCAAGATTCAAACATTATTGTCATATGCACAGTAGCTACAGTGTGGGTATGGCAATGAATCTTAGGTCTCAGGCTCCTCCAACAATGCGAAATAAGGATATATAAGACATACAACCATGAAACACATTTAAAAAGCAATAAAAAAAGTGCAAGGGTTACAAACGGAGTAGAATAAAATCCGGGCTATCCACTGCCAGACAGAAATTCACTCATGCTCGTAACAAGGTAACACAAACGATAAGACAGGCCTAAGCAAACTTTTTCATCAATATAATTGAAGGTGCGAAAGGTAACAGTAAAAAAGTTTGGCAAATCTTAAATAAACTATTAGGTAAACAAACCAAGCAGGAAAATAATGTACTAGAATTAAAAATCAATGATGCCCTGATAAAAGACCCTGCAGTGTTGGCCAACTCTCTAAATGAGTATTTCATAAATAGTGCTCTGGACATCACAAAGCTCTTCCCGCCATCTGAGGTCTCACCTAGCCCGACTGTGGATACACACCCCGTTTCTGACCTGGAGGAAGTCACAGAGGTTGAGGTAAAACATATCATCTTAGGGTTAAGAGGTTCTAAGGCTAGGGATGCAGATGATTTAGACACCAACTTTATAAAAACACATATCGACGGTCTAATACAACCAATTACTATGTTAGTAAATCAATCTATCAGCACGAGGGAAGTTCCATCATCCTGGAAGGTGGCCACGGTGACACCGAACTTTAAATCTGGGGATAAGGCAATAATGTCCAATTACAGACCAATCAGCATCCTCCCCTGTGTCTCTAAGGTAGCTGAGAAATGGGTGTCAAAACTAATCACCAAACATTTAGACAAAGGTTTCGCTCCACTCCACCCAATGCAGTTTGGTTGTCGTGCTCACCACTCCACTGTGACAGCTAACTGTGTCTTTGTGGAACAGGTTAAATGTATGTTGGACACGAGCCCATATGTAGGTGCTGTCTTCCTTGATCTCAGGAAGGCTTTTGACACTGTTGACCACCAAGTGCTCCTTACAAAGCTGACGTACTTCAATTTTTCGGCAGATTCAATACAGTGGGTTAAGTCTTACTTATCGAACAGAAAACAGTGTGTTGGGGTTCCACAAGGTTCCATTCTTGGACCATTACTGTTTTCTCTGTACATTAATGACTTGCCTAATGTATGTCCTGAGTTGAATGTACAAATGTATGCCGATGATGCAGCCATCTTTGTACATGGGAAAAACACTGAAATGATCTCATCCTGTCTCTCAAGTGCTTCGGACAAGGTTCAACACTGGCTGACCAACATTTGCTTACAGTTAAATGCAACAAAAAAAAAACAGTATGCATGATGTTTAGTAAACGACCAGTCAACATCGAAGGATCCAATGTGTTTTTAAACGGAGCAGAAATAGAACTCCAAGTATCTTGGAGTCATACTGAACTCGAACTTGACTTTTAAGAAACATATTAAGAAAGTATCCAATACTATTCAATTCAACTTGCAAAATGTTAAACAAATTAGACCTTTCTTAACTGTCAATGCTGCAAAGTCATACCTCCACTGTATTATGATATCCCACATTGAGTACTGTTTTACAAACTGGTCGTTTGCTTGTGCCGCAAACCTGAAACCAATAGAACAGCTGTACACGAGAGCTATCAAGGTGTTTGACAGAAAGCCACATCCATACCACCACTGTACCATCCTTGAAAAACACAATTTCTTGAGTTTTGACAATTTTAAGTCTTTTAAAAGTATGTGCTTTATTTATAAATGTTTACATGGACTGCCCCCCCTCCTCCCTTAGGGGAATTCATCCACAAAAAACACACTGGACGCTGCACTAGGTCAGAAACCAGAGGAGACTGTGAAGTCCACTGCAGACGGACCACTTTTGGACAAAATGTCCTTTCCATTAAAGGCAGCTCATTGTGGAATAGCCTCCCAACTGAGACACAGGATTGTCCCACTCTCAATAGCTTCAAAGGTCAACTCAAAGAATGGTTGAGAAACAAACATCTGTGCAATCACCGCTAAATGAACTTTAACACAGGGGTATCTCCTCTTGCACTTTAGGTAGCTCTTGTATCTCCTCTTGCGCTTTATGTCGTTGCTGCTATATTGTATTACCGTGTCATAAATACTTCTGTCTTGCACCTTTTGATGATAATGTATTTTGTTTTTGCTATGTTTGTCAAATGTAATTTTCTTAAATGTTTTATGTGAGGGACTGCGGATGGAAATTAGCTCAAAGCTAAATCTGGCATATTTACGCTTGATACATTTTAATGTTTTAAGTGTTCATTACTGTGCATTGTCCCTGCCAAATAAACGATTAAATAAATCAAAAATTACTATTTACATGTCAAAAGAAAATAAATACAAGAGGCTAAATGTTGAGAGAATGTTGTAAGTGATAAAGTAATGCAGAATTCTATATACATGTTAATCGAATAAGATTAAAGAATACAAATTCAATAAAAATGTTATACTTTACAGTGAAGGGAAAAACTTCAAACAGATGATTGCTATGGATGTGAAAAGGAGCATGAAGATGATTGGGTTAAAAAAAGCAGGAGGATATCACGGAGAATAGAAGTAAAGAATGATATGGATAAAAAAAATACAACTTGGCTCTCGGGAGAATTGAACAGAGGAGATGAAGGAGAAAAGGGGGAGGAGTCTGAGTGGAGAAAAGTAACACGGACAGAGTTGAAAATAAAGATTCTCCTATCAACATGTTGTCAGCTGTATTGACTTATTGAAAGAAAATGTGTTCCTATAATCAACACCCAAAAGGATACAAATGTAAAGTAAAAGGAGAGGTTGTTCCTCTTTTGGTCCACAGGGGGCGCTGTGTCTGTTCAGTTTGATGTGAACTCCCTCTTCATAACACCAACTGTTTCTTCTCATGTTTCCTTTGTGGTTGCAGAGGTTTCCTGGTCTCCAATCCCTCTTCAATCATCACTAGTGTGTGCATGTACACTCTGACACACACACATTATGTCCAGGTGCTGACATACTCTGTATCTTTAAACAGAGACAGCTTTTTACCCCCACTACGCACACACCTGCTCTCACACACACATCAAGAGGCGTAGGCTAACACCCTAAGCAACAGATAGAAGCTACTGTATGGTCAGTGTAAATCCTGTCGCCCATAAGCAGGGTTTGAGTCACCGCCAAACAAGTCTAAATCCATAGCAGGAGCTGAGCACCGTGGCAACGAAACTGTGCGAACAGAGCAATGTTGAAAGAAGGCGTGACAGCTTTGCATTGTGTAATTAACATTGAGAATTGTTACTTTTGTTTAAAGTAGTGTTCTAAAATACTTCAAGAGAATGTTATGCTACTAATCTGACGGTTTTAAGAGCAATTATTAACCTAATATATAACAGATTTATGTATTTATCACAATTGTCTATAGTGCATGTATCCCTGAGACATATACATGAGTATATTTGTTTGGATTATCTTTCTTTTCACAATCAAGTGTGGTATGGCAGTATTTAAAGCCTAGAAAATGGTGATTTTGGTCTATATTAATAAAAACTATATTATTATTATTTATCATTATTCTTGTTATAACTATTGTATTATCATTTTTATACAATTATTATTGTTATAAATTGACAAATTAATAGATTTACGTTTAAAATCATCTTATTTAGAAATAAAAATGATTTTACAATTACATTTCTGTCTGCTAATGAAGACCATCCTGTATAATTGAAAGGCCATGGATCAGCTACTAATGTATATACGGACTGTGAGGTGAAATGGTTTTTATCAACAACTGTTTCCAAAGTCAATCATTAACATCAATGACTTTAAGGAGTTATTGTCCAAGTTGGCTTCAAAGTTGAGCTTCAGAGAACATTTACATTTCACCACCTATATTTGAATGACCGCTGTAAAAGTCTATATGCTGATGCAGATGGTGACAGAAAGCGGCCATCCATAGCTTCCTTCCCTCTGTATTGTGCAGTGTGTGTAGGATTACCTGCAGCTTGGCATTCTGAGTCTGCAGTGACGTGTTGTTCTCCTGGAGAGACGCAGTCTGCCTCTGCACCGCCACTATCTGAGCCTGCAGGTTGGAGCTCTGAGTCTCCAGTTGTTTGAGCTGGCTCCTCAGCGCCGCCTTCTCAGCCTGCAGCGTGGCATTCTGGGAGAAAAAAAAGATGACAGATATACATAAAGACACTCAGAGAGAACTGCACAATCCAAAAGATATATGTTTTTTTATTCATATCGGCATTCCTGATGTGTGCTAACTTACGTTCCTCTCCACCTCAATGAGTCTGTCTTTGACTTTCAGCAGCTCTCTGGTAGTTTCATGACTCTCTTTCTCCCATTTACTGACAGCCTGAGGGGCTTCCCCTCCTCTCGGGGGGGAGCTCTGCACCATCCTCTCCTCCTCCTCCCTCTGACGCAGCGCCTCGTAGTTTTTCTTTACCTGAAAGTAGAGGCATAGGAGTAAACATTTAACTTTTTTGTGCCCATTCAGTACAATATAATATAATTCCAAGATGGCTAATATTTAAATACTGCTACTGGGGTTGAATGTGAAGTTAATAAACGATAAAAACAGACATGAGTAATGGTTATGTACAAAGCAGACGGGATCCTGTATAGTGTCACAGCTGAAACTCAGATTTGATCTACAGAAGCTTAAACTTTTCCCTACAAGCTTTTGGATTTGAATCTGTTTTGTGTCTGCAAGTTCAAAACACAAACGCCTCCTTAAAGGACAGCAGACATACTCCACTCCTCTGCTGCCGCCTCATGAATAGATAAACTGGCGATAGAAATGGAAAAGTGGATGAATAAATAATGTGTCGGCCTTCATACTGTAAGCCCTCAGTGTTTTTAGTGCTTTGGACTGCGGGGGAAAGATTTTAGGACACATTGTTCCCAAGTGGACGGGCTGGAGAATTGATGACGTTTGGCTTCCTGAACTTTTGAAAGAACATCCATAACATTCATCTGCTGCAACTTATATATACCGTAATTTTCGGACTATAAGGCGCACCTGAATATAAGCCGCAGCAGCTAAATTGAATGATGTGTACATATATAAGCCGCACTGGACTATAAGCCGCAGGTGTTTTAATGTTTAATTACCATATGTAAGGGTTCGTGCACAGAGGGGATTGTCGGGAAAGAGATGGCTGTTTGAGGAAGCTCCCATTTATTAACATTTCAACAAACAAGTTGCATATTTACATAACGTATTCAAGTGTTACCATTTAGTGCAATAGTAGCTACAGAACATGTACTGTGCTGTGTAAACTGTACTGTATCACATAGCGTTTCAGACACACAAACTTTCAACTTTCAAACTTAAACGGTGCGCTCCCAGCGCACGTACCGGCAGTGATCTACAGCAGTGGTTTTCAACCAGTGGTACGGGGACAAACTGTCTCGCTCTCGTAATGTCTGTCTGTCTTGCTCTCGTTCTGTCTCTCGTACCACTCTCGGTTCCACTTTTACTTTTGCGCGCTACCTGTCTCCCTCTTTTCCGGCCTCCAGCTTTTCCTGCTGGAACCCGCCGCTTAAAGGGTGGGGGGCGCGGACCGGCCATAGAGCCCATAGAGTTAAAGGTGGTGGACTGCAACCTGTAAAATCCATAGATTTAGGAGGTCCCCTAATGGCCGTTAGCTGTAAAAATCCATAGATTAGCCGCGCCGTTATATAAGCCGCAGCGTCGAAAAATGGGGGAAAAGGCGCGGTTTATAGTCCGAAAATTACGGTATATATAATCCAATTACTTGTATATAGACTATTCTGCACTATTTCTATTTTATTTCTATTTACTTGCACTATTTAATCTGTTTTATTGTGTTGCACTGTTGGAGGAGCCTGTGAACTAAAATGTCCATTGTCATAACTACACTGTATCTACTGTATGTACACATGAAAATAAAAGCCTTGAATCTTTGTTGGATGTATGCGTTTAAATACTGGGTCTTGTTTATTGTGATTAAAATAACCATCCGCGTTCAATACGTCATAAATCCTGTATGTGTGTGTATGCTTTCTTTGATTAAGAGTATGGATATGTGAGCTGACCGTCTTGAGCTCCTGGCGTAGCTGCTGGTTGAGGTTGGAGGACTCCTGCAGTCTGGCCTCTAGCGCTGCGATCTTCTCCTCTTTAATCTCCAGAGATGATTTCAGTGTCGACTCCAGTTTTGTTTCCAGGAGCCTAAACCTGAAAATAAATAATGAGGTTAGCAGTGTGTGTGTGTGTGTGTGTGTGTGTGTATAGTGTGATCACACATTTGTAATCCTGAACACAGATAATGTTTTATCGTCATAGCCACGGTAAAGCAACGCCAAGACTTCCTGGCAACAGTGTACTGTAGGTCGGCGGTTAGGAGATATTGACCCAGAAAATTCCCACAGGATGATTCTGCAATAGACTCAAATTAAGTAAAGATTTCGACTCCTGATATTAATCGGGCCATAGGGCTCTTATATTTGGGCTGTATCGTTTACTTTTAATCATTCTGATCCGAAAATGATTGACTCAATGTTCAAAAATACATATATAAATGTTCAATATATATAAAATAATGTATTGTATTACATTATTGCCTCTGCATTGGATTATTACCGGATAAGGTAATAATAACTTCATGATTAAGTACGACTGAAAGCAGAAGTCTAGGGCAAATAATTGCAAGTCTCTTCAACGAGAATTTCACAAAATGATTTAAAAAAAAAAGCCAAATTCTGGAAAAAAAGTCACAATAAAAATAAATAAGTGACATTTTGAAAAAAATAAGTGACATTTAGAAGAAAAAAAGTCAAATTCTGAGAAAAAAGTCAAATTTGAGATGCATTGTGCTCCATGTAGGGGCAACGTGCCTCTGTAAATCGGCATGTAACCGTATATTAAACATATATATATTCTTTGTAAGCTCTTGTGGGGCCACATAAAATGAAGTCGCAGGCCGGATTTGGCCCCTGGGCCTTGAGTTTGACACCCCTGGTTTACAGAGTCATTACAGAAAACCTGAACATTTTACTTGGGTAAATCTTGGTGAAATGGTACAGTACCTGTCGTCAGAGCCCTCGTCGTGCAGCAGCCTTTCCTTGTTCAGTCCAATCTTCTCCAACTCATGAGTGAGTTTCTCCAGATCATTATGCATCTGCTGAGTCCGCAGCTTCTCACTCACAAGCTCCTAAAACACACACACATTTAGCAACTCTCGAATTCCACTACTTGGCATTTATTCATAGATTACAAAAAAAGAGGATGTATGATGCTAATGGAGGAATAAACACTGAGAAAACAAGTTTTGGTTTCCAGGGTTATCATTAAAGGTGGGGTAGGTCATTTTGGAGAAACCAGCTCGAGTGCGCTAGAATTTTAAAATACACAGCCACTTCCTTACAGAGCCCCTCCTCCAACACACACAAACGCAAACACATGACCAATGAGGGCACGAGATAAGTTTGTGCACAGATGGAAGGCTGACAGGCAGGTAGGCCATCCAGCTATTTTAGCCGGGCCGGCTCAGATGATTGGTCGTGCTTTTTACAGCGCCACAGATGACATTTTTCAATGGATGTTTTGTCAAAGCACTTCAGATATTCATTGCTATCAGGATGTTAAGAGCATTCCATGGAATATAACAAAAAGTGTATCTCGAGCCGGTTTCTCAAACTTACCTACCCCACCTTTAAATGACTAATAGTTTACATTAATAATCACCCATGTTGAGTGTTTTCCAAGTGTAATCTACTTGATTTAACAAGAGGACAATTTGAATGGATTCCAACTAAACCAGAATTTAGTATAAAAATATAAAAAAATAAGCAATTGTAGACAAAGGATTATGACCTCAATCCTGAAGTAAGCAAGTAAGCATGAACTAATATTTGAAGATTTCTATTCTGACCTCTCTGAGGTTGTTGAGGGTCTTCTTATCGATGTTGCTTATTTTGACCAGCTCCTTGTTCTCCCTCTCCAGGTCTTTGACTCTCGTGCACGAGTCCCTGAAGAAGATCATCTCCTTCCCCATCGTCCGATTCTCTTTCTCCAAGGTGACGATGCGCTGGTTGTCGTCGTCCAGCTTGGAGTCTCGGATCTCGGCCTGCTGCCTCAGCCGCTTGTTCTCCTTCTCCAGGTACTTCTTGTCTTTCTCCAGCTGGCAGCTCTCCTGCTCCAGACACTTGTTCTGAGGGATAATGGAGCGTAATGCAGAGGAGACGGATCAGTGATGCGATTCACTTCTAAATGCCTTGTAAACACACATTTGGCTAAAAGTGAAACAGATTAATTGAGAGGGCCAAAAATCAATGTTGACAAATAATCTGGGATAATCTCAGACTGTTGGGAAACATGTTTTTCATCAGGGGGAGCTAAATGAGCAGTAGTACTGCCCAGGTGCCAAATAACAGACTTTAACATGTACAATTTTTTAGACTGCTGCATCACAAACACTCCCCCTTCGCTGCCTCAACTACGTTTTTGGGACAATCTGAATGACCTCATTCTGTCCGTCCTAAAAAAGCCACTGAAGCTGTGTCAGTAAATAACCTACAGCTTTCCCATTTGATGTTGTTTCTGCTCAGCTCGGGGGAAAAGTGTTTTGGAAAACATGTATAACTAAAGCTTTGCCTGCCATTTCCCACACTTCAGCTCAGAGACGCTGCTGAATGGTTCTGTTTTGTTTGTTTGTTTTGCCTACCTCCTGCTCCAGCTGCTCCAGGCGCTTGCTGGAGATCTTGAGCTCCTCCAGGTTGCGTTGGAGGCTTTGATTCTCAGTCTCCACCTCCTGCAGCTCAGCCTCCAACTGTAGAATCTTCTTGCTGCTGTTCTCTAAAGCCTTCTGCAGGCGCTGGTTCTCTGTATCTAGGCCCTGGTAACTCACCTGGGAGAGGAAAAGGCAGATCAGGATATTAAAAGCATTCATGAACTAATTGCGCTGCTCCCCGATGCCATTATATGCCAGATTCTGTTAGAACTTAGCTGTGAAAGATCATTTGTTATTGAAAGTAATTTACAAAAGTGTACAGTAACTGTACTGCTGATCATCTGCTTGACCTTGTGTAAGGACAGTTGTCTTTGGTCACTTTTACATTCTGATTGAACACACAAGCAGCAGTCTGCCTTTTATTTCTCAAAGAAAGTTTCTAACAACAAACAATAACATTTGAGCTGCTCTCCAGTGACAGAAATACCCGCCGTATCTCTGGCAGCGCTGAAGTCTCACCTCTAATCTCTCCGTCTTTTTGGACGAGGCTTTGAGCAGCTCCAGGCTGCGCTTCAGCTGGCTCCTCTCGCTCTCCAGCTCCCTGTTTTCTGCCTCCAGCTGAGCGGCCTTTGCTCCCGATGACCGGAGACTCTCCGCCAAGCGCCGAACCTCCAGGTTTTCATGCTCCAGCTGGGAGTTTTCCTTTTCCAGAGCCTCCAGCTGGAAGGCCATGTTCTTCAGAGTATCCAGCTTCTTCTTCAGACGACGGCCCTCGGCCTCCAGCTCTGAGTTCTCCTTCTCCAAAGAACACACCTACACACACGTAAAAAAGATGATTGATAACAGTGAGTAGAGCTTTATGTCAGTCAACACTAAGCTGGTCATGTGGATGTGTTAGCACAGCTTTACATGTATTATAGGGTAATGCTTTAATGGTTAATATAAACTCACTACAGATGTTGCTATCGTATACAATTCCATGTAATACAGCAGTTACACAAATTTGAAATTTGAAACCTCAAATGTGTCTTCTTAGGTAGGCTGACAGGTATACCCAATATTCAGAGAAACTTATTCAAATTCAACTCTAAATAAAGGGTTATAATTAATCAACCAGATAAATACATATATCATATGTTAAAATGAGAGTTAACAATTAATTTTCCATGTTACAAATATATTGAATTACCTATTCTGGAGAGTCATTTATATTCCACATGCGATCGGATAATATGTAACAACTGTTCTCAAAGTTAAACCATGTGGGTCAACTGACTCTCACTGATTAACAAAGCAATCAGACACAGTGACAAAATACAAAACAAGGCAGAACACTAAATGCACCGCACCTTTTCACAGGTGATTGTAAGACTGGAAATCTTCTTCTGCAGGCTCTCCTTGTCCTTCTCCAGCTTCTGAGTCTGGATCTCCAGCTCTTCTGCTCTCTCTCCTTTCTCCTTCACCACTTCAAGCTCCTTTCCTGCATTGATAGAGTACAAACAACAAGAGTGTTGATCCTGTGAATTCGTACCGACAAAACAAGGACCTTGATGTATGGAAAAGAAACCTTTTAAAAAAATATTAATGCACTCACGTAGTTGTTTCCTTTCAAACTCCATCTTATTGAGTTTGGCGGTGGTCTCGCAGATGGACTCGTGGAGAACTCGATTCTCTTTCTCCACGTCCTTCACCCGGGCCTCAGCTGAGACCTGGGAGCGCTGACGCAGGGACGACACCGTCTGACCCAGGTGTTTGTTCTCCTGCTCCAGACCCTTCAGCTGGAGCACAGGCAGCAGAGGTTACATCAGGAACACAGGTTATGTTTAAGGTGATTGATACGAGTGAAAAATGTTCTGTGACTTTATTTGAAAATAATTCAGCTTGTGGCGGGCGATATGAGCTGCTGCTTGGAGAGAGATTAAAGACTTAAAAGAGGCTCTGCTTGAAATATTCCAACGATGACGAACTAAAAAAGGTCAGAATTAAAAAGTATCATGCGGCAGCTTTTGAAGATAATTAAAAACAATAGCTTATTTGCATATTATGTCTTCCGGGAACGGCCAACTGGATGAATTGCCAACGGTAATCTGTGAGCGCGGCGGGTTGCGTTTTCTCTGCCTCATCAAAACCAGATTTTACCAATCAGATGGTTAAACTCATCAAAGGTGTCAGATTCGGGTCTAACGGCTACAAAGTCCCCGCAGACACACAGCGTGCGCCTGCATCTAGGACACAGAGTGCCAGAAGTCTGTACAGTCAATAAAACATAGAGGCAGTTCCACTTGATAGTTTTTTGAGCCAAATGCAGATAAATTGCATAAGGAATGCTCTCAGGAAAACTCTGCAAAGACTTCAGTACATTATTCTGCTTAGTCATTTTCTTGGAGCTTCCTGGAAAAGAAATCAATGATGGTTTTGTAGAGCGAGCAGCGTGTATGACGCACTGTCTCAAAGCCCTGTTTGTCTGAGTGTTCAACTATATGTTTGTTCTGTATACAGACTGAAACGTAACTATTTAAGAGAACATGAATGCTTAATGTGATTATAGTCATTCTTAGAAAATCGCCTAATCAGTTAATAATTATCCAGCAAAAATAATTCAGTCAGGGAAAAAGGCCTGCAAGTAATTACCACTAGAAAATAAACAAACTGGTTTTCGGAAAAACTTTCCAAATTAAGTCATGGTGTGTGTGTGTGTGTGTGTGTGTGTGTGTGTGTGTGTGTGTGTGTGTGTGTGTGTGTGTGTGTGTGTGTGTGTGTGTGTGTGTGTGTGTGTGTGTGTGTGTGTGTGTACCTGTCTCTCAGAGTTTTCCCTGAGTGTTTCCAGAGTGTTCTCCAGTAAAGCCTTCTCCTTCATCAGGTCAGTACTGAGAGACTCTGCGCTGCGGAGCGAGTCTCGGTCTGAGGTCAGTTCACTCACCAACTGCTCCAGCTGTAAACAATTATTAAAGTAACATTTTAAAAACAGATTCACTAACTTCATTTGGCTTTAGTTTTCTGATTGTTGTGCATGGCCACACTGGCTCTGTAATGACTATCACATGTTTACACGTGACTCCCAGTCACAAAGAAGCTTGTACAATTATTAATCCATGATACAAACATATCATATATATACCACCTCATTCTGTCATCACACACACACACACACACACACACACACACACACACACACACACACACACACACACACACACACACACACACACACACACACACACACACACACACACACACACACACACACACACACACACACACACACACACACACACACACACACACACACACACACACACACACACACACACACACACACACACACACACACACACACACACACACACACACACACACACACACACACACACACACACACACACACACACACACACCTTTTGTTCAACTCTAACAGGAGCTGCATTCACATTTAATGTGTTTTGGCTTAGGACCTTGAGTCACTCGAAATAAATGTCTCACTCTGGGTTTTCCCTTTGTGAGAAAACACAATTTCATGCTTTTTTATCCCGAAGGCACAGAGCGAGACTTATGTTTCTGAAAATAGCTGAGAGGCTTCTCTTAGCGAGGGCCATTTGGATGTCAAGACTGGAAAAGAGAAGGCAATGCGGGGCTCTCTGGATTTATAGCTTTGCTTTCAGCCTCCTATTCACCCCTCTCTATATGCTCTCCTACCTTCTCTTTTCTTATTTCTTACTGTCGCTGTGTGAAAAGGCCTAAAAAGTCAAGTGTTAGGTGATATATTATAGAGGACTGCTGGTCCAATATGCTAATCTTAGTGGGGGTTCCTGAGGAGGGGCAGTACATTACCCCATGGCTGTAATTTAATTGAAACAATTATTATTTAACAAAATACTAACAACGACTCCCTAAACTTGTTTTCTCTTATTGATTATGAAAGTACATGCCTACAACCTTTAAATAACAAAGCTTAACGTATATCAAGTTGTGAAATTATTTATTTTGTATCATCTGCAAAAAGTACAAGCCGCATTATTTAAGAGCCATATGGGAGATCACTGATGTACATTTAAAAAAGCATTGGACCAAGAATGAAGCCTTGAAGCACCGCTCTCCGAATAGTATCGAAAACTATCTTGACATAATGATGGATGTCTTTGCTGCAAGTGACCAAAACAATCTAAAGATTAAACTGTTTTGGAAAGGACATTTTAGTATATCTGTGTTTATAAATGTCCCATTTTGTCAAACAAACATTAAAAATGAAAACCACCTATATACAAAGTCCAATTTCTTACTTTGTGGTTCAGCCTCTGGTTCTCCTGGCTGGCTTTGGACAGTTTGGTCACGGTGTCCTGACTGGCTGCTCCTCTCAGCTCCTCCACAGTCTTCAGCAGGCTCTGGTTGTCTTTCTCCAGTTTCAACAGGCGGCTGGAGGTCAGCTCATTCACCTCCTCGCCCAGAGACTTCTGAGGGGCTGAGGCAATAACAGCAAGAAAAGTGGATTATGCAATGAGTTTAAGACAGATGTGCGTAAAAGACTGTCTAATATGGTCAGTACATATTCTACTATTCTAAGGGAAATGAATAAAAGCAGTGTGCAAAAGAAAAGGCTTTCTCTGGAATCAGTTTAAGACTTAGAGTTTCGCAGTGTGTCTGAGCTTGAACAGGAAAAGGAAATGCAGCCAAAAAGAAGCAGTAGCTTAACAAAAACATTAACAAACAGACAAGAGACTAGGGCCGCTCGATTGTGGCAAAAATTATAATCTCGATTATTTGGGTCAATAATTGATATCACGATTATTAAAAACGATTATCCATTTACTTTGAAAACATCAATTTATTGGAGAAAAAAAATGTGAACACTATGTTTTTAACAGTTGATTACCCTGAACTTTAAGTATAATTCAAATGAAAAACCAATAATAAAAATAAAATAGTTTGATTTTGATTACGTTGTTTTCGTAATCGTTGCAAGACATAATCGTAATTGCGATTAAAATACGATTAATTGAGCAGCCCTATAAGAGACCACTGTGGGAACAATTAAGTCAGCCCCCCCGGCTCTGACCTGGTGTTCTTCCGACACACACAATCAATGATTTAACACATATACATTAAAGTTGTGTTCAGATTGTTGTTGTTCAAAGGCAAAATCAAAGAAAAATAAGTCGGTCAAAAATAAATGAATACAAAGCTGTATGATTTAACTTCACAAGTCTTAAGCCTTCAAAGTGACATTTTAACAAACACACAACACAGAGTCTTTATCCGATCCCTGGCCAGTTAAACCTCTTAAAAGCTTTTATGATCCTGACGCACAGATTATCCTCCAAGAGCCACTGAATATTAATTACAGGTCTTAACCAAGTGGAAAGAAGACCCAGTGGAGGCTGGCATATGCAAAATGGTCATTGGGATGAATCCAGGGCCAGGAGCCAAGGAGCAAAACCTGCTGGCCTTCTGGAGCCTTAAGCATGACCCACGTTGATCTATGTAATCCTTGTTCTCCTTCTCTGGCGTTAACAGGTTCCTTGGCTCCATATTCTCCTTACCTTCGGTGAGATCTGGGGTCTTGGACAGTTGCTCCAGCTCCCAGCCCAGGTGCAGGGACTCGTCCATGCTCTGTTTCTGAGCCATCTCCAGCACCAGGTTCTCCTCCAGCAGCTCCTCCATGCGTTTACGGTCCATGTCCCGTTCCTGGAGATAACAGAGAGATTAATGGTGTGTTCAGATCATTGTAATGTATATTTTAACTGTACTATGTATTATTTGATTGACTTGTACTTAAATTATGTTTTATAATTGTTTGTGTGATAGAGATTATGCAATGTTTTTAGTGTTTGTTGATTGTTATGTACCTACCTAAGGACTGCAGATGGAAATTAGCTAAAATGTAGCATAATTAATCTCTTCTCTTTTCTGAGATTAATGTATTTGTATGCATGGCCCTTGTTGAAATAAATACATAATAATAATAATAATGATAAACAAACGTTGAACACTCGACTGCGGAAAGGACTGCTCCATTCCCTTATTCTTTACTACTGATTTTCTTTTCCTCCTATAATGACCCTGATTTATTTTTAAACCCAGGCTCTTATACCCTCTGTGAAAACCAGAATCTCACCATCTCCAGGTCATGGATCTTGGAATTCAGCTGCAGACTCTCTTTCTCCAGGAGGTGCAGTTTGTCAGAGCGCTGCCGGCTAGCATCCAGCTGCTCCTCCAACATGCTCTTAGTTTCCAACATGACCTGGTTGTCCTCCTTCAGCTCCTACAGAAACCACCACATCAGCAGAGAGTACACGTTAAACAACAAAACATACACACTGCGGCTAGTAAAATAAATTGCTTTGAAGATGACCTCTGAAGTTTATTATGTATGTATCCGTACTACGACTAGAATCAGTAATAACAGTATTTAAAGCAACAGT
Source organism: Notothenia rossii (assembly GCF_949606895.1). Classification (NCBI taxonomy): domain Eukaryota; kingdom Metazoa; phylum Chordata; class Actinopteri; order Perciformes; family Nototheniidae; genus Notothenia; species Notothenia rossii. The sequence continues at coordinate 79,346,924 of NC_136909.1, forward strand.
ATGAGCAGTAGCGGAAATAAGCAGCAAATACAGAGATGTGTAGAATAATTTAGTTGGTCAAATTTACAAATATAAAGTTGATATTCACATGGTGTAGATACTATTCGTGCATGGTCAGCAAACAGTTGCAAAAACATCCCCTTGATAATTCAAATAAATACATATTTATGGGTAAAAACCTTTTATTTTTTAATTTATGAACTGAAAAACACTTGCATCATGAGATTATGCAGTGTGGAGAGTAGCTGGTGTCTTGCATTTTTATCTAATGTTGCTTATGTGCGGTTAATATGACGTGATATGAAGTCAAATTGGCTTGCATATTTATTTTATTTCGACTAAATTAAGTTTAAGTGTCCTGGGGTTGTCTTTTCCTAATTGTATTCTCAGTAGCAACATTCTTCTTGTGTGCAGTGAGATGAAGTACCTTGTTCATTTATATTTCTGATGATCTTACAGATGACAAAGACATCCATAGACAACGCTGCAAATTGTATGCCCAGGCAAACGTATTAATGCGGACATTTCACAAGTGCTCTGTAGATGTCAAGGTATCACTTTTTAAAGCTTTCTGTACACGACTCACCTGTGGAGTAACTACAAGGCTAGAAGCATACAAAAACTAAAAGTTGCATACAGTGATGCTTTACGGTTGCTGCTGAGGGTAACAAGATGGCACAGTGCCAGCCAGCTGTTTGTTAACTTGGGGGTACCTACTTGTCAAGCCCTTTTAAGAAAGTTAATGTACAAATTCATGTGTCGCCTAGAACAGTGATTCTCAAATGGGGGTACGCGGACCCCTAGGGGTACGTTGGGGTACCGCAGGGGGTACGTGAGATAAAAAAAATACCATACATGATTACTTCTTAGTACAATAAGTGAGATAGAAAACACAATTGTATATAACATATTTCTAGAACCACCAAGGGGGTCCTCATATAAACATGTCAAATTTGTGTATTGTATTTTATAGTTTTTCATAATATATCATTTTGTTCATTGGTTTGTTAAACATATTACTTCAATTGAAAAACTCCTTGGAAAAATCGTTATGTATGTGTTTCTGTTTTTCATGCACAAAGATGACAAAATCCTTTTGTTGTAATTCATGCATGAAGGAGTTAATATATCACACACTGATGGAACATCACTATATTGTAATTATGTATAGGCTTTTTCTATCAAAAATGTTGGGGGTCGGTCAGGGGGTACTCGGCTGAGAAAAGGTTTCAAAGGGGGTACATTACTGGAAAAAGTTTGAGAAGCACTGGCCTAGAAGACTCGGACAATCATGTTATCTCGATTTTAATGAACCCTGTGAAGAGTTCTACTCGGTTCTCTTCCATGATTTGGAGACATTGGCGCAATAGCCTATACAGACAGTGAGCATGTGTGGCTAGCTGTGATTGGACTGATTTTAGGTTTCTTATCTGTTTGTTTTTATTTGTTTTGTGTTTAGCTTTTTATCTTATTTATTGATGTGTGTCTTGTCTTTTTGTATGTGATATGGACCTTGAGTCTGAAATAAAGATTGAATCAACAAACACCATCCTCTTGGCTTGGTGTAAAGTAATGCTTCACGTGCGCAGTGTGTACCTCGACTCTGGCCTTGTAAAACTCGATGTCGTGAAGTCTCTCCCTGTACCGGCTCAGCTCGCTCTCTAGCTTGTCGACACGGATCGCCTTCTCTCTGAGCGCGTCCAGCTCGTCGCGGTAGGCCCGAGCCGACCGAGCGTCCGACAGCAACTGGTAGCTCTGCAGGAGCCAAACACACAGTATGAACATGTGGAAACAATGACTCATACCAGCATATCTTAGTATAGCATGCACAGATATACGAGCCATTAGTGAAAAGCAACAGATGCTTTTACAAGTGAGTGGACTGTAATATTGTATGACAGGTAGATAATCTATGAGCAACCAAGTCTTGCCTGTTACATAAACAGATAAAAGGTCAGAACAAACTCTCCACGCTATTAATTATCACAAGCACGCTTCCCCCTCACACACACACACATTAACTCCCTGAACTCATCCACCTTTTTTACAGCATATACTTTGTTAGCCTGCCTGCCAGTCAGCCTGCCGCCTCCTCCTTCAAATCAAAAGCCATAGGAGGCTGTTTCGAGACTAAAGATAGCTGTAATAGCCTCTAATGAGCTAAGTCACTAGCTCGCTGATTAAGTCTGGCAGCAGTGCTGAAACAAGGTACTTTGAAAGAGGAGGGTTCAGCAGGTGAAGGCGAGATCAGGTCATATTAATGTGTGTGTGTTGTTTAGGTGTGTGAGGATTAGTGAAATGTGGTGTTACCTCCTGCTGAAGCTTCTTGAGCTCGCCTTCACTGTTATCCAGCTCCTGCCTGGTGTCCAAAAGCTGCTCGCTCTTCTCCTCTCTGAAAAAGAAGGATAGGGGGAATTAAACAAGGAGAAAAATAGAAAGAGGTCGGAGAATGTGTCCTAGATAGAGGAAGGATAGAAGGAATTCTAGAAAGTACTTTTTGTTTGGTTTGCCTGCATGCATGCTTCCCAATTAAATACCAACACGGACAATCCTTTAGGGCTGTTTCCATTTCAAAGCTTGCCACTAAATCCTTAAGTAGAAGGGACCCATTGACATAGTTATTGAATAGTTATATTAACCATAAACTGCCTTAATATCATCAACATTGTGTCTTCACTTTTCAAAATGTAAGAGATTAATTGCAGGTAGTTTTATCATTGTAATTACGGTACCATTTTTTTTTAAAAAAGAAAGAAAGGAGGCTACTCAATACAAAAACAACTGTTAGAATTTCAAAAGGCAACATCACATTAGGCATAATAGACCATTGTCCAAGTTATACAAATAGCTCACATGTTTATTTTAAGACTTCAATAAAACACATTTTCATCTAAAAATAGCCAATTGTGTCCGGTGAGTTTGAGCTGTGATGGTCAGGACACAAAGTCTTTCCTGTGTCCTGCCCTGAATTCAGCTACTAATAAACAAACTCTTTCTGCTGAACATCACCCCCAGCATCACACACACCATGACAACCAGAGAGGGGAAAGACAGCCGTTAAAGTCAACTGAAGAAAAGATAGTACCCTGTGACTACTTCAGGAGTAAACTTATGCAAATCCACCCCTGAGGCTCAAAGCCCTCATCTTCCTTTACTCTGGAGAAACTTCTACAGTCAGATAAGATCATAGGTGTAGTGATGCAAGTTTTACATCTGGTTGTCCAAGTTGTACAAAACTGAGAATCAAAAGTGTCAGTCTTTCACCCTTAATAATAGGTTCTGCTATTTGCTATCCAACACTGTCCTGTGTCCGTGTGTTTAAGTGACAGTGAGATAGGGAAGCCTGACATTTGCTGTCTCTGCGAGTTTGTGTGTGGGTGTGTGCAAATTCTCCAGGCTTCTACCATAGGGGCAGAGTGTGTCACACTGCTCTGAAGAAAAAAGGACTGCATTCCTGAGATGCTGTCTTGTGTTTTCCCATAAAACCGCTCCACTGAACATCTGATGGAGTATTTGATTGCAGCTCTCTGGAGACTCGGGGTGCTTCTCAATAAGGAAATGGCACCTTTTCTTCCCTCGTTACTTTCATTTCACTCCCACTTCCTCCCACAGCTGAGGGTATTTAGGGAAATAGAGTCGACATGCAGGCAGGATGTTCCTTTACCCATTTCTGTGTTTGTGTCTTAAGTTAACCCCCTCCCCCTCTTGCAGCCTCTCCCCGTCTTCCCCCAAAAACTCCAGTTACTGAAATCACAAACACCTGTCAACTCCAGCATGGCAGATTAGCTTTGGGCTCATATTATAGATGCAGCTGGCTCTGATGCTTATGTTAATGGGAAGCACAGACAAACAATTGCATGCATTGTTGTGTTTGAAAAGCAAAGCAGCAAACAGCAACACGTATTCCTTGTCTACTACATGTCTAAATGGTATGCCTCCTACCCTAATCCTAATGTTTTTATTATACACATGTTTGGCCCTCTATACCCAAGATGCCTAAAATGTGAAATGATTGTAACAAATGCGTTTGTAAGCTATTAAATATGACCTGAACAGCAAATATATAACTTTCCATGTGGAACTTTTGTCTACAGAATACACAAATCTACAAACACAGCTTTTGTGATCAACATTACCACATTTCCTCTGTAATATTTTTTAATTGTTTCTTGACTAAAACAGTATGTCAAGGAACAGCAGATTGTAAATAAATAAACACCACAGAAAATGAAGAATAAACACAAATCTATCTTTTATATATCCAACTTTTAAAGAAATAAATACAATTTAATTAATTGATTACTCCTGCAGGACCATGTGTTGGTTGAGTAAGAATTAGGATAGAGTGGACTGTTTTAATTCAGTAAAGAAGAAACACCAATTACAGCATAAAAGCACATTCACTCAGAGCATTAGGATAATTAGGATTTTTAGCAGGTAATAATCAACTGGTATTCAAGTTGTATTGGCTTGTTGGCCACAAACTCACATGGGCTATTAGTAACAGAAGATACGGGATTATTTGCTACAATCTGCTATTCCATTTTTTAGTAAGTCAGTTTCTTATCCCCTTACATTTTACATAGAGAGATGTTTAACTGTTATTTAGAGGAGAAAACTGAACACTATAAACTTAATGAGGATAGGATTTATTACCGGACTGTAGTATTAGACTGCATTAGTTGAAGCTAGATGTACATTACAGACTGTCTAATATGCTCAGTACATAGGGGGACTATTCTAAGGGAAATTAATAAAAAGGAATCAGGTTGAGACTGAGTGTTTCACAGATATGATCGCAGTGTGTCTGAGCTTGAACAGGAAAAGGAAATGCAGCCAAAAAGAGGCAGTAGCTTAACAAAAACATTAACAAACAGACCAGAGACCACTGTGGGAACAATTAAGCAAACCCCCCCCGGCTCTGACCTGGTGTTCTTCCGACACACACACACATAAGACCACACAGTAAACGCACACATCTACATTTGAATGAGGAGACAATATCTGTTTATGTTCACTGAGACACATTAAAGACTGTTCTCTGCTTATAGAAGAAACTGCCATCATGTGACCAGTGTCTGACAGCTTGGACTGACTTAAAGCCCTTGTTGTCCCTTTTTGTCTCTTGTCTGGGCCATCACATAAACAAGTAAACAATTCCATGGCAACCAACCCACAATTCAACTCATTGGCTAGTCGTGTGCTGTTTTGTTACCCTGTTTAGGTCCTAAGAAATTATGTAGGCCTAGCTCAAGGACGTTTAAGGGAAATGTCTACTGTGATGAATGTCAAGAACCACCATTAATGAGTTCAGGCAATATGCAGTGTTTTCATGTGACTGAGCAGAGGGTGATCGGCACTCCTTCAGGGTTACAACCAAATGTTGAAAAAACATAATTCTTGTTTGCATTAAGCAGTCACACATGCCACTGTTGGACAAAGACAGAAGAATATCTCCGACAGAATAATCAAAGACCTTTACCACATCATTAAGATCATCAGGAGCGTGACTTGTTGAGAAACAACTTCAACATGTCAAGTTATAAATGGCTGTTTAATCTTGAAATCCGATTCACTCAAGAGACCAAATGACACCAAATAAAGTAGGAACCACGCATTATCAGATGGGAGACAGACCCTCATTAAAATTCAAGATTAGTTTCAGTGGGGATTTATTGTGAAGAGGATAGACTGACTAAAACAACATCTCTTCATCTTACAGTTTCTGGCAAAGCATTCAGTATTGACTACTACCTCATGATGCCAGCCAGTCTGATAGATTAGATGTAATGCGTGTGCAACTTTTAAATACTTCCCCCTTTCTTGCTCCCTTTTTTCCAACTCATCCGTGTTTTACCATTAAGCCTTTGTCTGCCAAGGGATTATAGCACTTTGGAAAGGAAGCTGTATTATTCATGGAAAGAACTTAAGAGGCCTCACCAGGGTCTGTGAGTGGCGTTTTACTTGTGTGACTGTGCATGTTGTGTGGTGCAGAATGACGTCATCAACAACATCGTCTTATGTGAGTAATAAAGATGCAGAGGAAGTGGACTGCTGCTATTCATGACTTTTCCTCTCTACATCCTTACTGTTGTTCTTCAAGCGTCATGTTTGAGGCTTAAATACAGTCATTAAAACACAGAAAAACAACTATGAGCATAAACTAATTGAGAGTTCCTGTAAGAAGCATGATGAATAATCACATGCTGCTTAAACCAAGGCCTTTAAAAAACCTAAAACTTTAATACCTTTCCAGATGTTTTAACATTGTATAATTAAAAATGTGTCAGTTCTAAAAAAAAAGATCAAAAACAATCATTTAAAGTAAAAAATTACACTCAAAACGATGAACCCCTATGACTAGTACGCCAACTTTGAAAAGTAAAGCTCCTTGTTTGAATGCTTCTTCTAACGGTACGCCCACACAGCAGCTTTGAAAAAATCTTGAAAATCTTGGAGCTGGGCGTGTCTGAGAGCTTGGGGATTTTTTGCGAGCAACGCGACCAACAACCAATCACATGAATCTCCCGCCCCCGGCATACAAAGCAAAAAAACCCGGGGATTTTATGCGATTTTATAAACTCCCCAAACAGGCGAAAACCTACCAGTTTCACCCTCTGTCTCTGCCACCTCCCTCCATGCCTGGTTCCTCCGGTTTGTATCCCGGTAAATAGTTCTGGTCGTAAAGAACCGGGTGATTTGCTACCGTAATTTCTCGTTTGGAATGTGAGGAAATGAACTGCGGTATGTCTCTCCCAGCTTGCCCGCGGTTTGATTGGCTAGTGCTTGTACTGTCAGATTTGCATAAACGGGATTTGATTGGCTGACGCTTCCACCTCAGCTTCAAAAGTTGAACATTGCTCAACTTTTGAATCCTGAAAATCCTGGAAATCTTCGCTTTGCTTCCCCACAATGCAGTTCGGCGAAAAGCGAGGCAAAGTGACGTCACCCCCATTCAAAGTCAATGGGCAGAAAAGCGTTGGAAGATTTTTTAAAGCTGCTGTGTGAACGGGCCGTAAGGGACTTAGTTCAATGTCTGCCTCTAAATCGTTTTCAGCAATCTCTCCACTATCATTATCTAATAAAAAGTATAATACAATAATAAAACTACGCCAAAGATTGAACGAAAAGCCTAATGACAGTCCCGCAATTTCTGTTGATGCCTACAACCATATCAACCAAGTCCAAACATTGAGGACCAAATGAACTATCTAATAACTTTGATCTCACAATTCATGGGAAGTAGCAAACAAGGTAAGGGTAAATAGCTATGGCCTCATTCCAGCAAATGACCTTTTGTTTGTGGTCTGTGCTCTTCATGTTTCCTTTTTTACTGTATTCTGTCCCTTTGTTCTCCATTCTGTTATCTAGCTGATAAAGCCGTGGTACTCACAGTTCCTGTCGAAGGCGTCTGATCTTGGCTTTTGCATCAGCCAGCTCCACAGAGAGGTGCTGCCGGCTCTCGGTCCTCCTCATCCCGGGGGAGTCCCCAGGAGACTGGGTCTGACAGGAAGCCAGAGGGGAGAGCTGCACACAGTCTCTCTCCTGGGTCAACTCCACTATAGTCTGCAGGGAAAGACAAAGGAAAGAATGGGCAGGAGGTGAGATATCTAGACATGAGTACAATTAATAGAATCAGGTAGACAGTTTTATTCCACAGGCCATAAGACTGTTAAACACCTGAACTAAGAACATCCATGACATTCAACTGTTTGTAATTTACAAATGATGCATGACTTGTACATAGACTCTTATGGCACTAGTTCTCTTCTATTGACTTGCACTATTTGATCTGTTTTATTGTGTTGCACTGTTGGAGGAGCCTGTGACCTAAGATTCTCATCGACATAACTACACTGTAGCTATGTACGAATGACAATAAAAGCCTTGAATCTTGAATTTTGAGGTTCAGAAATATATTTGAATATGTATTTAGGGTCATCTGTACAAAGTAAAGCAGTATTAAAGTAGCTACAATTCTGATTCAACAATTGGACAAAGAAGAAAGGATCCATGGATTCACCCAAAGCCCCCGCACCACCCAAAATTAGAACAACGCATTAGGGCAAAAAGTACATGCACAGTCCCACACACAGACTATTCTGATCTACTGCCCGTGACAGGAAATGGGATTTTAATTGAGAGCGGCTGGACTCCACAGTGATAATCTGGAGGCTATTAGAACCCTTCACACACACACACAAAACACACACACACAGACAAAGATCAGCTATATCAGTTGTGGGCATCTGCACCGTTTCGGTTGGAAACTCATTTAATGACGTAAATACTCCAAGTTAAACACACACACCATCTATGAGACAGTTAACAGTTTCAACCCTTCCTTCCTGAGGCTGGTCTTGTGTGGCAACGGTAAAAAAAATGAAAAGTTTCCACATAACCCTGACTAGAAGCGCTGTGACAAACTGCCAAAAACACACAAAGAGAATAATTAAAATACAATGTACCACTTCCCTGGATTCCTGCTTCTTCTATTGTACAGGTTTTGTTTTTTGCAGTTTGGCTTAAATTATAAAAGGGATTTCCAACACTGCTTAATAAATCTATATTACCTCCAGCTGTGTGTCCCTCTCATCCACCAGGCGTTTGAGGTGGAAAGCCAGGTTTCTGGAGAGGCTGTCCAGGTCTTCAGGAGGCATTTCCCCACTTTCCAACCACTGCATGTCCACTACGTTCTCCTGATTATGGGTGACCTAAAATCACAAACATCATATCAACGATAACCATTTCGATTTAGTCCTTGGATATAGAGAAGTTGCATTCATGACACTTTATCAGAATGGTGCATTTTTCTGAATTCTAAGTAAACAAAATCCATGATGAGCATACTGTACAATAGAGTGAAGTGAAATAAGGCGACATATCCTAATTATGTCTGAATTGTTTTATAGAAACGAGAAATACCTCTTGGATGTGGGATGCTATGGCAGCTTTGGTGTCAAAGTCCAGAGTCTGGATACACTCGATGTACTCTTCCTTTTTCTCACACTGTAAACAGAAGTAAGTGGGAGGAGGGAAGAAGAGAAGAGAGGAAAAATTATATTTATCAGATAAAGAGTTATGTGGGTTGGGGGTCAACTGGAGGTTAGTAGATCAACACCACAGACGCTGATCTGATTTATGTTTCCAAGGAGCATTCATCATATTTAGGAAAGCAGTCTTCAAACAAAACTTTATCTCGTGGATCAGACATAGATCACTTTCCTCGGTTGTTGGCAGAAGACAAGATAAGAACAAGACGCTGTACTACAGATGTAAGCTCCTCTTTAACGGTGTGTTAATTCCTACTTGGCAACAAGTTCTGCTGAGTTTACTGTGGGAATATAAAGCGGGTGTTACTCACATGAATGCAACTGTAGTGTCTTTTTGCTAAAACAATAGGGCTGGTGAAAGGTCAATGCCCTTGTTGGAAATACAGTGAGTGAGAGCTGCATGGTGCTTTGTCACGAGACAGGAAAGGTCTGACACATTATGTATTACAAAGCATTAGCAGTACTAAATAGTTTGTGTTCATTCATTTCACCAAAGGGAGCAAAGAAAGGAAGGCAGGATGAACCAGATAAAGACTTGACAGAGCTTTTTACCAGGTTCAGTTTAAGACATAGGTAGGAAAGATTATGGGGGGCATCGTTAAAGCCCGCATCACACTGTCCCGAAATTGACACCCGATGGACACACGATAAAAGGAAATGTTCAAATTCGGCTCTGATCGTAACAACATCGGGCCATTCGTGAGGGCATCTTAAGCCATCGTATGACCGCCGGTGGAGTTTCTCAGGCTCCGGCAGCAACTTCGTGAGCGGCAACTTCGTAAGGCACTCGTGAGGGCATCTTGTCAAATCGTGTCATCTTCGTGTTATCATCGGTGCCGTCGGGCATTCGCCCTCACTCTGATCGGGGCGAATGCCCGATGGCAACGATGATAACAAGATGCCCCCACGATGGCCTTACGAAGGGCAAAATTGACACACGAATTCCACACGAAAATGAACCTTCGCAAGGTCCTTCGGCAATTTTTTGGCATGCCAAAGATTTTGCCACCGCTCACGAAGTTGCTGCCGGAGCCTGAGAAACTCCACCGTTGCAGTTGTATGTCTTAAATGTAATGTAAATGTTGCCTTCGTGTGTGGTTCGGGGCCATCTTCGTGCGAAATTCACAATTCCATATTCGTGTGTCCATCGGGTGTCAATTTTGGGACAGTGTGACGCGGGCTTACCTGAATCAATATTTTGAACAAATAATAACACGCACAAACTGTCTCTATGAGTTTGTTTGCCATTGTTATGAACTTGCTCCTTGAAACCGGAATTACATAAACAGATGTGAAGTGTAGGTGAACTGAAACTGAAATGATCTCTTACCTGGACAGCACACCCTAGTAGCAGCAGCAACAGTTTTTTCACCTCTTCCAGACCTTGTTCTAAAGAAGAAAAAAGCACAAAGATAGAGTATTATGACAAAAGCCAAACCACTTTGAAGTATGCCTGCAAGGACACCACAGTGACTGTCAAAACCAGACACATTTGCAAGAATGTGATTCAGTCACGTTTCTGTTTTGTCTCTTACATTCTGTTCTACCAACTTCTGTGGTTTAAGAATACGTAACACATTACAGAGGTTGATGACACAAATAGATGTATTGATAGTGGTAGAAACATTTGCCTGAAGTACAGATCTGTTGATTGGAGGAAGGTGATAACCGACATTGTTGTATCTGTTAAGCCTTTTTGCAATGAGATTTTACAAAATGCAATGAACTAAAACACTGCATCTTTTTCAGTTACAGCATTACAATTATCTAAGTTTTAGCATATGTATACTAGACATATGGAGTCATTTGTATCTGTCTGCTCTGGCACAAGTTCAAAAATAACTTTCCCATGAAAAAACAAGTCAAGATTTAGTATGCAACGGGAGAGGAGACACTTTTGAAAATGTATGCACCTATCCCACACTTACTATACTTGGGCATACCAATTAACTAAATTCTTAGGTAGTTACAGTTTTCCCCTAATAAAAAATACCCTTATCTTGTAACGTTACCACAATGTTTTCCACAGTGTTAAGCGCTGGCACGATGAACTTCCAGTACTCTTCCACATGTCAGGGCATATTGTCAGAAAGGGCTGAAACCCACAAACAGCTGCTAGCAGGCTCAACAGGCCTGAGCTCATCTATGGGATTTGTTGCAGAACAACAGCAAACCAGGTGGTGTGTGTGTGTGTGTGTGTGTGTGTGTGTGTGTGTGTGTGTGTGTGTGTGTGTGTGTGTGTGTTGCACTTAGTGGCATATGCAAGTAGTGTGTCTATGTCTATACTGATACTGCATGTTTTTGCAGTAGTGTGTGTGTGTGTGTGTGTGTGTGTGTGTGTGTGTGTGTGTGTGTGTGTGTGTGTGTGTGTGTGTGTGTGTGTGTGTGTGTGTGTGTGATAAGCCAGCTCATCATGTAGCCCAGGGGGTATTGACTGCTAACACTGTCCGGCTTCAATAGTGATAAATCCAGATTAGTGACAGCGTGTTTTCTGTGAGGGGTGGTCTGTTTGCCTCTCAGTTTAATGGGCCAATCATCACAGCAGGAGCAGCTAAAAGACAGGCACACAGGAAGACAATTTTGATCTATGACTTTACGCTTTGTTCGACTGGAAACCTAATGAATTTACATGAAAATCAAATGGGATGAACAAAACCTTCTCGCAACTTGCTGGAAAAACAAATCTGATTGTCTGTGTAAAGCATCGATTTAAACACATGGATAACCAACCAGTTCCTTAGGGAATGCTCCTTATTGCAAAACAGAGGATATCCATCAATTGTACAGAAGCCTCCCGACAAGCAAATCAATCTCTCATTCCTCTTCAATCCATACAGACACAGAAGTCAATGCGTTATTGAGCAATAGGAACCTCCACATGGTCATAATGTGGCAGGTTGAATTATCATACTTTATGGGTGAGACCAATATTATACGCATGACAATTAATACTTCATTATAGTTCCCAGCAAGGATTATAAAAGACAAACATTGATAATAAAAAGAGACTTGCAGCGCTGTTCTCTGGACCGATACTCTGTACTTTTGGCCGTAGCCCAATCAGACGTGTTTTGCCCTACAGCTGGTGGAAGAGGAGGCCGTCTGCGGCATTTTTCCTCTGCGTGCGATTTCACTGTTGATTTACCCACTAAGACTGGCCAACGTTTGGATGATTCAAATAAATATGGACTTACATTTGTTCTGTAATGCAGCCAAGAAAATATGGTGAAGATTGTTTATCTAGGTCACAGGGACACTTTCCAGCAGTTGGGTAGGACATCACAGGAAATGTAATACAAACAAAACTGTCATTATTTACTCTAAAGGTCTGCATGGGTGCTGAAGTGCAGTATTTAAAAAGAGTTAATGGTGTCAATATACTCAAACAGGAGAGCATGTCAGATGGTCGAACAGGATTTGAAACCCCTCCCCTCACACCTTTTGAACGTTGTAGCAGTGTCAACATTTCTGCAACTTTCCATTCCCGACAATAACTATTATGCTGTTGATACACCCTTCTTACACTAAGGGGGCACTATTCAAAAGCACCAAAAGGAAGTCAAGTCATACAATGCTGTGGAAACAAAGCTTTAATTAAAATACCGCAGCTGCAAAGTACAGATTGTACCAGGTAACACCCAGAAATAAAAGGCGTTATGGGTATTATGGGAGACTGTGAAAAGCTCAAATGTAGACGTGTTTCTTGCATGCTATCTATCCACTTTGAAAACTGTGCATTCGTGGTACAGTGGAATCAAGAAGATGACACTATTTTTGTGCTTAGTCAGACAATTGGCAATCAGCGCCTGGTGATAAAAGAAGAAATACTTAGCATATAAAGAGAATGTGTGGGCATGAAGGGATGACGGTGGATACAACTTAATTCTCCCAGCTGCAGGGCTTAACCGTGCACTATTAGAGCAGTAGGGACCTATTCCAGTCAGGGAAGGGATTTAGCTCAGCACATCTACTAAAGCGTAGTACGAGAGATACTTATTAAAAAAAAGATACATTATTTATAAAGCTCGAGAGGGAGAACAAGGGGGAGAAACGGTAAAGGGAGAGATAATAGAAAAAGAGACAAAAGAGGGAAAGCAGCACAGAGCACAAGCCACAAAAAAAAGATATAGAAAATAGCAAAGATAAAGAATGATGGAGGAAAGAAAACTGTGGAAATAGAAAACCGAAATATCCCTCCAGCAGCAAGACGGCTTTAAGCAGGGCCGTCTCTCTGCTAGCCTCACATTTCCTACCTCCTACTCTTCCTCCCTTCTTATACACACTTGCATCCACCCATTTATTCTCTGCAACATCCACCCATCCTTCCTTCCATCCTTCAGTTCCTTCCTTCCTTCAACATTGTTACAAATCATTCACGCTTCCCAACTGTTTGGATTTGCTCATGGAGGTTCTTCACCTCCCTCCCTTCCTCCCTGCCTTCTCATCCCAGCAGGAAACAAGGGGTCAGACGGACAGTGACTAACCCTTCTTCCTGCAATGCCATTGTGAATCTGTGTGTGAGGATGTGAGTGAATAAGCAGAAAAAAGAACGTGTGGCTGGGCAATCAACTGCTACAACCCTGTCTGCTGCCGTGATGAATGGAGTCATTCAGGACCCGATGACTTGCATGTCAGCGGTGAAACTGGTACAAGCAATCTGATATTGCTTTGACAGCGTGCCAGAGTATATTCAGCCCATCTCACTGGAGCAGAGGACAGAGGACAGAGTTGGCTGAACCTTGTTTTCACCTTATTTCAGGGCATTTGTGCTTTATAAGAAAATATAGAGTGTCAAGAGCATCAAATACAGAAGGCCTGGAGCTGAGGTCAGTGTCAGGAGCACTGAATACAATGAAAATGATCAAATACAATAACATATACCGGACCAATCGGCATTTTCCACTGTTTATCCTTGTCGTTTCATTCACATTGACCAACCCAGCACTTACGTTGTCTCAGTTACACACACACACAATTCCCAGTCCATTCCAAATTAACAATTCTGTCTTTTCTTTTCTTACTTATGGAGACACTAGACATCACAACACTGTGAAAACACACCAAACATTTCAAAGAATAGTTTTGGGGGGAAATAAGAGAAATCAGGCCTGCTTTCTTGGCTAGACAAGCTTCTCACACACTCACATCAAGCCTCAGTTAATGTTCTCTGTCATCTGTCAACAGTTGGCATCCTGTTGTTGCTGCTGCTGCTGGTTAAAACAGTTCTGCTCGTTGGGAAGTTCTCTCATCTAAAACCATGTTTGGCAATGTTTGTTGTAAAAAATACTACCCTGCATCTGAAATGTGTTAATGGCAATCTGTCAACCGTGCAGTGTTGCCCTTCAGTAGCCGTATTGGATATGTTTTTTTTTAAAACACTGTCGACTGGCAGAGACTTGAGTGAAGCAAACCAGTAAATGCTTCCGAAATTAAAGAGTACCACATAGTCCAGAACACATTTTGAGGGCAATGTGTTCACAATATCAAACAAAATCACGGCTGAAAATGTACAGGCTTTATGACAGACTAAACAAAAAAGGGGGAGTGTGTGTGTGTGTGTGCGTGCATCTGACATGCCTATATGCAGACTAAGGTAAATGGGGAGCCTGGGGGGGTACTACAGTGCCTTCCCACCACACACACACACACACACACACACACACACACACACACACACACACACACACACACACACACACACACACACACACACACACACACACACACACACACACACACACACACACACACACACACACACACACACACACACACACACACACACACACACACACACACACACACACACACACACACACACACACACACACACACACACACACACACACACACACACACACACACACACACACACACACACACACACACACACACACACACACACACACAGTCGTACCCTGCCCCCTAATGAGAGCATAATAAAAGCCACATGGCCAAAGACTTTCAGCTGGGAGCCGCAGAGCCAGACTCCAGCGCTGCTCTGACTGACTGACTGACTGATGATCCCACATCCAGAGGGTAAAGGGCAAAAAAATACTTTCAAAAATACTTGAGAAAAATGTTTTACCTCTAAGGTAAATTAAAAACAAAGTTATCTCCATGAAAAAGAAACACAGCCTGTGTGTAGCCTGTTTTTCATATACTGACCCTTCATGCCTGTTGAAGTGTATCAAAATTAATACCAACAAATAAAAGTAATGGTTGTGGTGAAAGTGTGACAAAGGCAGCTGAGGGAGGACAGGGATTTAGAAACCATTGAATGCGTTTAAAAGCGTTCAGATATTCGTAAACAAGCTCTGCCAGCTAAGCCTGGAAACAGTTTACCTTGAAAAGCTGATGATTGCATTTGCAGAGATAAACAAAGGCTTTGAATATTCGTGAGGACACGCTTTCCCAAAAAGTAAAAAGAGCTAATCCAATGACCTTGCCATAGTTTTAGCCAAAGTGTTGCACTTGGGGCTATTGTGCTAATAATTGATCTAAGCATGCTGGGTGGCAGGAAGCTTTGACGCATCAAATGTTTTATTTATTCGATACAATCCTCTTATAATCATAATACATTTATTTTATATAGGCGCCTTTCAAGGCTCTCAAGGTCGCCATACAAACACATAAAAAACAAGATCCACAATACATAACACCAGCATAAGAGACATAAAAAAGACAATGCAGTATATAAATCAATCAAATAACCAAATAAATAAAAACAGCCGCAGCCGCCATGATTTCATAGGATGGCATGAAACTAATGATCTCATCCCTTTAGTGGCTACATTAAAGTCATTATGGAAAATCAGGTAGCACTTGGGGCTGCAGAACTCAAGGTGCTCAAAAATGCTTTTAATAAAATGCAAAAAATGGACACTGCATTTCTGTTGCTTTAAGGCTGCTTGGACTTATCAAATAACACATCCAGGCTCAGTGGATCAAAGCTTTGCTGCAGAACGGTTACATTTATTAACATATCTTTCTCCGTGGGTCCTTTTTAAGCCATTGCAGGTCAATTTAACATTCTGGTTTACTTTTTGACTTTATTGTTTAGGGCCTAGTGGCACTGGAAAACGATGTCAACAGTGTTTTATAGTCAGGCTCAACATTGTTACTGGGTCGAAACTTCAGCCAATCAATTGGACAAAAGGCAATAGTGTAATTATGCTGCTCACTCTTAGGAATGACTTTAAAACTGTTGAGCTGAGCGATGGTTACATTAAATTACATTGTACAGTAAATATGCCCTTGTGTCTTAGAGAAGTTAGTTTAATTGGTCCCTAAATTACCTGACTCAGATTAAAGTAGACTAATGCTTTTCATTGAATGTTCTTCTCCTGTAGTTTATGTTAAAAGTCACCAAGAGAATTAGTTCCCTATAATTGCATTCCTTGAGAATGGTATGAAATAAAAAATCCTGTCAGAAGATGAAGTATGGGGCATTTATGATTAGGGCTTATTAGTGTAAGGAGCTTCGTTCAACCTCATAAACTGTAAACGTGCCGTTGCCACTGTCTGATCTTACTCTTAAAAGAACATCTGCCATCTCAAACATGCCTCAGAGGAACACATGGAGCCATCTTTAGAATCAAACGTGTGCCTTCCTAGAAACATTACTTTGAGTGACCACATGAAGTCATTTTCCTTTATTGTTTTTTTTAAGCCTCTGAAAATCCACACAAGTGTTTTAAGTTATTTTGGCTGATTAGTAGGTCAGAGCTTTGATGGAAATTTACGAGGTAACAAATCTCCATCCAGCAATATTAATGATAAAGTGTAATTTGTCCCAACCTAACGGGTGCAATAAAGCTAACAGGAAACTCGGGAAGGTGTCAATAAATTACAGTCCACACACTTCCTGTCAAGGAACTAATCAGCCAGATTAACTGAAAACGCCTGTGTGGGTGTTCAGAGGTTTTACAGACTAGTGTTAATGGGGGCAAAATGTAGGTTTTGTCCTTGAAGACGTGCTGTTAATCACCTTAATCAAAACAGCATTATTCAATTCCTCTGTAAAGTCCCTTCCAACTCTGCCATTAAGTCTAAGTCGCAGGAAATATCACACTAAACTCTTAATTAAAAGATTTCTAAAGATGCATTGATGCTAATTAAATGATAAAAACAAAAATGTAGGTTTCCCCCTTGTGAACTGTACACATGGTGATTTTAATGTTCTTCAGTTTAGAGGCCAAATACATTCAACTCAGAACCTGCACAGCATTGGTGAAAGCATCAGTGTGTGTATAACGTTGTGGTTGTTTTGTTTGTTACATTGACACTTACCAGACAGAGGGTTTTTGCCCAGAATCAGCACGTTTGGTAAAGGCATCATCACCAGCTGCTGGAGAGTCTCCTGTAACACAAAGAAATGGAAAAGAAAGTCAGGCAGAGGAATCACTATTTAGCATTTTGTTAAGTATTGCAGAGCTAGAAGAGCTGGGGATTTCAGTGCACATCCCCATCTGAGACAGCTTTCTGCCCTACTGTAAATTATAAACACTTTACAACGATCACTACGCCCTTTGACAGCGTAATGCCATCTCATAAAAGACAGTCTTGAGTGTACAATCTTTCTTGTACACTCAAGAAAGGTTATCAAGAGAGCCAAGGTGACTTCAAATAAGCGCTATCAATCTACTTTAGTTGAGAATGTGGTGGTTTCCTGGGTATTACAGTCATGTGTGTGTGTGTGTGTGTGTGTGTGTGTGTGTGTGTGTGTGTGTGTGTGTGTGTGTGTGTGTGTGTGTGTGTGTGTGTGTGTGTGTGTGTGTGTGTGTGTGTGTGTGTGTGTGTGTGTGTGTGTGTGTGTGTGTGTGTGTGTGTGTGCGAAAGTGACGGTGGTATTTATGCGAGGTAAATTGATGGTGTGGGTTTTGCCGCAGGGCCCCCTCCATTTACGTGTCAATCATTAAAACAAAAATGAAAGCATGAGCTGCAGCACTCATGCAGACATATGCAGCAGTATGCACACACACATATACAGATACTCAGTGGGTAAGGGTGGGCAGGGCTCAATTATGGTGATGTTTTGGTTCGAGTCAGATCTTCAAATGATGGGCACTGCAATAGTGCACGACACGCTACAAGCAGTAAAAAACGTTGTTACATTCATGTCTTGTCTACATAATTATATATAAATCTTACTTGGAGGTTATGAGACATCAGCAGCCTGCCAAAATATTTTTGCAGTCATAACCTTTTGAGCAGTATGAACAAAGTAGTGATGAAAAGAAAGCCTGGTTTCTTCAAGCAGAAAGGACATGGAGGTCAGCCAACTTCAATATTTGATGTCTACCTGATGGCAGAGAACGGTTCGAACTCATGTGACCCGGCAGATTGACTATTCTATTCAGGTTAATGCTGATGTTCTGCCAAATAGGCTTATATAAGGAAGTGGCTATGCAGAAGCCCCACCCCACCCTCCCTTCTTAACCATCTGCTCAATACATATTGCATTACCTCAACATGTACAGTAGGTAAAAGGGGGGGGGGGGTAGGAAATCTGACATAAATGTCTGGTTTTGATTTGTTCGAAATGAAGCCACATCTGTGAATATTTTAAGAATACTTGAAAGCAGCAACCAGCTAAATTAACCAGGAGCTGATTTCCAAACTGCATCCCTAAAATACATTCTGTACATTTAGAATTTTCCAGAAAGTCCCATTGTAAAAGCAGAAGGGCTTCAGGGCTAGAAATAAGGTAAGTATAACAGAAGTCAGAAAGAGGAAACCGTACTTAAAATAGTATGTGGAAAGCAATATATAATCTGTCCTATCTGTAGAAAGATGCTCACATTCAATGAATTAGCCCCTAACAGGTTAATTACAACCATATGGTCAAGATAACCATAATGATGCATGTGCAGTTTACATAAATGCAAACAATTGATGTATTTTAATCATACAGTCGGTTAAATACATGTATTACTTTAGGTCATTACTCACAACGCCCTCAACAATCAGGCCCCGCCCCCTACCTCACAGACCTGCTGCACCACCACACCCCTTCCCGCTGCCTCCGCTCATCAGAAGCCAACCTCCTATCCATCCCCACCCGCACCAATAACCGGACCTGGGGGGACAGAGCCTTCTCCGTCGCTGCCCCCTCCCTCTGGAACTCACTCCCACAACCCATCAGAGACTGCACCGACCTCACCACCTTCAAAAAACTCACAAAAACTCACCTCTTCAATCTGGCTTTTAATGTGTGATTGTTTTTGTATTATTTGACTTTAACTTTAACTATATATTTATTTGTTGTTCCTTTCTTCTCTTTTCTTTTCTCTTCACTATTATCTGTAAAGCGTCTTTGAGCACCTGTAAAAACGCTAACAAATTAAATCTATTATTATTATTATTATTATTATTATTAAATGCCTCTAAACTCCCAAGCGGTTGTTTTTCTAAAAAGTCAAATTTGCATTCTTCCTTCCAAGGTTTTTCTCACAACGACATGATTCAGTTCCTCTTTTATCCCTTCTGTGTGTGTGTACACAATATGCTTTGTATTTAAAGAACCAACATGTGTCATTGTTTCTCTGTGTCAAGGGAAATGTATTTAGTATAGTTGCAAACACAACTTCACCTATATCCTCCTTATCAACATCTGTCGTCGTCTCAACCTTTGTTGGCCGTTTTATTTGATGCAGAGGCAGGATAGATTAATCACAGGAGATAGTAGTAGAGTAGGGCTGAACGATATATCTTGTCATGACGATAACCGCGATATGCGCATGCGCGATATTCACATCGCAGGGACGTGCGATTTTATTTTAAAAAATGTTTTTATTATTATTATTATTTTATAAAAAAAAATGTAGGAAGTGCGATATTAAGTAGGTACATTAACTCAAACACGTCATGTTACAATTATGCTGCTGCTTGCTACAAAAGGAAAACTTGCGCAGCTCTCATGTCAGGGGTACTAGAGTGAGTGACATGCAGGCTCTGCATGCACAGCAAACCACCAATCACAATCATTCTTGATCAGATCACAGCAGGCCCCGCCCCGCTAGTTTGCAGACCATGTACAGGAGGACACTACCGGCGAGAATGAAGATTTACTTCCAAAAAGAAAAGCAACATCTGCCATCTGGAACTATTTTGGATACAAAAAGGTTCTTCTCTTCTTCATTCACAGATGAACCCCCTTATTTGAGGGTAAGCAACATACCATGTTAGATCATGACTTAAGGTATGATGAGTCAACCAGTTAAGATCCAGACGTCCGTGACTAAAATCCTTCATCCGGTTAAATATAGTTAAAAAAAAACGCAATATATATCGTAGGGGAAGAAAATATCGCAATGTCAGTTTTTTTCAATATCGTGCAGCCCTAGTATAGAGTCGGACATATAGACGATAAGATGTTGTGTATCATACTGCATTGTAAACATGTATGGTTGGGTCAGGTTTTGCAGTTAACTTAAAGTACCTGAGCTTCAAACACTTGCAGGTTTTCTCTTTAGCAAACCTATGATGGATTAAAAATCATTGAGGAGTAGACAAATGCTTTAATACACACAGAGAAGCATCTACGATCTGAGGTGAAGGTCGAAGTTGAGGTCACACTGAAGGTCAGTCACAGATAATAGGGTAAAGGTTGCCATGGTTTCTCTGTCATGGTGATAAGAGCACTGACCCCATTTTGCCCTTCTGCCTATCTCTCTGTTTACCCTTGGGTTTGGGGCATGAGGGAGTGAGGCTATGGTGTGTTACGACAGTGTGCCATTTCCAAAGCTTTCAATAGATAATTAATGGGAGTATTAACTTTGGGATATTATATTCAGAGTGGATGACAGCAGCCTTAATTTCCCATCATCTGTTCTACCAGTAAAGTGATATGTATGCATGGTGATGGCAAAAGCAAAAAATAGAACAATTATATGGTGACCCTGATACTGATGATGACTAATGCTGTAATCAGGCAGTTCCAGCCATAATGTCTGAGACAGATTGACTCAACAAGCGTCATACCCAATATTGAGTGAAGACAGACAGCCACAGTTGGTGCCTCACAGAGAGGCATTTGGTGCGCAGACGCAGCATGTTGAACTTGTGACAGGCTGTATGAGCAGAAGGAGCTAAATCTACATTAAAGAAAACCATTGAGCCACAAAATCGCCCTAATATCTATTGTTTATACATCTTAGTTGTGTCTTGAATCAGTTGCTGAGAGAAACTTATTAAACGATGACAGTAAGCAGAAGAGGGTTGATTGCATACATCTCGAAGGCTTCTACAAACTGCTTTTAGATTTGTAGAAAGTCATGAGTCATCACAGAGCACACACAGCCCCCAACTGGATCTTAACTTTAGAAACAGCAAATGCTTTCTCTCCTTCCACAACCACCTGTCCCACTTCTGAACACTTCTGCCCGTCAACACATGCTCACACCTGTCAATGGCAGCACGTGTTTGCTGTTTAAGCACAACATTTTAGAGACTGTAAATCTTTTCCTCTTTTCCTATAACCCAATCATTGACACCAAGTTCATTACACCATGTTAACATTGCTAGGAATTCCAAATAGCTTAACTTCAGGTATCAGTTTAAGAGATTTCAAAGCAATGATCTGTATTGTGCAGAGTCATGAGCTTAGCGCAACACTATGCCCATTCAGTAACACATCCCTTTCCTTCACAAGGGTCCATTGAACTGATCGTTAGTCATTGCATTCCTCTGATCTGCCCTGGTGTTAGGTTGGAGCTTTCTGAAAAAAAAGCCCAGAGCATCACTGGCTTTTGATGTTTTATCTCTCATTTTGTATCTGTATCTGATTGTATAATATACACAAACCAGATTGTAGCACTACAGTACTAATGCAGACTAGAGTTAGAGTTAATAGAGCTAATATCATTGTGTCTTTCCTGCAGGGCACCATCACCGCCTTATCTCTGAATAAAGCCGTTTGCAGCGCATCGTCTATATTTGATACCATATGGAGAGGGAAATTAAAATACAAACTGTAATAATAATAATAATACATTTTATTTTTAGGCGCCTTTCATGACACCCAAGGACACCGTACAATTTGTTAAAAAAAGAAAGAAAATGCTAATAGGCAACAGAACATAATAA
Source organism: Notothenia rossii (assembly GCF_949606895.1). Taxonomy (NCBI): domain Eukaryota; kingdom Metazoa; phylum Chordata; class Actinopteri; order Perciformes; family Nototheniidae; genus Notothenia; species Notothenia rossii. The sequence goes on from NC_136909.1 coordinate 79,369,066, forward strand.
AAACACAAACAGGAAGTCATGGAGGAGATGTTCGAGGTAATGTTCTGACTGCTTTAGTAGCTGGAGGAAAAAATAAATCCCAAGATATTAAATAGCTTGTCGATTAAACCTTGCCCAAATAATATCTGCCAATGAAGGCATGCAACTCCAGCCCACCTGATTTGTATCCTGTTGATAACAGTCAAGTAGTGCATGTGTATAAAAAAGACAGTCTTTTTGCAATGTGTGGTTAATAACGTGCTTTGAGGATTAGCTGCAGGCTAATAAACTACAGTATAGCATTAGGCCTCCTGGATTAGCTGGTGAAGGCTTAGCTCTCATAAATAAAACATGATGGACACTGAAGGAGGGGGACCAGCCACCACACACTGAACATGTCATGGCGATGCGCTATATACTGACAGGCATGCATGTGCACACACACACACACACACACACAAACACAGCTTTGAAAAGGAAAGCTTTACTGTAGCCGTGACAACAGGAACGACCTTGGCTCAGTCACAATGTCACTCTCCAATATTCACAATCTAAATCATATCCAATTCACACATGGGCAAGGGGGAAGAGGCGGCCATTTAAATGTTCAAAAAGATACAATATTCACACAGAGAGGGAGTGAGTGATAATGGATAAGAAAGACAGAGAGAAAGAGCATTGATTCGAACACTTCTCACTCCAGGCACGCAGGGCTGAGCTGCCTCCTCCCTTTCTCCCCTTCTCATCATCTTTCCTTCCCCCCCATCCCCCTATCCTGACACTATATTGCTGTATTATTGATTCCTGTAGGACTTACAGCTTCTCAACACTGGTTCATATTCCATCCCACAGAGACATTACAGCCAGACTAAGAGTTGCTTAAAGGGGAGCTTGTCAAACACAAACGGGATTTGCTCATTCAATATATGTTTTGGTGTGTATTGGACTTGGTGTTGGGCATGTGCCTTTATGTGTAGATGAGCAGAGCAATTCAGTCTTTATACAATCTGTAGGTCTGTTACACTCATATACTCCAACGGCCATATTTATCTGCTTTATCCACCCTGTTATGTCCAGGAAGTTCATTTGGAAGAATCTTAGACATGGCGAGTTAAAACCTAAGCAAACATTATATGCAAGAGATGCTAAAGAGGCAGATATACAAGAAGACATAAAGGATTTTGGGATTTGAAGACTGCTCTATTGTCTTATGCTAGATTTGGGCTGAATGGACGTCTGCTGAGAACAGAGATACAATTCTGCTGATCCATCAGTAGCCTGGAAGATGTTCATTCTCACACACACATCTGACAATGCAATAGTTGGCAAGAGCTGCACTAATATACATTGTGCATGTGCTTTTAGTAGGTAGGGAGGTGTGTACATTTGTGTTAAAATGATGTCAGTGGAAAGGCGCCACACACACACACACACACACACACACACACACACACACACACACACACACACACACACACACACACACACACACACACACACACACACACACACACACACACACACACACACACACACACACACACACACACACACACACACACACACACACACACACACACACACACACACACACACACACACACACACACACACACACACACACACACACACACACACACACCTTCCCATCAATCCACAAGTTCCGCTACCGGCACAGCTATAACAGGGAACTAATTGTGCTGCCAGTGTGTGAAAGTGTGTGTGTGTGTAGAAATGCTTACTGAACCCCTGAAAGCCTGAATCACACCCATTCTACAGACATGGTATGTTGCCATAGAAACGAGGAGATGGGTTTATTCGCCCCATGCTAGTGAGACACACACACACACAGCACTGCAGACTTCTCTCCCGCTGAAAAGCTGCAGAGATTATGAACTTGAAAAGGTTATTACCACCAACAATAGGAAGGAGCACGCTTCCTCTTTCACTCACATCGCTCACACACAGACACACACACACACATCCATACACAAAGAAACCACTTAACACTAGATCTCACTACATCCCCTCGAACTGAATCAATGCAGGAGCTTTTCCTGCTGTTCAGCACTGTAACAACCCCACATGAACACAAAAGGGGTTTGCGTACTGCAGCTCAACATCCCTCTCTAATGGCTTCCTGGATGTTTGAGTTTTAATACCGTTTTATTTTAGATGTAAAAACCTTTTTATAATTCAAAATGTGGGTAGAAGGAATTATTTGATACTTCTCTTCCTCTTGTTTCGACTCAAACCAATATGATCTTCAGAGGGATGACAAGCAAAAAGAAAGTAAAATGTTTAATCAACGAGGATAAAATAAAAACGATTAAATGAGAATGAGGCTAAATCTCCTTGACTGAGAAAGTAATTACCGTTTAATAACCTAGTCGAATATGGATAAAACAAAAGTGTTCATTCATTTATGTTTACTTTGACAATACATTCAATAAAAATGTAAAATGTAAATGTGATTGTTTAACTCATCATTAGTTAGATTTAACCCAGCAATAAAATGCAACAGTTGCCCTTGGCTCAACAGTAGCCTCTCCTGACAAGAGCAGCAGTTTGGGGTCCACAGTCTGCCAGATGGACGCATCATCTCTTACATCTGGAGAAACGAGCCATTAGATCCCCGTTTCTTTTGTTCTCCGCTCTTATCTATCAGCTAGAGTGCTTTTTACAACATGCCCCTGAGGCTTTGCGAGCGGACGGGTTGATCCTGCTGCTCCTCTCAAAGGTGGAGGCAGGTGGGCTGGGGAAGCCTGACCCCAAAACCCCCGCCAACCACCCCATAACCCCAGGGCTCTGCTTCACACTGCAAAAGTTCACACAACCACACACACATGTCATTCAGTTCAATTCAAGTCAGTGCCATTATGACTCTCCTTGAGGCCTCTTTAAATTAAGTTTGATTGTTTTACTGATTGTTCTTTCAATTCTAATCTACAGTTTTTAACTAAGTTGAATTAACTTAATGACTTTGTTGCACTTAACAATTGTGTATTGGTTTTAGCTAATGACGATTTACAGCAAATGGGTTTTCTTGATACAACCTGGATGTAACAATAAAACAGTGTTTCTTATAAGAATATACAGTACAAACACACTTAAGAAATTATTTTAAAAGCTGGATTTGATTCATGTTTGCCCACAGAGCAGTGGCACCTGCAGACACATGCTCTAGTGAGGTGATGGAAAAGAAGAACCCTGCTTCTGGCTTCCCCTTAATACAGCAGCTGAGGTGGCGCCTAAAAATAGCTCCCTTTCAGCATATACGGTAGGAACCAACTCTACATCATAACTGGGGCAAATTCCCCTCCACTTTATCTCACAGGCACACGAACAAACACACAAAGTAGCGCTTGCAGAAATGTTTGTACACTGTGTTATTTCGGTAAGCCAATGCTCAGTTCCTACTTGAGGCTGTGATTATATGATGTGACTGCTGAGTGGTTCTGGGTGTAAACTGGAACACCATCGACATGAAGGCCTCTTGAGATCAAAAAAACAGTGGGTATGACTGTGGGCAAATATGTCTCAGAATAAGTCATGTTTTTGTCTACAGTAAAGCGGCTAACCTGTGGCATTAATGACACTTTTACTATAATACTTCCCTTGTTGTTTAGAATAAGGAAAAAGTACAAGGTATGACTGTGCAGAAAATGATTAAAGTAGAAAAATGTTTGATTTTAATAAATCAATTTTAGCCTCTTAAATCAGGATTAACTAATCTAAGTTTATTGTTTGGAATCTCCTTAACTTCATGAGTAATCGATATGAACCCTAAGTAGCACTGCATTATGAATATTCCTATCCTCATGAAAATGTGTGGATGTTACAATTTTTGCTAACTAATCCTGCATTGCTACCATTCACACTATTAACAGCTTCAAACAAAAACAAATATGGTTTAAGGGACAGAACAAGAGATTAAGTTAAACTAATTTTATAGTTTGAGCCATCTAACTTCGCCATCTAACTTAGTTATATTACCTTACGTTGTTTAACTGCCTGCTACTCATGTGATTGTCTAAAAACCTAGCTAGTATGCTAGTTGCTACACCATCATCAACAGGATATTTAGACTAGCTAGCATGCGAGTCTGCATGACAACACATTCAGCCTGCAGCTACGAGCACATGCCCTAATAAACTGATTTGCCCTTTACTGATGCTAAAATAAGCAGCAAGACAATGAGTCAAGTCAACAATAGGGAAATCCAGACTTCAATAACGCACATAAACAAAACATATGTTTGTATTTTTTGACTGAGATCTAGTTGAAGGATATACAAATAAAAGCTGCCTTCAGGCTTAAGCTGCCATAACAACAACAACCATGGAACAATCTTGTATCCAATATTTATGAAGACAAAACCAAAAACAACCATTTATAGCTAACAGTATGTTGCAGCTGACCCTTGTGCATGTATGAATCTAAGTGAGAGAGAGGCTAAGAGTGTGTACTGCATCTGTGTTTGTGTTTCAGCTTCCCTCGGGCCCAGTAACAGAGCATCTTTGTGAGGCTTGAGGTCAAGAAAGAAAAAGCCAAACGTTTAAACCCCAAGCCAGGCACCAGTTGGATACGCTGAAAACTGGAAAGAACATTTAACAAAAATATTCTCAGGATGGTCTAAACATAATCTTTAGAATACTCTAGAGTGCATGATAACCTATTTTACATTACCTATTCCCAGAGTGTTGTCAAATAACCTTGCAAAGCTTTGGGGCCAGGCCTGCTCAGCATGAATGGTGCCCTCTGTCACCCTTTAAACAGTGAAAACAGAGCTCCCTGCCTTTAGACATACCCCAAGTCAAAGCAGTGGCAAACAGAGAACAGAAATGCTCTTATTTCCAAAATGGACTTCTAAAGCTGTTACTTAGAAGTGTGGGAGGAGCAGCAGAGAACATTTTGCTTTTAACAATACAACAGCATAATCATTGGAAAACCTCTACTGGAGCATATTTTCCAATAAAACTGCAAATCAACTAAAAGTAGCACCATCTCATAAATTTGATTCCGTAGTATTTACATTGAATTTCAGCGGATGCTCTCTAAGCCCAAATGTCATAAACCAGGATAAAGGGATTCACTAAGCAAGCTTTAAGAAAAGCCAGGAAAAGAAGAAAGAATTGCGTTCAGCTGCTGAAGATCCATGTTACATCCCGCTAGAGAATGCCAAACCAAAGCCACTAAATTAAAAGGAGGCCCAGTATATATTTGGACTGACCACCAGAGAAATGAAACCCTCAGTGTACTCTCCTGTGCCGAAATGACCAAGAGAACAGAACATTTAAAGGCGGACTCAAGAAAAAGAAAAGCATAATTGCCAACATGAACATTTCCGTTGTTACTACATGTCATCATGTGTGTTTCTATGCAGCATTAAAAACGCACGCTCATACAGACAAGCACATACATGCTTACAGCAGTTCGGCCTTGATCTGTTCAGCAGATTCTGAAATATAAGTCTGAAGCCTGTCTAGAGATTGACCTCCTCCTACACAATCTACTGCACCAGAACAATAACAGAGACGTTGATCGCAGACACACTATAACATGAACGCTGAGATCCACTCACGACCAGCCCTAGAGAGCTATGAAATGAAAACCATTATTATTGAAGATCTTGTGTTGCGACAATTCACATTTCACAATCTCTGCACAAAGTCAATCTCAATGGGTTTCCCATGTGGAAACACCAACTATAGGGTTACATCTTGTACAGAAGTCAAGGGGAAGAGAGACTGAGTGGAAAAATGGTTAAGATGAGGGATGGGGGAGGAAAGGGACAAAAGAAGGTCCCAGGAAACAACGGTCTGCCTCTAGGAGGTTCAAGAAGGTTAATGAATTACTCATCTTTTAACACCAAAGGAACCTTTGGGAGGAGAGCAACCTTTTTATTGAATTTGAGCCCTTGCTGACTTGCCAGACACTCTGAAATATATAGCTTTTATAGAAGAGTCAACACACCAGTATGGATTCTTCAGTTATGGAAATTGACTATATAGGAGTGAATTCAACTTGAGATACCTAATTAAATGTTCTTTTTATGCTCCAATGAAATAACAAAATGACCATTTGCTCGGTTGATATACAGTCATAGCCTTACCTAGAGAGTGGTTACTAACCTGGGTGTAATTTAATTGAAGAGTCCCAAGTGAGATCAATGTATTGAATCACAGGAAGCAACCAACCATACAAGGCTTCCACTTACTCTGAGTCCTTCTTCAAAGTGCTGAGTAGTACAGTAAATTGAAAATCTGCAAAGTCCATTAGTCTAAGACCTGAATGGTTCCGTCTTCATCCATATGGCTGTGGAAATCTGATACCATTAAGCCACAAAACAACCACAGGAAAGGGAGACCACAGCAAAACCATATATCAAAGTCACTTCTCCTCCACATTACCTAAATAGGAATTGGCTCCTTTTGACTAGAGTAGCAACTGTGTGCGAGTAGGTACCATGTGGTCCATAAATAAGTGTTTAGACACATTTTAGTGCTGTTACGTGTGTTTTCATAAAGTTAAGCGCTGCTAAATGTCACTTTAATGTTAAAGTCGTTGTTCAAACTTTACAAACAAGGACTAAAACTAAAAAAGGTGCCAGCGTCAAAATAGTTACAATTTATGACAAAACAAGACCACACAAATGAATGAAGGTCTGCTAGATAGCCTTCCTTTTGGTCTCTAGCGCATACGAACAAAAATAAGATGACAGTTGACATGTCCTGGTCACGCACACTTGATCTTTACTTGAACCTTAAAGCCTTCCTCTGATCATTACTAATTTTAGATAGTGGTTTCGCTTGGATTTGATTAAAAGCAGCATTTATTGTAGTTGTAAAATAACCACAACTCTAAATCTCATCACCGATAGTCTACTACTTGTAAATCAAAGATAGTGGGAGATTAAAGGGAAATTCTTAAAGAACCCATATGATTAGAAGGGCAAACAATCAATACGGTCTCATGACGGTTTATGTCATTCAACCTCAAACTATTTGGCATGGCACACTTCAAAACAGGCAAGTCATTTTTTCCTAAGAACCATATTAAGATACAGTCTGTCCTTTGTCTTTTGACAGGCACACAGCAAACACAGCACTGATCTATGGGGGGTTTAACCTGTAGCTGATCTCTGGTCTGAGCCCGCAAACACCAGTGGCGAAACAACTGTGTGACCAGAAGGTCAACAGAGCAATGCTGCGACACACAGATGAACAAAAACACCATAGACGAACAAGAGATTCATTGTTTGCTGACAAATTCCCCCGAAACTTAAAAAAACTAAAATACACAGTATGGGTTAAATGTCCGCAAAACAAATAAATACTGCCCTTAACTTGTGTTTTAAAAAACTACACCTGTTTACTCACATTCTTTTGACATGACATTTTTTCAGAGCTATTGAGACTTTAACTTCACGGCAACACAATGACTAAGAATGCATAGAATTTCATATTTTGAGTTAACAACCAAGATGGGTATCATTGCATAAACCTGCAGGATCCAGACGGTCCTGTCACAAAGATGGTCCCAGTTAATGTCCTTAACCTTTCCCCATCATCTCGTCATCCTTGACCCCTGAAGCCAATCGCTCAAATCACCGAGTCTAAGAACGATAATTCTGCTAGCCATTTGAGGCGGCCTAGAGGGGCTTTTGAAGGCTTTGAAGGATAAAGTCTATACAAAAGAATGATTGTTTAAATAATCTGATGAGTGGACCAAGGCAAATCAGATCTAATAGAACAATTAACCAACACATGGCACTCTTCACTTGACTTCTGGGGCAAAATGTAAAATATATAGATACAGCAGATTTATTAACAGTCATAAAAACGCTAGGCTTCTTCAAGCAATATCATATGACATGAAAATGTGTTCATCCGGTTCCAAGTAGGCCTTTAAAATTCACAACTTCTCTATTTCCTAATGAGTAATGTCAAACTCTGTTATTATGGGTCATCAGACAGCCACAGCCCCTGAGAATATGGGTCAAAAAGTGAAATCTGTGTGTGGGATATCTTTGTGTCAGTAAATGCAGCTGCTTTGCTGTGATAACATTCCGCATTGCACTGTCGCAACAGCAAGCTGGGTCACGCTCGATTCCTGCTTATCATTAACACAGTTGAGACACTGTTGCAGCAGGGTAATGAATCATTGTCTGTCTGGATTGTTTAAATTTGCAAAGCTTACAGTTTTCATAACTGGATTAACCATTACACACAGTGAAGAACTGACACTGTGCATTCAAGCAATACTGTCTGACACCAGATTTAAACTAGAAAAAGGCAAGAAGTAAACATTTCAAGTAAAGCCGAAGAGCTTTACTTGTTAATAGGCGCGTTCACACCGCAGTACTTTTCCCACAAAGGTTCATGAGAACTTAGTTCATGAGGACTCTTTAGTTCTCATGAACTAAGTACAGATCGCGTTCACACCGGAATAAGTTCCTGGGGAAGGATCAGGCCAGAGCCATATAATAGAATCTCTCTATATGGCGCTGGATTAGGCTAATGAAGCCGCTGACGTCACTTCTTCTTCTTCTGCTGCTGCTTCTGCTTTGGGTTTACTGGCAGGCCGCAAACAACTTCACGGCGTATACTGCCACCCGAAGTCTGAAAGTCTTAAACGATATTAAGGCTGCTTTGGATTACAAAAATCTGTTTATTTTGCATTGTTTATTGACCTAGCCAAAGCATTTGACACTGTAGATCACCACATTCTGTCTAATGTTATGTTGATGTCTCGTTTCGGTCATAATGCCATTTGCTGGTTTCAGAGTTATCTAACCGACCGTACTCAATGCGTCAGGTTGGGTAGCACTGTCTCTGACCCTGTCACCTTGGAGAAAAGAGTTCCACAGGGCTCTATTTTGGGGCCTTTGCTCTTTTTATTATATGTAAACAATATTTGTAACCAGATGCAATTTTCTACCTATCATATGTGTGCTGATGACACTATTGTATACTCATGTGCTCCTTCTCTGGATATGGCCGTTTCCAATTTAAAATCTGATTTTATCACGCTGCAGCAAGCACTTCTTGATTCTAAACTGCTTTTGAACATTAAGAAAAGCAAAGCAATGCTATTTGCTCCCAAGTCAGCGTCCTCTTGCCTCTCCATTGACACCCTTGATGTTGAGTTTGTCGATACTTGATGTTGAGTTTGTCGATACCTACAAATATCTTGGCTTTTGGTTGGACAGTAATCTGAACTTCAAATACCATATTGAAGTTCTATCAAATAAATTGAAATTCACTCTTGGCTTCCTTTACAAACTTAAATGTTGTTTTTCAACTTCATCCCGTAAAAGGTTGGTCTCTGGCTTATTCCTGTCCCAGCTGGACTACGGTGACACCATTTATAGATTTGCCTGTCCCACTGTTTTGGCCAAACTTGACCCACTCTACCATGCTGCACTGCGTTATATATCAAATGCACCCTATAGGACTCATCATTGCAAACTGTATAGCCTAACTGGATGGTCCTCACTTAGTATGCAGCATTGGTTTTTATTAATGTATAAAGCCATTTTAGGAAAGCTTCCACTCTACATATGTGCCAGATTTGCTCCAGTTTGTGACTCTTACAACCTCAGATCCAGTGCCTGGATACATTTCCAGTAACCTGCTGTGCGGACTGAGGCTGGGAAAAGGAGTCTTTTTTATCATGGTCCTTGGTCTTGGAATGACCTTCAATCACGCCTCAAACTGATGGCACTTGTCTCAATAGCATGTTTTAAATTGAAGTAGTCTGAAGTCCTTACCACCAGCTGCTCTTGCAGTAATAAGTAGTGTACCTCTCTTACTGTCCTAATGTGCACAATGTAGTGACTGCTTTTTCGTCTTTTGTTTTCTTAGTTATGTTCTCTGTATTTTATATGTTTGTGTTATGTGTAACGTTGCTGCCTTCTTGGCCAGGTCAGCATTGCAAATGAGATTTTATCTCAATGCTTTTTATCTGGTTAAATAAAGGTTAAATAAAAAAATTAAAGTCCCCAGCCGCAAGTCCCCGGAGTTGGGGACTGGCTTCAGTAGAAGCTGCTGGGACTCCCAGCAGCTTCTACTGAAGCCTTCCGAGTAAATCGCCAGAACGCAGACACCTCCTCATCTCCACCATGTTTTCTTTTCTGTTGCCATAAGTTAGTCTCTCTCTGCGTTTCTGCGCTTGGCTAATGCTAATGCGAGGATAATAAAATGGCGGCTTCACAACACTTTTTGGGAGTTTTACGGGGCGTGGTTTGCATTCCGCCCAGCCAATCAGACATAGGAACCTTTTTCTCCCACGAAAGTACCTGCTCTCTAGCAGGGACGGAAAAGGGGGTAAAAAAGGTTATGAACTAATTTGAGTTCCGGCTCTTTTTGGTGTGAACGCCACATTTCGGAACTATATCGGAACTAAAGTGGGAAAAGTATTGCGGTGTGAACGCGGCATGGTAATTTGACATTTAGTTGCAATGCCATATTTGTTTTGATCTGTGTTGAAATACTTGTGTTTGGTAGAACACCAGCAGAAACCACCACATATTGTTAATCTTTCACCTTACATTTCAAAAGACCCAACATCGATAATACAATGCTACAATAATTCACTCGTCTTGGAGATGACATTAATTTGCACAATGTAAAGACCCTTACCAGGCTTTGTTTTAGCCAGTTTATCAGAATTTCAGGTCATGCTTAGACCTCGCATATTACATCTAGATATAGTCCTATGATGGATCGTGCATTTGGATTAAACCAACTATTGGCATCTAGCCTTGGATATGGGCTTAATACTCTTGTCAACATTGTTTGACAGGCAAATCAACCATATCTGCACACTGGAAATGTGGTACAGTGATGCTCTAGAGTACAAGAGGATTACAGCACAATATTTTCCTCACTAGCAGCATAACTCCCACGTGCACTTACAGCTCTCCATAAGTCACTAAATATGCATTAAAGTGCAGCATGGGAGGACTGTGGGGCTCACTTTCTGAGTTATCAAAGAGCCCATTTTGGATCTTCCCTCCATGTTTAGTCCCCCACACAAAGGTAAAGATAAATTGTGGTGAGAGCATGTTTCAGGGCCAGATAAGCCGATAGCATGCAATGCAGTAAACACAGACAGAACATGAGATAAGACTTCACTACAGTTGAGTTCTATCACCTTCACATCTCTCTGCTATAGGCTTCTACATCTGTCTTGTAAGCATTAAGGTTATGCTGTGAGATTGTTTTTCGTAGTTTTGGTCTATTTCTGAGACACCTCGGACTGACTAAGACTAGATCAGGTTGTAAATTGAAGGGGGAATTTGCTGCACAAGATACTTTTTGAATAAGAGAAAAGTGTTGTCATGTGTGTCACATTCCTGCTGTCTGTATATTTAATAGGCCCTCTCAGGCATCTGGATGGGTGTCATAATACCACATCACTCACAGACACACACATCGGCAAATATAGTTCTGTGTGCAACTCAAAGCTTTTTCCACTGTAACCTGAGGGGTAAAGCCACCACAGCTCAGGCATCATACATACGAACCAAGGGTTTGACTTCACTTAAAGCTAAACTTCAGCTAAAGCCACGCTTTCACATGTTTATGCAAGTTATTCATCATGATTTTAACCAGCAATTGTGCAAAGAACAGCTTTCAACCTTCACTTTTGATCAAGCACAAAGAAGAACATGTGATATCTGACTTTGCAGATTGTTCAGCAGAAGGAAATCTTACCTGATAGTAGTCTTTAATCTGCCTGATGAGAATAGAAAGGTTCTGGATGCGCAATGTCGGGTCATTGTTCACCTTCTTGTTGGTCCTCTGCACCGTGGCCGTGGGATTTCTGTGGGAAAATAGCATTTGCTTGTTAGATCTGTTTGTAGTAAAGATGCATGTCAGCTGTGGATGGAGACGGACATATTTTAAAAGTAATGTCGGTCACAGGCTTGTGTGAAACCACTTTGTTTCAATTTGACACCATGTTGCTTTATGTGACAGAACGATCGTGTGTTTGGCTAAAATCATTAGCAGCAAAGCAACAATGGACCCTTGTCTAAGTAAGGTCAGTGCCATAACCGTGTTAAAGGAAGCAGATACACTCAATGCAGAGCAAAATAGAAACGCCGTCCTTTAACTCTAGTGGCACCAATGTTTCTCAAGCGTTTAAAATCTAATTCTTCGGTTTGTTGAATCCAATTGAAACATCTTTAAAACACATTAACATTTTAATGCTACAAATGGAGACGAAATTCTTCAAGAAATCCTCTGTAGGCTACTTCAAACTACCGAGTAGGCTTTCATTAGCATGGTTAAGGGAGCATGTATTTCAGTTATTCTCTGACCTTTAACAATGTTCCCGATTTCATATTTCTAAATGAAAAAGAAGAAGTATCTTATTTGAATATAAAGCCTGTAATTTTATCTGACTGTTTGTTGCCCAAGGGACATTAAAAGGAGCATGCACGACAGCTGATGATATCACGGGTGTCAACATGTTTTAGGGAGCCTTGTAGACATTCCACAAATTCACACAGTACCATCTCCCCAGTCACTGCCATCTACAACAATCCAAACTACCATTTGCATATCTATGGCAATGACTCAAACTCAAACCTCATTCCATCTCAAACCTCTTTTAAAACACAGGAACACACGATATAATTGGTTTAGGTAACTGATCCAAGAGATACATTTCAGGCAATTTGTGTGTCTGTCATTCTGTCTCTTTTATGAGTTATGTGCCAAGTGCGTCAGCCCTCTTTCGCTTAGTGCTAATTCAGAGGCTCGGCGTTAGACTTGTGTTTTGTTTCGGTAAAAATAGTTCATATCGTCAGGTAGCGGAGTTTCTTCCCGTTAAGTGGGTATGACACATTCATAGTTTGTTAAATGTTAAGAAGCCCTCAGACGCTGTTTCTTGCAAGATGTTGCCGTAGGGGGCACCAGGCTTAACAGGTTAAAAAGACTTATCCAAAGTGAGACCTGGGGCGTTAATGTGATATCTTCTGATCCCCCTGAGGGGCATTCCTACTTCCCTGAAGAGAGGTGGTGACAAAGCAGCAACCCTAGAGCTGATAACGTTTCACCAAGTAATAAGGAGACACTTTAAATAGTGGACACTTGTTGTCATACTCTGCATGCTTCAAATATCTGTGGCTCTGGGATCCTATCAAATTTGTAGTTCAGCATAATTGACAATTATACTTTGTCAGATATCAAGTTAAATAACGTGTTTGTATTTGAATTTTAAAAAAATGTGTAGCTGCATTTGACTGTTTAGACATTATATATTTTAGGCACATGGATGTGGAACTGATTTGCACAGTCAATGTCAACATCTGTTTACCTTAAAACAAGCTCATGAGGGATAAGTAGCAAAATCCCATCCACCCTCCCTAAAAACCCTGTAATAACTAATTCATGTTACATTTCCTGTGTGACTGTCTGGAAAAACAACATAACTCATGTTCTTGACATTTGTCGAGCTTCACACCAACATTATAAAATAGCAGCTTTTTTTTCCTGATGTGCTTCAGACTTCAAAGCATGTACATCCTATGACCTATATATGAGGGTCAACATGCTCCAAGTAGGGGGGAGGAGACTTGTGAATGTATGCATGCATGCAGTGTGTAGCACATGTGTAGTCATGCATATGTGTGCATGTCTGCATCTGCGCTCTTGCACTCCAGAATAGCTGGTTTACTCGGGCTAGCAGCTCCATAAAGCTTAATCGTGAAATACCATGAAGACAGTATATAAATCAGGACTTCCTTTTATTATGCATCTTGTTCTGTTCTGAGTGAGGAGGTCAAAAGGTGAAGGGTTCTTTATCTTCCTCAAAGACATTCGGCTGGGTGGATGCTTGCAGTCACAGGGGACTTCTGGTTGAATGACTCTTCCTAATCACTTCAACATGCTACTGCCCCGTTTCTAGAAATAAGCAAGCATCTGCTGAATCAGTGTTTTATCTATTCACGTTATCACCAAACATGTATGTATTTGGTGCCTAAGTATCTTACTCCTAGATAAAACTCTGATATAATATAATAATAATAATAATGATATCATGCACCCAAAAAGGGGCCCGTCTCTTAAATCAAACGGCTGCAGTGTGGATGTGTTAATTAGTCTGTTGATCAGCCTCCACCCTGATATACACACCCACACACATCATCGTGCTAATCAGGAGGACACAGGGTTCTTTTTAATACTGGTCTAAATGAACAGTCATGTGACCCGCCATCTCCCCCCTCGACACACACTCAGCCCCTTTCGTGGTCCATAGTAGGGGGTCTATTTAACCCGTTAATTAAAAAGCACAGAGGAGGCTGTAATCCTGTCAGGGCGAGGAGGGTGGTGTCGTAAATGCGGTGTGTGTGTGTGTGTGTGTGTGTGTGTGTGTGTGTGTGTGTGTGTGTGTGTGTGTGTGTGTGTGTGTGAGAGAAAGAGACTGAAATACTAAAATCTAAAAGGAAAGGGATGCTCATTCACACATTCCTTCACCATGAGACTAAGCCAAGAACATGGCTGCCACAATAACATGAGCGTGTCGGTTCCACTACACACACCACCGCTCATTTCTCCAACTGATGCCACACATGCAAGCACGCGACAGTCCGACCCCTCCTGTGGATCCGCAGGCGAATAAATACAGGGATTTAGAGCGCCATCAGGGGTCAAAATCCCCCTTATTGCCTGCCTCCATGTTCCTGCTGATACAGTAAACTTAAGACTTTAAATAGACAAATGGATTAGCCATAGACTGAACAGCCAGCAAGCCAGACAGAAAGTGAGCAAGTGAGCCAGACGGACAGTCAATAAGCAGTCACTGCTGTCGATCGCCATGGAGTGCCTAGGGCCACCGGGCTTTCTCCTCTCATCTCCTGGCTTTGATTGGCTGGGTAGGTTAGAGAGTGTTGTTAACCTATATATGACAGGCTAAATTACAGTCAGCATGGGCAGCCAGGCACACACACACACTCACACAAATGCGCACACACACAAAAGAACAAAAATGCTGGCAACATTTGGCCACGTGTTGGGGAGAGCTTATGAGCTGTACTGTCCAAACACAGCGGGGGAGTGTGTGTTTTTGACTCTGTGTGAGGTGAGGTGACAAACACACACAAACAGGAAGCTAAATACCTACAGTAAGAGGAATCTGGGGGGATGAGCTTATTAGCAGCAGTGATAAAGGTCAGCAGTTCAGGTTAGGATAATTATGTCGGTCTGTTCGGTTACATCCACACACACAACAATAAAAAACTGTCAAAGCAAAGATACATTTAACAAAGATTGTTTTGTTTGTCAAGTTTCCACATTAGCTGACAAGCCAAAATAAAGAATTACTGGGACGTGATTTATCATATTGAAAGAATTCACAGGTTTGTGGGTTCAAATTGTCAGAATACCTCAACTATGCATGCACATACATAGTTGCGCATGCACAACATCCACATGGCAGGAGAGTAATGGCTCAGTAAATCAAATTAAGAGTAACTCAGATTACAACCTTATTCTAAGCAAGATAATTTTGTTTGAATGTTTACACACCAGTTTCAATAATTGGAATTCAGCCTTAACCTTGTTACAAACAAAGCTTGTTACACTGGAGTCCTTGCTAACACACGCCTTTCCAAATGCAAGCTACAGTAGGCACAAACAGGCCGGCTAACCAGGAATTTTGTTAACTGAATGAATCTCAAATTAGCGGGGGGGAAAAAGGACCTCCATAAAGCATATGTTACGATGGCACCATTGATTTACTTCAGAATTAGGGCAATAATGCATAATATATAAGGATACCACATACAAAATATTCTTTTTGTAATACACAGGGTACACAGGGTTCTCCTAGTTAACAAAATATCACTCATTAGCCGTTAGCATGGCAGATATTTTCTTAGTATTTTGCTAATGTACAAGATTTCTACATCCTGTTCTCTGCATCCTCCACCCTTTTCCCATGAGAGCCATAGCATACAAACAGCCCAGGCAGTGAGGATCTGACCATTGGTATGTGGTTCTCTTCACCCTATTTCCTTGTCTTGGCTTTTCTTGACTTGTTTCTCTCCTGTCTTTGTTTTCTGTTTCCACAGGGCCTCTTCCCATTCCTCTCATCTAGCATTGTATCCATAGCTGCTAAACCCATTCCTGTCAAACTGGATGTGATCTGATGCATTACTTTGCACAAGCTCTGAGTCCATAAATCATTGATGCGATTCAATGTCTCAAATAACAGACAAATTGTGTGTTTCATAATGGCTTACAGAGTACACCAAACAATTCCTTTAGTACAACATTCAGAGTCACTGAATAACTTCCTCTTTTTATAACAGAAATGTTGTACTTGGTCACGGATTAATTTTACAGTGCTGTTAATTCTCAATGTTAAGCTTCTGTTAATGAAACTCAAAACTTCCTGCAGATGCTTTACTGCAAAAGTCTTGGAGGGAACAGAAGGGATTATGCCCTCTGAGCCACTGAAGGACCTGAAACATGAAGCAGATGGAGGAAGTATCGAGTTTGCATTAACAGCAAACAGCAGCTAATTGAATTAAATATAAAGCAGGGAAATGGGGAACACTAAATATACACCTGTCTCTAACAAGATCACCGGTCCAATTTCAATATCTATTGCTCGACACATGCTGGAAAATGGTGCAGCGCAGAAATCTCAACTAATCCTGGGGATGTTCCTTTAAATGTCGATCACTAAGTCAGTTTGAGTGTGATTTGCTAGGGCATAGAAACTAAGAGGAAAGCTAACAGAATCTAAAATCCTTAAATGGTCTTTAACGTGTCCTTGGTAGTGGGATTTTGAGTGCCTCACATTAACACAGCCTTGTTAAATGTTTTGTCTTCTCAAGGTCACAGCTGCTGTTTCCTGTCTGACTTGATATCCATCCTCATGCGCCTATGAGGCTGGCATGACACAGAGATGATTATGAGAGATGCCAGATTAATGTGTGTTTCTACACTTTGATGAGGAGGAGGGCTGCAGACCCCTCAGTCCAGGTAGCAGCAGTAGGAGAAGCGAACAGACTGACAGCCCAGCAGCAGCTCTGCCTGCCTCTTTCCTCTAGTCCAGCAGGAATCCCAACTATGTCTGCTGTAACTCGCCCTAGAGACAGCAACAAAGGCTCCAACATGCGGCTCAAAGAAAACACAGGAGGGAGAGAGAGTAGGAGAGCTGAGGCATGGACAGAAAGGGAGACACAAAGATGAGAAGGAAAAAAGACTTGGCAGCCTTGAGTCTTTGAAGGGCAAAAACCAGTAAAAAAAAACGCCCATGATTTTTCTAGAATCAGAGGAAATGTCTTTAAATGTCTTATTTTTGTCCAAACAATAGTCCAACATCAAAAGATATGTTGTGTCCATGACAAAGAAAAGGGGAACATTGTTTCATTTGAAAAGCAAGAACCATAATAAAAGACTGAAAGGATTCATTGTTTTACCTAACAATATGGCAGCACATTCATTTTCGTTGCAGCTCGAGTCCAATCTTTCATAAATGTAATTAACTAGGATAAATCACGTCTTATGTTTGATTACAGATTGGTTAAAAAGACTACATAACAATATGTTAATGAAAGATACTGAATGCCTAAAGGTCTTAAAATGTTTTCCCCTCACTTGATGCAAGATTACATTCATTAAAAAAGGAAGAGGGCTGACTCGTACGTTTCTTTAAAATGTGGCCTTTTATAAATGTGCCTGTTATAATAGAAAAGCGTTAGCAGATGGTTCGTTAACTCTACTAAATTAAGAAAGCCATAAAAAGAAAGCCACGAGCCAGTGTACAGTAGCCTCCATGTGTTGGTATAACAATTACCATGATGCATCTGATAGTCTACGACAAAAGACCAACTGGGTCCTGGGCTTAAACCAACACACGTCATTCAGTGTCGTCCCCGAAAAGCCAAACTCTTCTTAAAAGCTCATTGGTCGATTTCAGCGAGTGTTTGTGTATTCTGCATTATGTGTCGAAAAGTCAATTCTGTCATGAAAGGAAGTGATGACAGACAAAGACCTGTGTATGTGAGGCTTCTCGTGGATTAACTGTAAACAGGCCTTGAAAGAAAAATAGACTTTCAAATCCTCATTCAATATTAAAAGATCCATATTCACTGACTCATAGGTTTACTTCATGATAGAAAACCACTGGCAAGCACCCCGTCTGCATGTTATTAGCAGAAAACATGCAAATGAAAATACTGGAAGGGAAAGTTACCTTGACATTCTTAATACTCTCTCATATGTGCAGCCATTCATACAGATGAACAGACATGCACAGATCTGTCTTAGTGCTCAATCTAACAGAAACATTAACCTGTACAACATGCCTGACAGCATTCTTTTCATTATGCACTTTTTAACTCTTTATACTCTCAATTTCTTTGCTCAAACTAGCTAATTTTCAGGGTCACACAACTTTACAGCGCAACAAAGTGCAAGTTATGATCCCCAAAAAAGAAAATGACTGGCTATGAAGGTTATGTAAAAATCAAGGACACTTTCAAATCGCCTTTTCTCTGGTAAAAGTGTATCTAAGTCTGTCCAAACAGCCCGTGGAGGACAGACTGACTGGTTCACCAAACAGGCCAAAGAGCCAGCATGAGTCTACAGGGTTGGCAGGGAATCAGATAATTGAATCGGACAGTTGTCACTCTGACAAAACTTGAATTGGCTCCCCTCTTGCTGGGCGGGAAAACTAATTGGTTTGACAGCACTGAGGAGGCAATCTAATTGGCTAGGTAATGTCAGTCAAAACAGGGCGGGTTGGGAGGGGGGGGGTGCCATCTGGGTGTCGGCAAACGGTTAGATAATCCTGCGGTCTCTCTTCTTCTTCTTCTCTGTCTGTGCTCTCCCATGCTGTTCGGATGACAACTGCTGCCAGCCTGTCTGCCATGTCGGCACTAAAGCCATACAGAAACACTCACACAGCAACACTTTGGCTTATAGTGCCACAGCTGAAAGCAACGGTAAAAATGGTCAAAGCTCATGTTTCTTCAGCCAGAGGTCTGCAAAGTTTGTGAGAAAGTAAGAGAAACATATTTTGAAGTAAAATCACTCGAATGTGTTTTTTGCACACATAACTGCACGCTGACGTTTATCTCATAAAGACTATGTGTATCTTTGAAGTGTAATTATTCACTCTGAAGTGTTTTAATTGGCTGCATTTTCTTTAATGAAAGTGTTAACAGTGCTTAACTATTTTTCCCAAATGTAAACAGAAGCTACTGAACGGAGGTGAATCACAAGCAGTTCAATGCCGAATAACTCCCTACTAAATATTTTTAAGTTGTCAGATCAGAGGGGCTGAGGAAAACACTACATTTGTTTTTATGTGGGAGCCCAGGAATTCAAATGAATGCATTCCCTGTTAATAATCACATACATTCCCTCAAAGGACTGGAACAACTCACCTGTGGTTTCTAAGCTACTTTTAATGAGTGTCAGAAAAAGATTGAGAGAAAGAGGCATTACTAAACACGCACATTTGAACATATTTTGGATCATGTGGCATGTTTCAACCAGAATTAGTTTGCTATGACGTTTTAAAAATTAATACAAAAGATATAACATAATGTCTTTGATAACTGTCATCATCCAAAGCTGTTTTGATGTGTACAACATACATTTTCGCTCATAATAAAAGTATATTGTAGTTCAGTCATTTTACTGGAGACCACCACGTGGTGCTTGTAAAGTGAGAGGCAGACAAAAAGCAGAGTCACCATCATACAGTAACGTCTGACCAACACTGTAGGCCTTTTGTGTGGGAGGGTGGCCGGGCAGGACGACTACCAACAGCTGCCTCAGTCCAAAAGAAAACGCACAGAGGAAAAACAACCCCAGATACACACACTCCCACGCAGACACAGTAGCCTACAGAAAAGCACACACGCAAATATAAACACAGAGAGCTAGCTGTGGCAATCACCGACATCCTGTCAGGCGATCACTAAGCCAGTCACAGTTAATTTCACTCAGCGCTGGCTGTTCTGTGCAGCAGAACTCAAAACACAACAGAAAGTCCAGACAGAAATCTTTTTGTCAGTGGTCATGTGGCTCTGCAAACCCGGGTTCAAATGTGGCTCCTTCATGCCAGCCTTTCCTCTCTCAATGCCTGTCTTCTCTGTTAATGTTTTCAACCATTTTGTCAAATCATTTTCTGCCTCACTCATGCTTCCAACCCTTCCCCCTCAAATCCTTCCGGTTGCTTTCCACTATATACTGTCCCATAGGGGAAAATGCTCTAAAAATACTGCTGACTTTTTCATCGTTTAGTAGGATGTGTGTGGAATAGAAAA
This sequence comes from Notothenia rossii, assembly GCF_949606895.1. Taxonomy (NCBI): domain Eukaryota; kingdom Metazoa; phylum Chordata; class Actinopteri; order Perciformes; family Nototheniidae; genus Notothenia; species Notothenia rossii. The sequence continues at coordinate 79,389,350 of NC_136909.1, forward strand.
GACGCCCTTGTCCAAATGAACCTGCACTGGCCTCCTTAAACACCTTTCTATTTAGGAGGATTCCTCTGGGAGTTGAGACACAGCCTGGAGGAGGAGGAGGGAAATACAAGCATGCTACAGAGAGGAGAAAAAGGTTGTTGAAATCTAACAGCTTAGCGAAGTGATGAAACCAAGCAGTAGGAGAGCGAGGACAGTGGCAGAGGGCAGAGCAGGAGGAAGAGGTCACCAAACAGAGACATTACAGGGGCAGTCAAGGTTAATCAGCTCCTCATGCACTCCTCCAAGCAAGAGATTAACCCTTCTAAAAACAATTCACGCTGAGGTACACTCCGCACATATAGAAACACAGAGACACGCTTCCCCTATGAAAAATACTCCCAATCCTAGAAGAGATACTGAAGCGAGATTACACAAACAGTTGCCTTAAAGAACTGCAACACACTATAATCTCCTCTGAGGTGAGAATCAATTCCACTGGGAACAAGCTTGCTGTAATGCTCCTTTGACAGCAACTAGGAGGAGTAAATGCTGACAGTGTGGAGTGTGGCATTAGCGGAAAATGTGAAAAATTGCCCTGCAAGCGGGAAGTACCAGCCCTAAGCCAGACAAAGGAATGGAAAGCTGTCATGCTATATGTTAGGAGGAGACTGGAAATACGGACAGATTCAGACAGGCTACTAATGCCTGATCTTCTCTCTCTTCGATCTGCCAAAGCATCCCCCTTATTTTAACTGGAATAAAAAACAAACAAATGTGAATCTGTGCAGGCCTGCTGCATTATGAAGGATGTGCATTGCTGTGTCATCTGCATCCAGATTCTGCGCTGCATCCAATGTTTGTCTGCTTAAGGCTACTATTTCTATTTAAATCTGCAGCACAGCAGGATATGCGCGCTGTGTAGCATCCAGGGGCGGAGTGTCTTCCAACAGGCTGCAGATGACAGTCTAGGGTGACTGAAAAAACAGAGCTACTGGAAGTTGTGGAGCTGCTTGCTGCCTCCATGAGCCACAGATGAGCAAAAACAAACACAGCTTCCAGGGATACTGACAATAACTGTCTGCACAGATTTCTGACTGTGTAACCCATGTTTGCCCTGAATACAGGGTCCCTTTGTGTGTAGCCTACATTCACTCCAGCAGACAATTTCAAGTGCTGGACACTAGAGGCTGGAGTTTTTGAAGAAATGATTAATGTGGGGATCACCCAAATAAAACCCTAAGGGTGTCAATTGTTGTCTCTGGTCAACACCCAAAGACCCTTTACATTGGGCAAACAAACTACATATATATTTATATTTTTAATGATCAAATATGCCTTTTTTTATTGCTGTAGTATCTATTAGCATGGTGGGTTTTAGGGGGCAAAGCAAAGGTCCTCATGTATGCTCTCATTTGGCCAATCATGTTACAGTATGGTGGTGCAGGGGACATACATTAACCAAAATGGTACTGCATATGTGTTAAATTACTTACATCTCAAGCATTATCTCGTTCAGGTAAATCCCATCTACTAATTCGATATATTCCGATAATTGGGTGCCATCGGTCAGTGTCGCCTGGCCGACTGTCTTCACCTGGAAATAAATGAGACAATGCATATAGGTGTAAAGATAATCAATAGGAATGCCTTCACAGGACAGTGCTAGTCATGAGTGAGCTTAATACACATGTTAATATTTAATTAGCTCACCCAGCAGACCAGAGGCGTGAGCATAAACTGCTCCAGCGAAGGGGTGAAAACCTCGCTTTCCATATTTTCCACAGACACTGGCGCCGCTTAGAAACTGTGCGCTCCTTGGGAGGAATACGTGTTTGTTTTGAATCTACTCATGTAGTTGATTCAATTAAATCGAATCTCATTTTGGCTGCTGGAAAACAGGGTCCCTGTGGGGTTTCTTCCTTGGATATATTCAGGGAGGTAGAAGAGGAAGAAAAAAAAAAAAACGTTAATCCACAATCTTCTCGACACGACCCAGCTGTTTCAGATGTCACCGGCTGGGCTTGGCTACCTCATGTGAAGGAAAATAAATCCCATTTTGTTGTTTCATGAGACCTGAGACAGGTATGGTTTGATGCAGGCTGTGAAAAAATAACCGTTCCTGCCAAAAGGTCTCATTAAGAGGAATCTACCTTGACGGGGAAATATTCATCCGACACGAATCATTAAACGGAATATCCAGTGCGAAAAGAATCCTGAGGTTTAAAGTCCTGGTTTTAGTCCTCTTATTTATGTGAAGTCATTTCTGACCGGTTTCTCGTCTATCCCCTCTGTCTGCCTCCGTTCAAATGCAGCATAGTAATGAACAGAGAGGGAGGATGACTGGAGGGCACTTAGCACCGCCTCCCTCTCCTCTGCATCTCCCTCCGCCTCTTTCGCTCCAAAAGAAAAATAGGGCATTGATCAAATCATCCCTTTTCCATTTCCATTAATGTGTTCCTTCAACAAGAAAAAACGGGCATCTAGAAAAGTATTTGAAGAGCTGTGTTGGAAAGAAGAGGGAAATGTTTTTGAGGTATGGTTCAGATATAAATTGGAAGGGAATACGTTTTGGTGCAGCTCTAGTACTTTAATTTATATGCAAAGATATTCTTGATATTTTCTACTAATTGTATTCCATAGTAGGTTGAAAATACTGAGGGTCCATCCATGCTCACCTTTTGTCTGTATTTACAGCTAACAGGACATTAATACATCATGAAAAGTAGACTGCTGACACCTGGTGGTAATGTACAAATATACTGATGTAAATGTACAGTACATTTTTAGTTTGTTTGCTAAAATAAAGAGACACTCTCCAAAAGTATATAATGCAGGATGTAAAGGAAATACTAAATTCATTAAATGCATTTATAGGTTAAAATATTCAGTTGACAATAGGCCTGAAACAATAGGTTGATTAATTGATCAGGAGAAAATGAGTCTGCAACTGTTTCAATAACCTTTTAATCAAGACATTTTAAAACAAAAAAGCCAAAATCTACAAAGTTCCATCTTATCCAGTGGAAATGCTAACTTTGTGTTTTACATATTATTGCTACCCTTATATGTTTTGACAAAACAATAATATTCAAGACATTATTTTAGTCTTTAGGAAATGTTGATTGTTATTTCTCAGCCCTGGTTGTAACACTAGAAAAAGTGTATGTGTCTGTTTACTATGTAACTATTCCAAGATAATCAAGATATCATCTAATTAAAAGCATTTGTGACAATTACAACTATTAGAAGTTCAGAAATGGGATCTCACTGTGATATATGCCTCTTTTAACCACACAAAAATATCATAGTCAAATGCAGTATTAAACCAGTCAATTTTGTTTTACTCAGTCGACTATTTATTTTAGCTGTATCAGCAACAAGGTAGGGACAATAAATAGATAAATCCAGACCCACAGTCATTCACCATGCAGCTATAGGAGACACCTTATCAACATTTGATGAATGACTCTCGGTGTGATAAGGGAGCAGAGGCCGTGTGACCAAATAGCCAATTAAAACACAATCGCTGATTTGGGAGCTGGGGACCTGGGTCACCTCTCAGGAACAAATAGATTATTGTATTCTTTCGTTAAACTGTTGATAAGCACATTTCAACAGCAGCTCTCCTGAAGAAGCAGCGGTTCTCATTTGCATTTAGAATAACGGTCACTGCCGTTGGTGCTTCAGCTTCTGGCCATATAGTATGTGATCCTAACTGAGCCTGTTGTGTCTCTTTTTCTGAAAAAGCTGTTTGACTGGAGGGCTGTGAGTGCAATAAATGCTCATCAGGAGGTTACAACATAAAGTGTGGTTGTCAAAATTAAATCTAAACCTTCATCAAGCCAATAAATATCATGCTCTGTTTTTAACAGACACCTGAAATGATCATTTAGATCTAGCATCAAGTAGAAGCTTCAAAGCATCCTATGTCTCAAAAATATAATGTTTGACTGTTTTGGACCTCTTGCAGGTAGGACACTGGTTCGGCGTAAGATCTGACATGTTGGTACTGCAACACTGCGGTTTGAACTTACAAAATATATAAACCCTAGATTCACAAGAATCAAACCTTCCATTTGTCAAAAATGTTTTTTTTTTTCTTAAACATGACTTGTATTAAGTATTTCTGTATAATTTAGCAAATGTGCAACAATTGAAGTATGATGTTTGGAAAAGATTCTCCTTAGTTTTATTTATTAAGAGCTTAACATCCAAAAACCCATTTAATCTGCTGCATCGGGCGCACATCTGTCATCACATTTGGATTTAAATGTGGCAACATCTGTAATGGTAGCAATGCTTTAACATGACTAACATTACTTGTATGCACAGAGTCCCACCCACTGGGACCCCCTCACAAAACCAGTTACAACTGCATAGCTGAATTTGGAAAATGCAGATGATCTCTCATGTACAATAACCAAAATGAGTTGTGTTGATGAAGCTTGTTGTATTTATAGCTTGGTCCGAATCAGATGATCATTTCAGGGCTTTAATACTTTCTTCCCTAATTTTTGCCCACTGCTCCCACAACAATAATTGTATTTTCCCCCTAAGAAATCAATGAGGTGCGTCTTATCTTGGTGATATAAAAAGGTCTCTGAATCTACACAAACCTCATTTTTAAACTCAAATGTAACCCTTTCCTGTGGCAAACCAAACTCATCTCTAGTAACCCTCAGACCCTCTGTAGGATACAAAATGATACAGATAATGAAAACCTTTCATGGCTCACCCACACAGCAGCACTTATGTTCTGCTCAATTACTGAGGAGGATTAGTTGGATATTTTCTATAGCTATGTGTGTTTGTGATCATGTCATTTATTTGCGTAGGTGTGGGATTCATTAACTTTGGTTTGAACGGTGTGCTCCTGCCTGTTTGATTCAAATCTATTATTCACGATGCTTTGAAGAAGATTTGTCACAAAGCGGCATCCACCTCCACATAATGACTCAGTGATTACGGACCCACAGCAACATTCCTCACACACACTCAGCTATAAAGTAGGCAAAACTACCCAGAGGAAGCCCACCGCCCGCCTCGTTTGGCTCAAACTCTGCAATACCAGCAAGGAGGGAAATGGAAATGTTTCCTCGAGTTGGTTTGAATCCAGTCTAAGGGCGAAAAAGAAAAATCCAAGATCATAAAACAGCAGTGCCCTGAAAACAGAAGAACATTCGTTATTTCTCTCATCAACCGCATGACCTTGCAGCTTTCTCTCTTTTCTATAAAGTAGTCAAAGTCTGCAGTTTCCTGTTAGTAATTTCAGAGGAATTTACCACAAGTGACCACAAACATTTTGCAATGGGAGCTGTGCTGATCTCATGTGGCCATGAATGCAGGGATGACTAATGCTGGACAGAATAGTTTGAGTTTTATAATTTCCTCTTTCTTCAATGACTGACTTTTACTTCTGAGTTCCCCTGCCATGTTAATCTGATTAATACTCTTGGTATGATGTCGTTGGGTTGATAAGGCATTTCCTGAGTGAACAGGATGTTTAACATGTTATCATACAATTCTGTTGACAACAACTAGCATTAAATGGTGAAAAATATTACTTTACAAACATTGGGGTTCAAACTGAATTGATGGTAATCCGGTACCAGTATTAATTGTCATGCTGCCCAAATACATGATGATGTCTGGACGTGACCAAAATCATTAGAAATCAAACCAGGTATTATTATGTTTTATATGTAATGGTATTCTGTTCAAATGTTGTAGATATATCTTGCTTTGTACCCAAAGTGTTTAACAGACAGGCCAAAATTACAACGTACTTACTCATACATTCATTGTTGAGTGTCCTTTAAATACTGATAATCTAGTGGTAAGGCGTTGACTTTAGGAAAAATGTTGAGCACAGGAATGCACCATCAGAAACATGACGATTATTTCACATGTTCATTAAAAAACTGCATAAAAACACACTTGTTAAATAGATTGTCAAACATTACTCCTAAAGCCTTTCTAGTTTGATTAAATAATTGAAAGGTCTGACCTCCATCTTTGCAGCGGAGGTCACCCGGACCATCCTCTCTGTCTCTTTCTCTCCCAGTCCAGTATTGCTGCCATAGGAAATCAATGCCTGACAATCAGATCTCCAGTTCAAATGATTAAGACCCCCTGTGGCAGAGCCAAATCCTAATTGCATAACATCACAGGACAATAAATACATGCATCCTCTGAACCCTGTGAATTCTGATGGATCCCTTCACTTATACATAGAGAGACTTACCTTTGTATATCATGATGGAAAAGTAATTATATTTTCTCCTCTTTTAAACGAAGATGTGCTTTATTAAGATTGTGTGACCCATGGTGAGCCCCAGCAGAGTCTGAGGTTCTCCAGATGAGCCTTAATGCTCTGGATTGAAGGTCTGAGACGGAAAGTAATCAGCGCTTTGCAGTCCAGGCCTAGAGGCTTTGATTTACTCTGCTCCCTGTCTGAGAGGCTTTTTAGATCAACAGCACCGCGGGGAGCCAATATTTAGGAATGCAGGGGTCAACGTTGTAATGAAACAGATTTGAGTTACTAGCTGGTTCTTGAAAATAATAATTTTGAGACAACTAATAAACACTGATTTTGTTTGGGCACGTTTTGTTGACACTTTGGAGATTAATCTCTTTTTTCACGTTTTAAAGACTCGAGTCTGATATCTGCACACTGTAACAAATGAACGGATGTCATTCAACATTACACACACTGGTATTTTCAAGACACTCAGTGCTTGTGGAAGTGCCTTCTTTGTATCTGTATTTTCCTATTTTCTCAATTTGCCCTTTTTAATATTGAATTGTACTTTTTGATTACCTTGCATCATCTTGCTGTATATTGGGCATTTATCATTCAAGCTTAGTCAATGATCCACTCATCAGTGAATCATCAATCATATCCAGACACTGTTTCTGCACAAACACACAATGGGGGTTTTCTAATTTGCCAATCCAATCATTACACTGATCCTGTAAGTTTACACAAGCTATACTGATAGCTAACATGTAATCGAACTGCATGATTTTGTTTGGATAGAGATGTGTATTGGAGACATAATATTTGATATACTATAACCAGAAGGCTTCTAGTGGCCTCTAAATACATTTTTTTTTTGATTTACCATGAATGAAAGGAGTTTATGTTAGTTCAAAGTCAGTTGTGGTGGAGGAAATCTGCTCTACTTTGTTCTGAGGCAGTGGAACCTTGACATGGAACCTTGACATTTTTCATAACATAATTATCACGCTTGTGACAAAGGAAATCATGTGTTGCCAAGTCGCTAAGAGCTGTCTAAATGATGGTTCTACTTGAGCTTGTGCATGTCAATATAAGTGGTTCAAATTACTGGCTTTTCAGGGAAACACAGGAGACATGGACAGGTGTCTGTTCACCAAAGAAGAGGATGAATGCACATCATTTGACTCGATTCCACAAGCAAAGTTGCAAAACAAAAAGCTGTAAAATGAGATCACACACGATGTTTGAGATTATGGTTTCCCTTTAGAGACAGTGCTATCTGGTTGTCAAGGGAAAAAAAGAAAGAAAATCACGCCTCAGTTTTAATCCATGCTGATGTGTGTGTTTTCATGTGTGTGTGACGGATCAGAGCAGCAGTCATGCCGGCTGCCTTGTTGTCACCTGCTGAAACAACACAGCATGACATTTAGATAAGCACTAAACCTCTTAAGTGGTGAAGCAACCAAGGCAACACAACGACACATACGCTGGGAAAGGCTAAAACAGGTTTTCACTTTCTACATTATACAAACATGGCAAAGAAAATGACCACAAGTGATTGACAAAAAATATTTTTACATTTGTATTCCTGTGTAAAATGAGGCTTATTTCATTTTCATTTCTTGGTTGTCAAAATGTGGTCTGCTTAATCATCAAAAACAACCATTCATCAATCATGTCTTTACTCAGCCTGGTCCAAATAATGTCAAAGGTCGCAGAGATGTCTTTAAGATAGATCACATTGAATTGATATATAGATTGACTGTCGACAGACCAATTGATATACTGTATCTATCGATGGACATTTACATGTGAAGATTCTCTGAAAGCAAACCCTCTCTTTGATAGAAAGCAAAACAGCATCCTGATTCTGATCCTTGCAGGCTACAACAAAACATTGACTGGTCCATTACACACTAATAGTCCACGGCTCTGCTTGGTAATAATGAGATCTCAATGTGTCCCGGAGCCATGGAAACAAGATGGTACTAGCCTTGGTAATAATGGAAATGTGTGCCTGTGTTTTTCAGTGGCTGTGTGAAACCCTGCAATTATGCTGGAGTGTGTGCATGTGTTTGTGCGTGTGTGCATGTGTGCATGTGTGAAAGTAATCCAGTGAGTGTTAGAGATGCTGTGAACACTCATCTGTTGCCATAACAACTGCAGCAGCCCGCTGTTAGTGAGTTGGCTCAAAGACTGACTGACCGGAGGACTGGTGAGCTAACTTCTGGACTCACTGTCTAAACAAGTAGCAAGGTCATTGATCGATTGACAGTCATATTAACTGGCTGTTTGAAGCACAAAGGGTTTAGATAATTAATATTATATTTAACATACAGACATACTGTTTTTACATTTTGTGTTCTACAATTACAAAACTGTGATGTTTGATCAATTTGAATCCAAAAAGTTCATGAAAATAGTTCATTCAAAAATATACAGTATAGGCTACAGAGATGTATGTATGTTTAAAAGATAGGTTTAGAATATACTTGTTCTCAAGAGTTGAAAGATTTGTGTGAGTCATTCCTGACACCTGGTGGTGAGGAAACCAAACAACATATTAGAGGTTTAGCCAATCTTTCTCTTATGCCAGTTTCCTTCCAGATTAAAGTATATTGTTTCAAAATGACAATTGAGTTACATTGCCTACATCATTTATTCCTATAAATGTATGACAACAGGCTAATTATATAGAGCCTGGTATACAACGGGGTAAAATAAGTGAATAGTGGTTAAGTGGTTATTTGTCATTCTTCTTCTACATTATTTTCCATGTACACTATAACGGCCAGATATTTCAAATATGATCTCTAGAATAAATCAATTAAATTCAACATGCTCTTTGGCAATTGTCAGGAGTGTAACAATAATATGTTTTCCAAAATGTTAAGGTATAATATGATAAAAACAATAAGGGTTCTTTTTATAAATACAAATAAAAAAAAAAAGAACTGAACTAGCCAGCTGCTAGCATCTAATGTGGTTCCTTTTCCCAACCGAACTATAAAATAAAGACTAACTTTATTACATTACAGCTACAATATTTTTTCGCTGCTAATTTAAAGGTAACAATTGGACCAAAACATGCTAGCTACCGTTGTATTTCAGATTTAACGGAAAGCGGAACTGTTGTGTACTGTCTACCGTACGGTTGACGGTCAAATGTTATGTGACACACTCACCTCAGCTTGTCCAATCAGGAGACGCGTACCCGTGACGTCATTCCGTACATGTGACAAACTAACATGGAAGCCCCCATGCGTACATCTGAACAGTAACGCTATTCACTGACAACCAGATACTTTTCTCTGTTTTGTGTTCTCTTCTTCTGTAAAATATGAGGTATTTGCTGAGTTTGGGGCACTCGTTTGCCCGACTTCATGTCCGTTTATGTCACCAAAGTATTTACAGCAGCAATGCAAATACACGAAGACTGGTAGTGGACCTTGGGGAGAAGTGAGTTGACTTTCCAGGATTTATTTTTCTCCCAATAACTGTTAAAGGAGCAATACATGATGTGTACTTCTAGCTAATTAATTATGTAGCCTCTGTGAAAGTGTATCGGTTGCTTTACTATCATAACATGTAATCATAAAGCTTTAAACCAGACCCAGAACATCGGGGATGTTTTGGTATCCAGAATAGAGACTTACATTATGCATGTCACCCTACATGCCTGTAAATATGACAGTGGTTTCAGTATCTGATACATGTTGATGTGTTGTGGTCTTGTTGTTTCTGTAGGAAACTTGAGATCTCTTCTGGGAGATTTGCTAGATTTGCTGATGGATCTGCTGTAGTGAAGGTAAAGACAACAATGTCCACAGTTGGAAGTTTCTACACTCTGCCTCTGATTAATATTCTTCGTATAGTTGCACTTTGTGTTTCTGACATCTTTAATGATACTGTACACACACATCATCCAAATTCTGTCCGTCCTTTAAAAAATGAGGCCTGCTGTGTGGATCTTCTTAGGTTTCTCATTCCCTTGTATCCCCTCCTTTTGTTTCTCAATCTTATTGAAAAATAAAGTGTGATGCTTGGTGTGAACTTTCATTTTTTAAGTATATGCTTTTACTAAACTCTTTCTTTTCTTTTTTTTGTAAGCTGGGAGAAACCTCTGTGATGGTGACGGCTGTGAGCAAAACCAAACCATCTCCATCTCAGTTCATGCCTCTTGTGGTACGTTTTCTAACATCAAAGTAAAGTGTCAACCTGTCTTTGAATTCAGACGGTGATTGGGTAGATTTTGTCACACTCGCTCAGTCTTGTCTTGTATCATCTTATCATTTTGGTAAAACTATTATTTAATATATAGAAAGTGTTATCCATTGCACCAGAATTAGAAACTCTAAATTATGATTTATAAGACAGGTGACCTCAGTATAGAATAAGATAATATCTCTCAATGAATGTCCTCTTTGATTGACAGGTGGACTACAGACAGAAAGCAGCTGCTGCAGGTAGAATCCCGACTAACCATTTGAGGCGAGAGCTGGGCATCACGGACAATGAGATCCTCACCAGCAGACTCATAGGTGAGTTGATAAGAATGTGTCTTTTTCTGCCTTTTTCCTATATGTGTGTTTCTGATGTTTTACTTAAAACTGAGTGCTTTGACTAACCATATTTCTGTTCCTCAGACAGAGCGATTCGACCGCTGTTCCCTGCTGGTTACTTTTATGATACTCAGGTCAGTTCAGTTGGAAATTGTTTTTATAATTAGGTGGTTTTGTCCTTATTTGCTTTTTGAACATGGTGATATTGAAAATATTCTTCACTATTAAAATGACCTTTTGTTTATCTATCAAGCACACCATTTTTACTTGAATTCTTGAAGTAAGCTTTTTCTCACATTGCTTTCACTGTGAATAAAGAATTTAAAAAAAATTGAAACGTTTTTTAGTTTTGAACCATGTGAGAGAAAAAAGTGTTTTTCCACAATTGAAGGTAACACAGGGTGATTCATTGATTAACAAATGCTAATTTGTGGCTGAAGTATTCTTCAATGTGTCTCCAACTTTTGTAACTTTTATGTCTCCTGAAGGTTGTTTGCAACCTGCTGGCAGTTGATGGAGTCAATGATCCAGATGTGCTGGCTATTAATGCAGGTGAGTTAAATCTCAGTTTAACCTGTTTTTTCACAGATCCTAGTTTCCTATATCATTAGCTAAAACATAATCTTCTTTCATCAAAGCGTCCGCTGCTCTGGCCTTGTCCGACATCCCCTGGAATGGACCCATAGGTGAGCAACTCGCAACAGATTTAAACCTATTCTGATTTATTTACTTTAAATCCTGCTTGTCTGTTCAATTTCTATTTCTCTTGAATTATTGTACACTCAAACTAGTTTGGGTCCTCCTGTGTATTTGTGTTTTCTCAGGTGCTGTGCGTGTTGGCATGATTGATGGAGAGATGCTGATCAACCCCACGCGGAAGGAGATGAATTCCAGCACTCTGAACCTGATAGTGGCTGGAGCTCCCAGCAGTCAAGTGGGTAAGTTATCAAACGCCAAATGACCCATCAGATGTTCATTTACTAAAAAAAAGTTTTAAAGTGTAGGTGTCAAGGCAAGTAGCCTTACTTTCCTGTATATATAACAGCAGTTATTGTGATTGATGGTGTGATAACATTTAAACTTTATTAATTGTTTATTAATATCTCAAATAGGATGTGTATACATTAAGACATATGTGCAAATGATCAATGTGCAATATAAATCTGATATCTTACGTTCTAATAACCAAAAATGTATTAGAGACTATTAGAGAATGTTAGTAATGTATTACCACGCCTTTAAATGAAAGTGTTTGACACCTTGTTGTGTGTATTTGATGTTTGTGATAATACTCATTATCTTGGTTTTATTACATTTTCTAATGATTGAAAGGGACATTTAATTTCAGTTTGACACTTATGACCCAAATGTATTTTCTTCACTCACAATATCATGTAGGATGTGTCTGTGCCAAATGAACATATTTTACATCTTAAACACATGTCCTTTCTATAATGTGCCTCTCTGTCCATCAGTGATGATTGAGGCGTCTGCAGAGAACATTCTGCAGCAGGACTTCTGCCATGCGGTGAAGATTGGAGTCAAACACACCAACCAGATCGTACTGGCCATCCAGCAGCTGGCGCGAGAACAGAAGGTCATCAAGCGCACGCCGGTGAAGATCTTCTCCGCCCCGGCTGTCATGGTGGAGCGTGTTCGACAGTAAGACTAGTTCACCGTTATTCCAGAGTGAAGTGAAGGAGCACCAGGACTGGATTTAGATATCAATTACAGAACTAAACACGACAACATTCAGGCGTGTCTTCCTGAAATGAACCGTTTGTCACCTAAACAAACTCAGACATTATTCAGTAATGGGTTTACCTGTAGTTCTTGATGAAGCACTATCTGAGTTTAGTCTTTTTCTAAATAGTTTTTTTTTCAAATTGATTCATGTTGTTTTGCCTCCACGCCTGCAATAGCCGTGGTCAGAGACATGGTTTTCACTGTAACTTAAACAATTATTTGCTCATTTTGAAAAGTTCACACAAATGATGACATTTTGGACAGACATTTAAAAACGAGTTTATACAGCCACTTGACTGGTCGGTGGAAAGATACGGGTTAGTTGTAGACGTAACTTAATGTTCTTCCTTTTCTTCCTTGCAGATTAGCCTCCAAAAGGATTTATGCTGTTTTCACTGATTACTCCCACGATAAGGTAAGTCTGACAATGTTGACTTAAAGTTTGTTTGTTAGCCTCTTTTACCATTTATAGTGGGTTTTCTGTGAATGAAGGTGTTTTTAACGCACCTTCTGTCATTGACGTTTCTCTTCTCTTTGATGAGACAATGTTTATGTTTATCAGAAGATTATCTTGCTTTGATTGGTGACACTAATAATCTCTTCATCTTGTTTTAGATTTCAAGAGATGAAGCAATCAACAAAGTTCGACTAGAAACTGAAATGGAGCTTAAAGGTAAATCATTTTCAGTATTTATGTTACATGGAAAACAATTCTAATGAGTCAATATTGCTGCAAACCCCTTCACACAAATACATGTTTATACTTCTTAAATGTAACTTAACGTATTGTCCTATCTGTCAGCTGAATTGTGTCTATTGATGTCTCCCTTGTGTAGAACAATTCCCCGAGGCTGATTTCTTCGAAGTTATGGAATCCTTCAACACGGTGTCCAAAGAAGTCTTCCGCAATTTAATACTACATGAGTACAAGAGGTAAGCACTGTCCACAGGTAGAATACTGTTCATTCTCATGACAAATTATTTGCCTTTGTAACTTGAGTTACAAATATATTTCATATCTTTTAGATGTGATGGGAGAGAGTTGACTGCTTTAAGGGACATCTCTTGCGAAGTGGACCTCTTCAAACCGCTGCATGGCTCAGCGCTGTTCCAGAGAGGACAAACACAGGTAAGAGGGCGTTTATTCACACGGTACAATAAGATACTTTTGTTTTTACGAAGAAGAATACAAAGTCTGATTATTGATGGGTTTTTGTTATGAAATGTAATGTTATACTGTTTAGATTCTGTCTTTACAGAATACAAAGTCTCAGTCCTCGTCCTCTATTTCTTTTTTATAGGTGCTGTGCAGCGTCACGTTTGATTCCCTGGAATCCAGTATCAAAGCAGATATTATCACCACAGCTTTGAGGTAAATATATTAAACATTTCTCCACAACAAAAGAATGCATTCATCCTATTATCAGGACATTGCAGATAGTCCTGGCCCTTGTTTTAAAGCACATTACATATCTGTCTATATCTGAGACTCACAGAACACAGGTTTATGTCCAATATGGCAGCCTAAATTAACCACACAGTCTAATATAAATCATTATACATATTGGAAAATACCATTTAACCCAATTTCTCTTTGCAGTGGCATCAAATCCAAAAACTTCATGCTTCATTATGAGGTGAGTAAAATCCAGTTTTCATTTTTTAAGACATGTAAATGTTACTGTTTGATTATGTATATGATTATCTATCTTTTAGTTTTTCAAGGTGAACTTAAAATCAACATTACGTTTATTTGCAGTTCCCTCCGTATGCAACCAATGAAGTTGGAAGGATGGGAGGAACCAACAGGAGAGAGCTTGGACATGGTTCGTGTTATCATTTCGACTTGTATTCAACATCTGCTAACCGCTCATTATTAGTATTTGTACGTATTTATATTTGTTCATGTTTGTGTATTCCCAGGGGCTCTGGCTGAGAAAGCCTTGAGGCCGATGATTCCCAAAGACTTCCCTTTTACTATACGGGTCACAGCGGAGGTGATGGAGTCAAATGGTAAAAACACCACAGGATATATTATGTTCATAATGTGGCCGGATTTCACAGACGGGGACCATGGATTACAATGTTGGCATTTTATTACTTGCTCTCCATATTTACACCACTTTCTCTTCCTTTCCTCCCAGGATCCTCCTCAATGGCTTCAGCTTGTGGAGGCAGCCTTGCTCTAATGGATGCAGGTACTGCAGCGGGAATACAATAGTTATCTTTGTTATAAAATTGTTCATATTTATGATTTGCCTTAAATGCATCAGGTACCCAATAAAGATTACATTTGACCTAGGATGTAGTTTAGGTTGTATATAATATAACAATATAATACCATATTATAATCAAAGTACTATAGTAACTATGTATTGGTGCATTTAATAAATGCTATTTATTTCTAATATCAGTATTCGTCCATTGGCGTAATGAAGCTAGTATCTCTTTTAACAGACACAATATTTAAAAAACAATGCGTTATTATTTTTGATAGCTTCTTATTTTGTAATTCAAAGCAAATTTAAAGATGGATAGGAATGATGGTATAGCAAGATTAGGTCATGCTTAAGTATTTCTATTCACTTTTAAATGTAATTGTGTGTAAAAAAATTTTTTAAAAAAAGGAAATGTCTAAATGTGTGTCTCCCAGGTGTGCCCATCTCTTCTGCTGTGGCAGGTGTGGCAGTCGGCCTCATCTCCACGGCCAACCCAGAGAAACCCACTGAGATCCAAGACTACAGATTACTGACGGATATTCTGGTACATTATATTCAGTACAACTGTAGCCACTGTGTGACCAACAATGTGTAACCAACTACCAAGTGAAGGAAAGAGTGTTGAATATGAGCTAATCATTGTTCTCTAAACAGGGAATAGAGGATTACCTTGGAGACATGGACTTCAAGTTGGCGGGCACAAACAAAGGCATCACTGCTTTACAGGTACTGTGTCTGATGATTCGGAGAGAGTGGCTTAACCAAGGCTTTTGGCTTACTCTGTAACTGAGAAGAAAACTAAACTCTAGCTAGTTTTTCATATAAATATTTCACCTAGCCCATTTTAGGTGATGTGTAATTATACTTTGGGGCATTGAGAAACAAATAAGGCACGTCAGCATGTGTTATAGCTTTAATTGAAGATTTGCTTGTAAATACTTATACTTTATTATTTATATCAAGATACTTCAACTCTTGGGGCATCCAAATTAAAGTCCCATGGGTGGAAAGTGTCATATCCTGTAGTAATCATAAAGCCCCCTAAAGTAAATTGTGTGATATGGGGA
The DNA here is from genome assembly GCF_949606895.1 of Notothenia rossii. NCBI lineage: Eukaryota > Metazoa > Chordata > Actinopteri > Perciformes > Nototheniidae > Notothenia > Notothenia rossii. The sequence continues at coordinate 79,405,164 of NC_136909.1, forward strand.
TATTATAAGATTGTCTTCAGTTGTGTTGCTCCAAATACTTATTATAGAGAGGCGAAGTCCCGCCCATCTACTTCCGACCCATGGGACCTTATTTCGGAAAGATTATGTATTGAAGTCAATGGGGAGAGAAAGATTATCTTTCGATCCCGTTTGAATTGTGCCACGAATTACACATATGATGTTAGTCAATCTTCAACAATAATTTCCATGTAAAGAAAGTCACAGTTTGTCGTAAAACTGTTGAAATATAAGACTATGAAAAATAAGCAACTAGAAAGACTACGAATCCCGGTTCCGCATGCTGGCTCTTACGGAACCGACTAACTCCCCTTGTATGTTTGTACAGCTCTCAACGTGCCCAGACTTGTAGTGATTTTCACCTCTTTTAATACTTTTCGCCTCATTCTGAAAGAAAGAAGTGAAATGTGCCAACGTGACGGCCATCTTGGTGTGTGGTGCGAGACGGGAGATGTAGTTCATTGAGCGGTTTCACACAAAACAAAGTGTTACTTCACAGTTTTACAACACATTTTTATTTTTTTGACTTGCAAAATTATCTTTTAAATTGACAAACATCATATGTGTAATTCGTGGCACAATTCAAACGGGATAGAAAGATAATCTTTCTCTCGCCATTGACTTCAATACATACTTTTTCAGAAATAAGGTCCCATGGGGGTCCCCCGGAAAGGGAGGGACTTCCCCTCTCTATACCCTTAAGCCTATATTTTACACTCCTTAACACACTTTTATTTAACCTCCAGGCGGACGTGAAGATCCCAGGTTTGCCTCTGAAGTTGGTCATGGAGGCCATCCAACAGGCCACAGGTAAGCTGAACATTTAACGCAACAAATAAAGTGTGGAAAGGTTTTTGGTTGCTTGATGGCCTTTGATTTATTCTTATTTTCCAGTGGCAAAGAGGGAAATCCTGGGTATCATGAACAAAAGCATAACAAAGCCAAGAGAGTCAAGGAAAGAGAACGGACCTGTTGTTGGTAAGTCTTGTGTTCAAAGATTTATAACCCATTTTAGAATGTTTATGCAACCAAATTGTAATCTGTTCTGGCAGCTGATGTGTTCTGTGTGTGTTTAATCTGTCTTCAGAAAAAATCCGGGTGCCTGTTTCCAAACGAGCACACTTTGTTGGTCCAGGGGGCTACAACCTCCGCAGGCTACAAGCTCAAACAGGTAACAAACAATTGAAAATGTATATTAAGCTGAATCAGAGCATCAAACAGAACATCTTTGGGAATGAAATACGGCACTAACCAAACATTAGTTTTCCCTTTTTGTTTTTCTTACAACCCATTATAAATGCTAATCAAAATGTTTAACCGGAAAACATTTGTTTGTTTTTCTCTTTTGAAGGTGTGACAATAAGTCAGGTGGATGAGGAGACTTTCTCTGTGTTCGCTCCAACACCAGGAGCCATGAATGAAGCCCAAGACTTAATCGGTGACATCTGCAAAGATGATGTGAGTCTGTCCACATCTCTTAGGGACCTTTTTCAAATACTGCAAACTCAAGAAATAATTATGTTTTATAGGCATACCAAAAAGTACTTACAGCACCATATCACAGGGCTGAACATGAGTGACACCATGAGGCTGATGCATGTGTATGTAAACACATTTTGAATATACTTGTTTTCCGTATTGTGTTGCAGCAAGAACAGCAGCTGGAGTTTGGTGCTATCTACACTGCCAGCATCATTGAGATAAGGTAAATGAATAAATGGTGATGTTTAACATAAAGCATGACTTCAGTTCAAACAGGCTAATCATCTATGAGAAATGTATTCAAGGTCTCAATAGAAATCATTCAAAATGCTCATGTTTTCTTCTTTGTTTCAGGGACATTGGAGTGATGGTGAAACTTTATCCCAACATGAGTGCTGTCCTGCTGCACAACTCACAACTGGACCAAAAACGGGTCAGTGAATGACCCTCTGCATACTGTTTACCTGTGTCTATGGTTCTGTGATGGTTTGAGAATGAAGTTACAACTTACAGAACACATCTTTGTATCTTCCACTTTCAGATCAGACATCCAAGTGCTTTGGGTTTAGAGGTGGGGCAGCAGATACAGGTATGTGTCAATAACTGCAGGCCGTGTTGTTGAAATGAGCCTCTTGTGTTGACATTCTGGGACCATTGTCTCTGACTGGATTTATGTTAACAGGTGAAATACTTTGGACGGGACCCAACAGACGGCAGGATGAGACTTTCACGGAAGGTGCTCCAGTCTCCGGCTGCAACTTTGGTCAAAACACTAAGTGAGAAACAGAGCATCTCCATGAATCCGAGCAACAGCCAAACCACCGGCACCGATGTGTGAATCTCCAACTCTACGGGATAACTTCTGACTTTGCCACCAAAGTGGATTTAAATGGAATAGATGAAACTAGAAAACTGTTTTGTGGTGAAATCTACCAGACCAAGAGTGACAGATCGATTCACAAACTGAACCAAGTGCTGTATATAAAGAGGTTAACCCTGCTGTGGTGGGTAAGGGGTGATAAACTGCACTGGAGTGAACTGGATCTCAGCAAATACACCGTCCTGCTCTCATCGTGCTTCAGTCCATAAGCACAAACGGACATTTGGATATTAATGAGACACATTTTCAAGAGATATAGATGTTTTACATTTTAATTTTCAACTTCTGTAGTGTATGGTTTTCAGATTTGCACCCCCAGAACTGACGGCATCGAGCAGGTAGAGGGGTTTCTTATGTTTTTATTTTCTGTTTTACCTGCTTTCCCCCAACAGACACACTGCTATGTAAGGATTTCTTATTCACGTGTGAAAATAGTGCCTCTTGTGGTATGAGACCTCTATATGTGGTGTCAAAAGGGTCTCCTAGGCTGATATCGACAAATAAAGCAAAGAAAGTGGGAGAAGGGGACAAAAAAAACAATATTCTCTTAATGTTGTGTTGCATTTCCAGTAAACATGAGCAGTTTTTAAATAACAATTTCTGGTTGCTTTGTAGTGGCAAGTTCACAACCTTTTCTAGCAAAGAAATACTGCAAAGAAATAAAAAACTAGACTTTACTCTATCCCAGCATTCAGATGCCAACAAAGAAACACACAAAGTGCTACAAATTGTTCCCAAAGAGGAAAAAGGTCAGGGCGACCAATCTATAAACCAGGTTTTAGATTGTAAAACACTGGTTACAAGATATGATGAAGAAAACATGCATAATGATAACAATAGATTAATTGAAGAATTCATAATTAAATTGAAACTAATTTTGCCCAATATTTTATTGCGACAAGATTGACACGTCAGAAGTCCACGTAGAATGCCTTTTAGTTTCTCGAATCTGGAGTAAAAAAAAAACTGAATTTATCGCTGCTCTAATACATGTCATGGTAACTTAAATGAGATACACTTTTATTTTTGGAGAGGACGACTTAATTAATGCCCTGAAGCTCAGGAAAGTGGAAAATATCCCCTGTCTGTAACTGTAGAGTGGCTGTTGTAAACTATTGGCAGAATTTGTTACTATATGTGTAACTCCAAAACAAAATCTTGTCTCTGAAATGAGCACAAAATTAAGATGAAATCTCCATTGGGTGACCATTTCAATACAATTAAACTTTTGTGAATGCATACAATCCTCAAGAGGCAAATGTTGAGAACAGGAAACGTTTTTTAAATAATAAAGAGAAAAATCCCCTTGCGCTGTTTACTTGGATCAGTCTCTTTCTTTAGGCAGGGAAAGTATAGTAATTACTGAACTGAGAGGGGTTTTCTTTTTTTTCCATTTAGGCTGCTCAAAAATCTTTACTAATAAACTGAGATGGTATGGAAATAACTTCTGTGTCTGTTTGGCTTACCAGTGCAGGAAACCTAAATAAATTCATAAAAAATGATGTGAAATAGAGTCAATTGTATGTATATACATGTGTGACGTATTTGTTTTGTTCATATCTCAATTTTACTTGTTCTAATTTTTATTTATAATGCTTGGGTTGAGTTGTTTCTGCTTTTTTCTATCTTTTGCTATGTTTATTAAGTTGAATGAATTAAGTTATTCATGTCATAAGTGCAACATTTAAAGAGCATAGGCAATACAAATCATGAATCTCAGGCTCTCTATTTCTCTGTCTACAGAGATGTTAACAGGTTTAGGATTCAAACGGTGTATTGTCGTATAGCTACAGTGTAGTTATGGCAATGAACATATTAAGACCCAAGCTCCTTCAACAATGCAACATAAATATATAAAATACATAAAACAATAAAAATAGTGCAAAAACAAACAAAATAGAAATAAAACATTGCAAGAGAAGTAGACTATAGGCTATACCTGCACAATAGAATAGGATGAGCTAAAAACAGAATATAAAATGAAAAACTGTACAGGAATAAAATACCGTTTATTGAAATAATAAATAAATATGTGAAATGGGAAAGATAAATGCTTTAAGTTTTAGTATGAAAATATATTAACAGTACCACTTTGCTTTAGCCTGGTTCTGGTTCTGATAAGCTGGTGATTGCTGCGGCCGTTACTCCTCTGGCCCGCTAGGTGTCGCTCTACACTGGCGGCGCCGCGGCCTGCTATTGGCTGACTCCGCTTGGAGGAGGAGACCGCGCGGCAGTTACCGCTTGATTGACGTCGAAGAAGAAAAAGAACACAAGATCGGATTACAAGATGGCGGTCTGTGGACGTTAGCAAGAAGGCCGTTAGAGTTGTTGTGTTCTCTGATAATTTTACTGTTTAACAATAGGCCTCCCGTTAAGTTGTTTCACACCGTGAACGGAATATGTTTATAAAATAGCGACTGATACATTTATCTCCTGTTGTGAAATTCACTTAGACGTGCATGTTGTGTAACATGCGGGTGGAAACAAAGTTAACAGGTCGAGGGTAGAGAACACCAGACGGGGTGAGGTGATAGCTTGTTAGCATTCTGCTAGCCTGCTAGCTCCGACTCGGTTCACCATGTCGGACACTCGGCGGCGAGTGAAAGTATATACGCTAAATGAAGACCGTCAGTGGGACGATCGGGGCACCGGACACGTTTCTTCTACGTTTGTTGAACGGCTAAAGGGAATATCATTATTAGTTCGGGCCGAATCAGACGGTGAGTTCTCAGTTAGCTTAGCATCATTGACGTTATGTGGGCTAGCATTAGCATGCTAACTTCTTGTTTTCCGGACATAATTGTTCACTGTGTGCTTGGTTAACTTATTTGGAATGCTGCTTTCAATTTCTTTCAGCGTTTGTAACGTTTCTAACTGTTGGAACAATTGGTATAAGAACTTACCCCAAAGAAAAGGCAACCATTTATTGAATCGCTTGTGCTAGCAAGCTCCTTGGTTTAGCTGGCGAAATGATCTGTAGCATGGGGGGCCTTCAAAGTCTAGTCTTAAATGTACTAACTTGATACAAATGCTTTGGATTGAAAAGCATTATGAGTACATCCACAGACCAACGCATAAAATGAATAACACTTAAATATGATAACTGTTGTTAAAGCCTTTCTGATGTTTGTTTCAACTTTGGAAAAAGTGTTTTATTCATCCTTGTACATTGTCTACCTAGCGTCGCAAGCTCTCCAACTTCAAGAGAGATTAATTGTTCTTAACCTTCGAGAATTAGTCATGGTATCCTGTGGTAATCTTTGTTGTGGTCATTCGCACCAGCTTGAAAATGAAGTTACCCAAGTCTTTGTGTTTTAGGATCTCTACTATTGGAGTCGAAGATAAGCCCGAATACTGCATATCAGAAACAACAGGTAAGAAAAGATGATCTTGATCAGCTACAGAAGGTAGCAAACAGTCGGTCATTTAAGACTTGGAGTGTGAAAATGTAATCATTTCAACATTGAGACTTGTTGCTAAACAAATACTGCTACAATGATGCAACACAGACAATCTGTCAGACAATTCAGTATCTTGGGGTCTACACTAGGTATCAAGCAATAGACTGGTAACATCATCAGTATTTGAACACTTTTTATTGACATTATCATTCAGTGTGTGGAGAGGAATCTGTAACAGAAAACTGTTACTTGATTTGAGTACTTGAATAGATCTGATTGTAGACAAAGCAATCTCATTTATCTTTTTTTCTAAAGGATATGAAAAGCCTTTAAAGTACTTGTTTGTAACGTGTGAAGGCTCACTCTCTGGAAGGGTGTTTTGATCATGTGAGTTCATGCAACCATGTTTCAGTGTTTCCTGTGAATATGATGAGCAGTTCATAGTAAACATTTTGATGTTTCTCTCTCCTACTTCAGGACACACTGATTGTCTGGTCGGAAGCTGACAATTATGACCTTGCCCTAAGTTTCCAGGAAAAGGCAGGCTGTGATGAGATATGGGAGAAGATCTGCCAGGTAATTACCACCCAGTTTAAGTTACAGTATGCATTTAAAAAGAAAAAAAAGTTGTACTCAAACAGGAGGGGTGAAACTGTCAATTTTCTAGAACTGATATTTAAGTGACACTGCTCCGAACGCTACATTGAAACTTCTAGTTTGACACCTAACTTCATATCTACCAACTTGGTATCTTCCAGGTTCAAGGCAAGGACCCTGCCCTGGACATTACCCAGGACCCCATTGATGAGTCTGAGGAGGAACGCTTTGAGGAGATTCCAGAGACGAGCCACCTGGTTGAGCTCCCTCCTTGCGAGTTAAGCCGACTGGAGGAGATCGCTGACCTGGTTACATCTGTCCTCTCTTCACCCATCAGGAGGGAAAAACTGGCCCTGGCCCTGATGAGCGAAGGCTACATCAAGAAACTCCTGGGTCTCTTCAGAGTATGCGAGGACCTGGACAACAGGGAAGGCCTACATCATCTCTATGAGATTGTTCGGGGTGTCTTGTTCCTTAATAAAGCGGCCCTATTCGAGGTGATGTTCTCTGATGACTGTATCATGGATGTGGTTGGATGCCTTGAGTATGACCCGGCGCTGGTTCAGCCTAAACGGCACCGGGAATTCTTGACCAAGACGGCAAAGTTTAAAGAAGTGATCCCGATCACGGACTCTGAGCTGCGGCAGAAGATCCACCAGACCTACCGGGTGCAGTACATCCAGGACATCATCCTGCCCACGCCTTCTGTTTTTGAGGAGAACTTCCTGTCCACACTCACCTCCTTTATCTTCTTCAACAAGGTGGAGATTGTCAGTATGTTGCAGGTAATAATCAAAACCAGGTAACTTTTTATTATTCTAAAAGTACAATATATTAACCATGCGTTGTCGGACGTTTTTTTTTTTTTACTTCCGAATGTCGTTGGCATTTTAACAGGTTGCATTGAACATTGCCGCATGCAGAGTGTTTTCTTAAATGTATATGTAAATGTTTTAATATCAGTTGCCAGTGAAATTTGTTTAACATGTGCAAGAGAACCTGCCCTCTCTGCGGTTCTGAAGAATAACATGGCTCATACTTTTGGCTAAATTGCTTACTACATTTTCATATACATGCTCAAACAGTATCAAATGTAATATGACGATTGAAACATTAAAAATGTAAAATAATTTAAACGCAATTTTGTCAGGTCAATCAGTGAATGAGTTGGGAGTCCATTGTCTTGATTGTAAGTGGATTTTTAATATGGAGCTTATGTGAAGCATGTGTTTATTTCAAAAAGATACCTGTACATCCAAATGACTGTCCGTCCATTTCTACATTCAGGTGTTGGATATCTACATGATTGTATATTAGAATAATAGGTTCTCTGTGTCGTCGGAACAGCACACCAGTTTATGTTGTGACTCACACTAAATGACGAACACATTTTCCCGTATTTTGTCCATCTTTGTATTTGATTTCTGAACCCCGTTTTTCATGTGCCACAGGAGGACGAGAAGTTCCTTACAGAGGTGTTTGCACAGCTCACAGATGAAGCCACAGAGGACAGTAAAAGGAGAGAGCTTGTAAGTGATGTTGCTATTCTTTGCTAAATGTACTCTGTTTTACTGTTCTAAATATATAGATTGCTGTCTTTCATGCCATTTCATTCACAAGGGTTAAATATTTACCGACATTTCTGCAGTTTTCCATAATGATATTGATGTGAGTTACCTCTTTGTCTATCAAAAATACAACAACATTGGCAATATCATTCCTACAGTTAAGCCTCTCAATGACAGTAACATAGGAAATCATTCATTCTAATAGCTCAGCAGTTGTCATTTATTTATCCTTTTAAAGTGTCTCACCCGGGAATAGGGAGGATGACTGTTTTACACCAGAATGTCTTCCACTGTTGAACACTATCACAAATGCAACAATGCTTGAAGACAGTATTTTTGTCAATGACCTTCAACAGTTTCCTTGAATCTGTCGAATTTTGGTGTAACATTAAATCTGTGTTTTCTCTTCTTCTCAGGTGAACTTTGTCAAGGAATTCTGCGCTTTTTCACAGACGTTGCAGCCACAAAACAGAGATGCTTTCTTTAAAACTCTGGCAAATCTAGGAATTTTACCTGCTCTTGAAATAGTCATGGTATGTTGGCATGTGTACTTGGATGAATATTTTTGTTGTCTTGCTGAGATTTTATACTGCAAGCACTACTGTCCAACACACATTTCCCAAAGGAACAACAAAGCCTATCAATCTTATCATTATACTCTGGGCGTTGCATGAATTGGCTGCTCATGAAACAGTCCCTTGTTTTTTTTTTTTCTTGTCTGTGAATGGTCCAACTGTGAAACATTATAGTGTGTTGATATCTCTTTTTGTTCGGCGCTTAACTCGTTTATTCCTCCTGTTCAGGGAATGGACGACCTGCAGGTGAGGGCAGCAGCTACAGACATCTTCTCTTACCTGGTGGAATTCAGCCCCTCCATGGTCAGAGAGTTTGTCATGCAGGAGCCTCAGCAGACGGACGACGTAAGCATTGAAACATCTTGCCCCTTTTTAGATGCCAGGGAATTGTTTCGTTCAGCCCGTGATAATTTCTCCTTTAAAAATAAATATATCTATCACATCATTGTTGTGAGGAAAGAACGGTGAACATCTGCATTGTGTTTGATCCTCCAGTTGGTTGTTACTGTTTGATGTATACTGAGGGATGCATCTTACAATTTGTGTGCTGCAGCAATTTAACATACAATTCATGTGCCATATAACTGGAAATGGCAAAAAGCTTTATAAATTAATAGAGCAGTCCTCCTCCTGAGCACTTAGTAATCAAGGAGACCTTTAAATATCAAATGTCATCCTGGGTGTTTGTGATCACCTTATACCTCCAATGTAAATACAGTAAAGGTCAGCTATTATGCAAAATCCACTTTTCCTGTCTTGTATACATAATCATGTGTGTAAAGAGATTCTCAAGGTTTCAGGAAAAAATATTCCTGATCCATTTATATAAAAACCTGTCTGAAAATGAGCTGATCAGATTTGGCCACTTTATGATGTCATAACGATGTTTTGGCTTGTGTAACCATTAGCCAATCACGGTAACCCCCCCCCCCCCCCCCTACCTTATCACCTGAATATCCTCCTAGAGCACCATGAGTTCTTTTTAACCAAATATCTCTGAGAGGGGCGTGGGGAGGGGCTCCTTATTTTCATCTGAAGTAACAGACAGAGAATCAGCACTTTTAAAACAGAGGGGATTATGGGATGCTGCAATGATCTGTTAGGTGTTTCAGCCAATCAGAGACATGTTTTGTATATATCTAAGACCTATAATATATTGATGAAAAACAGTATAATAGGAGACCTTTAAAGTTGTTCACCTTGAATTGTTTAGGGAATCCACAAAGTTTCTGAAAAAGTAGATCTCTTAAAATCAGAATATGTCTTAACTTTATATTTTTCTGTGTGTTTCCTTGGTGTACAGGATGTCCTGCTGATAAATGTGGTGATCAAGCAGATGATTTGTGACTCTGACCCAGAGTTGGGGGGGGCTGTCCAGCTCATGGGTCTGCTCAGGACGCTCATCGACCCCGAGAACATGCTCGCTTCCACCAATGTAAGCAGGACCAGCACGCAGGAATGTCAATGGAAAGGCTATAAAATGTTTTGTGCATTACAGGGATCTTATCTATATCATATGTAGCCAGCTGGTGAATTACATAGCCTTCCTTCAACAGTAAAACATTCTCAGCACTTTATTAAAGCTTCTTCATTTTCCTTTTAGAAAACGGAGAAGACAGAGTTTCTGAGTTTCTTCTACAAGTACTGCATGCACGTCCTCACCGCTCCTCTGCTGGCCAACACGGCACATGACAAAATCTCAAAAGGTGAGCTGGGGACAGAGGCCTCGCATAAACTGAAATGTTTCAGACTGTAAGATAAACGGAGAATGTGATTGGTTGTTCTGTGTCGTTGCCTTTTCAGATCTGCAGGAGGGATCAACTAAGATCAACCCGGTCTGTCCAGGTGAGGAATTTAACTCGCCAGAGAACCACCCAACAGACAAAGCATGTCGGAGTTAACTGGGACCTATACCATTGCATTTCTTTGACCTGTACCCACTAGATTACAATTAATAATTGACCTCTTCATAATGACATAAAACTAAAAAGCTGTTATTTATTACGTCATGTCAGAGATGGAGTACTAGTCCTGGACTCAAGTGCCGATTTTCGGGACTCGTGACTCGACTCGGACTCGCGGACTGATTGACGCGACTCGGACTTGGACTCGTGAATTCTGCACGATGACTTGGACTCGTGAATTTTTCCCCCCACGATGACTCGGACTCGACTTGTACATTGACGCTCCGACTTGGACTCGAGCAAGTTTTCTCTGGACTCTGATGTCCTCTTTCCTGGCATGTGCACTTGTGAGGCGAGTTCACTACTGGGCCCCGCTATTCCAGTCTAGAGACACACCCCACATCGTGCTGTATGCTTTCACACATTCTGCTTCCACATTGGAAAAGAGCAGCGCAAAATGCTCGTTATGTGGAAACAATATTGAAGAGAAGGCTCCGTAACACATTACTCTAAGGATCGAGTTCAGACATATAGGCTGTCTTGAACACTATCATCAGAGTAAAGTGGTCTAATCAATAAATAAAGATTCAGCTGATAACACGAAAGCACATGGCCACTTAACATGCAGAATGACGTCATTTTGCATGCTAAGTAGCCATGTGCTCAAACTTTATCAGTAAACCGATTTAACCGGTAAAGGTTCCTTCAAAATAAGAGTCCCGATCTTATTACTATCAAAATAAAAGTGCAAAACGAAAATATTGGCATACAAATATAATCACTTCTCTAAAAGGTAACTCATTTTAAATATAGTTAGACATATTGAAGGTCATTTAAAATAGTAATAATCAGGGGTGCACATAACTGGTACGCAGGTACGCATGCGCGGCAACAATCTGAAATGCGTACCGTCTCTTGTGTCACAAAGCGCATTTGCGTACCGACGTACTTGTGAACCTTTTCCAGAAGGCTAATAGTGCTAGCAGTAGCACGCTAACAACGTCCTCCTCAGTGCAACCTGATACGATTTGCAGGCCGTGTGTAAATGTGACCTGAGCCAAGGCTCGCAGGCAGGTTAGCTGCTGTTCACGGTAATATGTTTTGTTTACCTGAGTGAAGTCTTGCAGGCACATCGCCTTGTCTTTTTTTAGTTTATTAACTCTGACAGTGTATTAATGTGAGCTCCTACACCTATAATAATTTGGCCTCATTGAATGCTTTATAAACCAGTTAAACTTACAGATGTCATTGTGAATTGGAAAACTGCATTTTAAATGTTGTTAAAGGTCAACGTTTCAATGTATGGTTCAGCAATTGTTGGTAGTTTACTAGGAATTGACATATTTAAGCTCAAATAATTTGTTCTATGTTTAAACCTTCAGACACAATTTGACGTGTTTCAGTTCAGCACATTTATTTTGTGATGATTTTAAAAGTACAATCCAGAATAATATACGTACTCGCCTATATCTTTTTGCCATCTCAAATTATTGAAAAGTATCGATAAGAGTATCAAAAAATACCGATACCGATAAGCAGTACCGGTATCGATGAAATCCTAACGATACCCATCCCTACTCGAGAGTGACTTGGACTCGGACTTGAAGAGTGGTGACTCGAGAGTGACTTGTACTCGTGAATTGGTGACTTGGCTACAACACTGCGTCATGTAAAATGTCCGAGAGCTGCAAAGAAATATTAATAGTGTTTTTATTTGGTTAAACGGAAAAACTTTTAAATCCAGGCTGAAGACTTTTTTTGTTGTTGCTGCTTTTAATTGATATATTCATATCTTAAACTGCACTGTAACTTTTATCTTAGCTTTTTATCTTTGCTTTTAAATGAGTGTTTTTAGATATCATTTTATAATGTTTCTTAATGTCTTTCATTTTTGTAAAGCACTTTGAATTGCCTTCTGTTGAATGGTGCTATATAAATAAACTTGCCTTGCTTTGCTCATAATTATGTATAATCTAGAAATCCACACAATTGAATACAAAAAGACAATTTGACCTGCTTATTTGCTTTGTTTTATTTTGTGTAGACAACTTCCAGACGGCTCAGCTGCTGGCACTGATCCTGGAGCTGCTGACCTTCTGTGTGGAGCACCACACCTACCACATCAAGACCTACATCATGAACAAAGACCTGCTAAGGAGAGTGCTGGTGCTAATGAACTCAAAACACACCTTCCTCGCTCTTTGTAAGTACACGCACATGCACATAACTTCCTGCTGCTTTGTCGATCCATTGCTATCCCACTTTGTATATTTAGTTACAAATCACTCGTTCATGCTTCATGTTTTACTAAGTTGTCTGTTTTTTGTCCCAGGTGCCCTTCGTTTCATGCGCAGGATCATTGGCCTGAAGGATGAGTACTACAACCGCTATATCATCAAAGGGAACCTGTTTGAGCCCGTCATTAACGCCCTGCTGGACAACGGCACCCGATACAACCTCCTCAACTCCGCCACCATAGAGCTCTTTGAGTTCATTAAAGTGGTGGGCACATACTAAACTTAATCAAAATGTGTATTAGTGAAGGGTGTGTGCACTCGAGGCACTAATGGTGGAGGTCTTGTGATTACTTCTTTTTCCAGGAGGACGTTAAGTCTCTCATCGCTCACATTGTGGATAACTTCTACAAAGCACTTGAATCCATCGAGTACGTCCAGACTTTCAAGGGCCTGAAGGGCCGATACGAGCAGGAAAAAGACCGACAGAGTCAGAGACTCAACAGGTCAGTAGACAGATGGGACACAAACCAGGGTGTCCGCGGGGTCCTAAAAGTATTAATATTATCAATTTAGTCAAAATGAAGGCTATTAAAAAGTATTAAACTGCATTTTCTAAGCTTGTTTTCAATAAGTATATAAATTGTCCAAAGAGGTTGTATTCTACAGTCTGCCTGAATGTAATCATTGCGTAGGTGTGTAGTGTGATTCTGTGTAGTTTATTTATGGCATCCCGTTGGGTTTGACGTCATCTGAACAGCACATCGCACGCTCACTGCGCGAAGGTCCGTTTACGCCGGTTGTTAAACAACATCGTTATGGGGAAATGCAAGTTTGCGTCAAAATGGATGGAAGATAAGGATGAAGGACAATCAATATTGTATATAGTAAAGTGTGTCGCCAATGTAACCGGTTAAAACTCAAAGTGGCGATGAGGTCTTAAAATGTATAGAAAGGGTCTTAAAAGGTATTACATTTGACTTCAGGATTCCTGCATAGACCCTGGAAAGGTCAAATCGGTTCAGTTATCGTTATCACATACCCCTTTCACACCAACGCGGTTCCAGGGCCGGTTCGGAGCTGGAGCTTGAAAAGCACTGTTTTTCCTGTTCACACTGCAGCGGGGCTCCGGAATCCGGTTCGTTTCAAGCACCAAAAAGTTGTCGGTCCAGAAAGCAAGCACCGCATACGTCACGCTTACGTCGGAGGCGGGGGCAGGGGCATTAGTTTTAATGTTATACCATAGTAATTAATGCTGCAAAGCTGGGTATTTTGAGCTTGGCGCATGCAGAGGCTAACAACGGCTAGCTCTAATGCCATCGAATAGGACGTATATTTACCTTCTTTCTCCTACGGAATCGTTGTCGTTGATGATGATGATGATAATTTGTAAAGAACTTGCATGTAACGACTGAAAAGTTGGTAGTAAAGTCGTCCCATTTCTTCCATTTCGTTTCGACAGAGCAAAACCAAAATGAGTAGCGCCTCAATACAATCGGTCGTTATTGTTGTTGTTGATGTGTGGGGTTTGGCTTTATGAAGCAGGCACGCAAACGGTTACGTCATGACGCAAACGATGACGCAATGATGCAGCACCAGTCGGGCTGAGTGGTGTGAACAGAGCGGGAGCTGAACCAAAGAACTGGTTCCGAACCAGAAAAGCTCTAGCACGGAGCTAGAAGGGAAAAGCCTTGGTGTGAAAGGGGCATAAGAGATGCGAATGTGAACTATGTGTAATGAGTATTCCCAGGTTCCACTGCTACCCCTGCATGAAAGTAGATATTGTGCTTAATGAAGTTATTATTTCCCTGTAGATATCGCAGAGATGCACGGTCGATGGACGAGGACGAGGAGTTGTTGTTCAACGACGACGACGATGATGATGAAAGCGAGGCTGTGGAGAAGAGCCGGATGGAGGAAGACTTCGCCGACAGCTACGGAAAGTACATGGAAGCCAAAAAAGGTAAGCTGCCCTGGTCTTTTTCTCCGTATCATTTCCTGATTGCCACAGCCCTTTGCAGTTAGATATTTACACTCTGTTTCTGCAGGAGCTGCCAACGGAGCTAATGGTGCCAACAATAACGGGAAAGCTGCTGTAAGCCCCCCCCCCGCCTCACAGGCCGTCACTCCAAACAACAGTCCAGCTTCCTCCGTCAAAACGGTTGCTCTTCCTGCCACACCAGTAGTGAAGGTAATAACATGAGAAGGAACCATCGTGACAGACGCCACCTGCCGAAAACCCTTATATTTTTGTTTTGCTTTCTATGTGGGCATTTATGGCAATCTTTCTGATGTGTCTCTGTTTTACAGACTGCTATGGTTGGTTTGGTGGACTACCCAGATGATGAGGATGAAGAGGAAGAAGATGAGGAGGAGGAAGAAGAGCAGTCTCCAAGAAAGCGGCCCCGCCTGAGCTCTTAAGGCTAACGTTCCTCTGTTTGGTCGTAGCGGACGGACACAGAGTCCCTCCCCTCCTCCTCCTCTGGTCGTCTCATTGGTCCTTGGCCTGCCTGTGCCACCTGTCCGTCTCGCTGAGGAGTCGGGCGAAGACGAGCTCCCACCTCACCCTGTCCTTCCTCATCTCTGCTCCTCTTCTGTCCCTCGCGGAAGGGGATGGACAACTTATTTTCTCGAAAAGAAAAAGACAAATCAGTCTGTTTCTTCAGCCTGTTGATTTTACCTCTTCCTTTTACTCCTGTAGAAGATCCCCCCCCCCCCCCCCCTCTCACACTTCTTCTGCTCCCCCTGTTCTGACTTCTTCCTGAACAACTTTCTCCTCATCTTCCATCCAAACGTACCGACCAGAGAGCCTGCGGTGGACGTATCGATGCCAAGGCGGCTTCCAACTCTGCTCTGTTGCTATAGCAACAGTAGCAAGGAAGCTGCGGTACTACCCCTCCCCCCCCCCCCCCCACCCACCCCCCACAGGAGCCCTCACGTGTCCTCGATCTGAACTCTCCCCTTCCATCTTCCAACACCAAAAGCAATGAGCTCCAGAGACAGAGAGGAAGCCAGTGTATGAATTTCCAGCAGCCAGTCAGGCTAGCAGGACGAGCCGTCAGATAGAGCTTGACTGGCTGAGCCGTGATTGCCGCCCTGCCACAGAACTCTTCAATTCGGTCAGGAAAAAAATGGTCTATAAAGAAGGAAAATGATGTGTTGAGAGACGAAGGGGGGGGGGGGGGGGGTCCACAAATGACAAAATGTACCAGGGTGAAAACTCAGTGGTAATGAGGCTTAGATCCACAGGAGCAAGACTCAAACCTACAAAAGCCATGGCGTCAGTTCGGCCAAGGCACACAAACACAACACACACATGGCGTCTCACACACATGACGACGTCTCACACACAGGACTGCGTCTCACACACATGACGACGTCTCACACACAGGACTGCGTCTCACACACAGGACTGCGTCTCACACACAGGACTGCGTTAGCCAGAAATCCTGTATTTCATGACTTTGTTAAAAATTACTGTACAGATGTATTTTTTTCTTTTTAATCATTTTTCCCTGATCTAATTTTCATGGGGAGAGCGATACCTGCCGACCTGTGTATTTTTGTTGTTGTTGCACAAAAGGTGGGGTCACTGTTCACCCTTTTTAAGTCCAGTTCATTTGATTCAATGTAAAATGCAGAGAAGTTGAAAATGCTGGTTTTAGAAAAACGTATTAAAACTGCAGTCAAGTCATTTTGCAGCCAACAATTTGAGGATGTCTGGGGTTTTGTATTTTAGTGAATCTAACAATTTAGTGGCCTCATTAAGATGCACACAAAGCCCAGCCTTTGTTTTAATTTGGTGACAAACCTGAGCTGTCGGTGTGCTTAGAGTAGATTTAGTGCACACTCTTGTATCAGGAGGTTCAAGACTTGGCACCCTTCTCTCTGACAGATCTCAGGTTCAGATTTAATTTGCATCAGACACACAAAAAAAGCTCCCCTGCTCTGTGCACTGTGACTCTGCTGGCTGGTGAAACATCTTGCAATTATAACTGAATGAAGAATTCTCATGAGCTACAAGGGGCTTTCATTTCAGGTTTGACCCTAAAACAACTCTGCACATCAAAAACAAGACGAAGGACATTTCTTTAATTCAAACTATGATCAGATGTGTTTTTTTTTTATTAGTTATGATGAAAATGATTTAACCCAATGGTTGATGTGCAGTTTTAGAGTCGAACGGTGTTGTTTAAGTGGAGTATTTCGGACATTTTATTGTCGGGTTGAAAACATTTCCCCCTGGTCTCACCACAAGCACACTGAGAAGCAGATGAAGGTAATCGATGTTAGCTAAAACCACCAGATCACAGACCTAGAACTTCTGAGCAGGTAGGAGCACAAAGTGAAATTATTATTATTATTATTATTATTATTATTGCCAATGTGCTTTCAGGAGTTCAGCAGAACCCGAGCAGTCTGTCAGCGTCTCCCAACAATATGACTGTTTTGCTGCCCCTTGATGAATTTGTACCAAGTGCATTTACTACCACTATTCATTCTTAACATTTGTATGACTTTATTTGATAAGTTTTGAAATTAAATGTGACCCTGACATTGACCTTTTTGAATCTGGCTTTGTTTTTAATAATTCACTGATCTGGCAACTAGTCATTTGTAATTTGATTCTGAATCATTTATTTTGGGTCCAGATGGTTTGAATTGATAACTTGATTCAGAAATGTTAGGTTATTGAAATGATTTAGTGGATTTTATGAAAATCTTACAGCAACATGTTTTGTACGAGGAAAATTGTTCAAGCACAATATTTAGTACTCGTGAAGATTTCCATGGCTCAGAGTAAAAGAGTACATTAAAAGATTAATGTGAGAAAAGCTACCGACCAACTGAAAGTCGTTTTTATACACAAAGTCTGGATTCAAGCTTGTTTCTATAAAATGTGATTTATTAAACGGTGTACATGAAATACTGAATTCCTCATAGGAAGCGACACACGCCCCTGTGTTCATCTTGACAAACTTCCAGTGTTTTCAGCTCTGATGTAGCTGCTAACGACAAGACTGCACATTGGCTGGCTAATGTCTTATTTCCCCTTAACATCAATTCTGAGATACAACTCCAGGCCCGCTGTGCCTCATGTTGAGTTTCAACTTTTCTCAAGAACTTCTTGACTAGAGAAACAACTGAGGAATGTGTCCAAAACCACCCACTATTTCAGTCAACGGCACTAGATCAATTAGTCATGAATCTTGATTTTGCATTACCTACCAGTGTAGCGTTAAAAACACTACATTGTAGGGCTGCTCGATTATGGCAAAAATCATAATCTCGATTATTTGGGTCAATCATTGATATCACGATTATTAAAAACGAGTATCCATTTACCTAAGGGTTAACCCTAACCCATTTATTGGAAAAAAAAAAAGTGAACATTATGTTTTCAACAGTTGATTGCCCTGAACTTTAAATATAATTCAACCGACATTTTTTTTTTTTTTAAATCGTTTTATTTCGATTATGTTTTCATAATCGTTGCAAACCAAAATACGATTAATTGAGCAGCCCTACTGCATTGTTATATTTTGAGCTGTGGGTTATGTGAGTGCATGGAAAAAATCCATAATTCTTGCATTTAGGAACATTTTACAATTAAAATAGTTCACCAAGTGGCAAAAGTAGCAGCGCTTTGGACACAGGCCGTGTGTGTGTGTGTGTGTGTGTGTGTATATATATATATATATATATATACACACACTTGGGTTTGCTCTTATTAATGATTGACACATACAAAATATAAAAACATGTACCTTCCTCCTCTGGAAACAGCAATGGAACAATTTTGAAAAGGAAGATCTGATTATTTTGGTATCTTTGGGTAAAAAGCTGATCTGTGTTATGCAAGGTGAATAATGCGGCTGAAGGAGGCAGAGTAGAGGAAGCTTGTTTAGAAAGGATTGGACCAGATAGGCTATACACGAGAATATTGCAGTTGTAGGGGAAGTTATTTCTTGATGACTTCCTCTTTCAGTTTGTCAGCCAGATGTTTTCTCTTCTGGAGTTTCTTCTTCTCCTCAGCAGATACTTCCTGTGTAAAGACAGCGGAGCAGGCGTTAGAGTTAAAAAACAGAAAAGATTAAAGATGGCTTATGAGAAAATATTGAGGGAGTGAAAAATCAGCAGGAAAAACCACCAAGCACACAACTAGAAAACTAAGCACAAGCAGCTCAGGGTTACCACATCTACTTTACCGTCAAATTCAAGGGACTTTCAAGAACTTTCCAGGCACAATTCACTCAAAATTCAAGGACCGAACACGGAACAGTTTGACACACGGTTCAAGCTTTCTAATTGTAGCACTCTCAGGGGCAGTTAGTGCGTGAAACAATGAAGCAAAAGCGGGAGACATAAATGCACACAGTGGAACGTAGCCTGTTTACTAGCAATTTGAGAACATTTCTGTTTTAGCACACGTTTTCAAGGCCTTGATTTCAACCTTGGAACCCCAAACTTTCACAAACGATCCATGGCAAACATGTCAGCTGGTATTGTAAATATCACTATACTACGGGTTTTAAAAGTAGTATCAAATAACAAAATAGGTATGAAGCTGTCAACATCTGAAGAGGATATGTTTGTAAATCAAAATGCTAGCTTTCGAAGGTTAAGCATACAAATAGATTTTCATTGGGTTCGATTCTCAATCCACGATATTAATGAGACCTTATTCTCATTACTTTGAGGAGTAAAAGAGCTCAGACTGTTCCTTTGCTGAGCTTGAGTGATGGAGGAGTTTCAGTAGGTTTGTGTGAGACAGTACAACAGACAGAAGGGAGAGCCTAACACCACTACGCATGTACAAGGACACGTGTTCACATCGGGCAGCTGACGGATCACCTTCTGTTTGGAGGAGTGAGCAGAGTGCTGTGCTGGAGCAAGAGGAGCAGGAGGAGGAGGAGGTAGGGGGGTACAGACCCCGTTACTCTGGGACTGCCCCACTGCCTCCTGACAAGCAGCCAGGTCAGACACAGGCAGAGAGAAATGTAAGAACAACAACCCAAATAAACAAGTCACACAGAGGGTTAACGGAAAAAACAGGAGGGAAAATGTGGGTTAAAGAAAATCAGGTGAAATCCAGAATGTCGTTTATATAATAATAATAATAATAATTTAGATTTGTATAGTGCCTTTCAAGAAACCCAAGGACGCTTTACAATGGGAGATAACAAAGATTGGGAAATCAAAGATAAAAATGTGACCAAAATGAAAAGTATGGATATGGATCATTTCCTTACTTGATTTCTGAAGAACATTACCATAATATTAGGAAATAGTGAATTGGTCTCACTTCATCTGCTGCATTTTAAGGTTCAAGGAGGGACAGTAAGAGGCTGTAGTTACCGGGGGAACGACAGCGGGAGCCTCCTCTGGTACGATGGTCTGTTTGGGTTTCTGCTGTTCTTTTTTCAGAGCGTGCAGCTTGTCTCTCTGCTGTCGCAGATATGCTGCCCTCTGCTGGAGCTCCTCCTGCTGAGACGCTGACAACTCCTGAGGGGGGGGGGGGGGAGGGAAACCAGAAGAGGGCTTCAAATAAAGGTGTTGTGGGGCCTTCATTGGGAAGACATCCAGTAGAAACAGGACAAATGTAATGTTGTGCCACCATCATACATAGTGTGTTCTAGGAACGAGAGTTGTAATGAATGTGTTTGCTATGCACCAAAGTGAGATTCGTTTTTGTGACTTTGTCTAAAAGAAAGGCTTCGTAACACAGAATTGAATTGTGTCAGTAATTTATAACTTCATTTCACAGTCCCTCTGTGCGACTAATAAAGTATTCTGATTCTGTAACGTGTGCAAATCTGTGTTATTATCATATTGTATACAACCCACAGAGCTGTGCTAAAGGAAACAAGGGGAAGAAGGACAGACTCACGGTGTATGGCTTGGAGAAGCCGGCCTCCCTGTGAGCCTCCTCCAGCCAGCCCTCGGGGGGGGTCAGGCTGCTGCTCTGCTCCCTGGACCCTGCACTGAGGGGGGGCTCACCAGACTTCACTGGAGGTCTCACTGCAGGAAGGACTCTGGACTCCACACCGTTACTGCCGCAATCTGCACACACATATTCAATCAGTTAGGGAATGTGCAGCTTCTGAGACACAAACATGTGGTTTATTGACCAGATAAACAACAGAACGACATTGTTCTGTACACACAGTACTCCTTCAGGGGGGGGAATTGGCCTTTTAAAACTGTACTTTTGATATCTTTCTTTCTGAGTTACCTGGGGAGGGTTTAGAAGAGGAGCTGCTCTTGGCTGCACTTTTCTTCTCTCCACCTCCTCGAGCTGACGTCTGTCTCTCATCTGTTGTGACAGGTCTGCTGTTGAGCTGGAGGGAAGGATCAGAGACAGTAATACATGTTGGACCGATGACCCAGACATTGCATCAGATTCAGCCCAGTATCGCAACTACAGATGAACCATTGCACAGATACCACAGGAGTGAAGCTGGGCTTATCTACAACGATGAATCTAAAGAACCACGTCCCATTCACCCTGCAGTCAGCAAATGTTTTTAATATATTGATACAACACAATCAACTTCAGTCTAAAACGACGAAGCTTCTTTATGGTCTACCTACTGACGCAGGCTATGAAAGCTACTATCTGCCCTCAGGCTGCATTAATACTTAGGCTTGGAATTTCCTGCTTATACTTTTGTACCGTATGGTTAATTTGAATTTCAGGATCAATCACTGATGCTTTACTGTTAACAAGTGCATGCAGAACCTTATTTACACATGTTGAGTTTTATATGAACCTCCCCTTTTTATACAGTTAGCTGATGCAGATACAGGTATAAATGCATCCTCAGATAGAGCAGTAAACTATTGTTGATTATTAGGTCACTAACTGAAATGCTACTATACTTCTACTTGGGGTTCAGTTACCAGAGTAGCCTCAGGGACTGTGTTTCCGTTCACTAGTGGGGGGGCATGGTGACCGTTAGTCCGGCTGCTGTCACCTCTCCCCTCCGCTTTGGCCTTAGCATGGAATAATGACACATTGGAGACATTATTATAAAGAAACGAGTGGACTGTAACGGGAAAGGGATGTTGGAAATAACTATTTATCATTGGTAGCATCAGTCTTTGAACGGTAAGAGTCTGAATTGATAGGAAAACAAAGTTAAGAAGTGGTTTGGTGCAGGTTTGCACGTCTCATTTGGCTCGTTCAGCTCATGGTGTCTCACCTTGGCGGCGACGCTCGGTTGGCTGGCAGCAGAGGAGGTATTTTGGGCTTCGCTGCTTTCTGCCAATCGCTTATCAGAGCTGCTGCCAACCCTGTGCTCTGAAAGCAGCCTCCTGGACATTTCCTTATCATACTCATCTTTTGACTGCCTGAGGACAAAGTAGCAGGAGATAGATACACATTTTAGAATTGATGCAGGGCACATTGTCTGAATTTTTGCTATGCATAAATTGGCTTGTGCAGAAATAATTATTCCCTACACCAATTATGTTTTCGGTTAAGTTTGTTTGTCAGCAGGATAACTGAAGACTACAGGTCCAAGGGCCAAGGATACATTGATTACATTTTTGGAGCAGATCCAAGTCTGATGGCTCATGCACATATGATGTTTCACTCCCCTTAAGATGGAGAGGTGGAGCATTTGGCCTAGCCTACTTAAACCAAGTGTGATTAGTAGCCCAGGTGTGATAAGAGATTAGTTTATATAAAGTTAAAGATCTATTATACATGTAATCCTTGGCTAATAGCACAAATGAACTAGAAAAAGACACTTTGCCCTGGCATTACTAGGGCACCACACTGATCCTTTAATTTGATTAATTTAACAACTTCATTTGGCTTAGAGGAGACTTTCTCAAAGCATTATCCAGTGTGTTTGCATATAGAAAGAGATGTAAAAGAAGGAAAGGATGGTCTATTAGTCGATATTCACAAGAAAAGCTTTAGGACACTGATAGCTAAATTAAATTACAAGTAAAAGCATAATCATGCATTATAGTGGTTTGATGTATTTTTACAGGTGCACACAATTACTTAACTAGCCATATGTGTAAATGCAGTATATTGCATCATTTGTCTTAAATTGTTTGGTAGGCTGATTGTTATATTAGAATATTCTTCCAGTGCATTAAGTTTTCACACATAGGGCCAAAACGGTGACATTAAACATTTAGTATCTTGGAGTTTCCCAAAGGCCCTCCCACTTTATTTTAAAATCAAACTAAAATCAACGGGGGGAATGCAGAATGATGCAGCTCTGATCAGCAGCCAAGGTATCCTCGTAAAACAATGAGGATAAAAATAATAATAATCTCAGTTGGTTGTTCAGTGTCTGTCTCTCCACCCTAATTTAGCTGCACCCTAAGGAGCTTAACCGCGGTCATATTGGACTCAGTGTTCTACTTGACCACGCGGCCACGAGCAAAATCCCATTAGAGAGCAGGGCAGCGGCTTCTGACACCCGGCACACGGACAGTGGAGGCATAAGAAGGAAAATGTGGAAATATTAGAACAGCATAATAAGGAAGAACTCACACCTAATTAAGTCATAAAAGATTAGATAAGTATATATCTAAGTATACTTAGTGTGAGAGGTTTTTCAGAATGCATTTATTGTGGTATTTCAGCCTTAATACATAAAGAGAAACTACATTTCATTACACTTTTTACATAAGAATAATTGTTGTGCTTTATTTCAGAAATAAAAAGGGACAGTATGTAGGATTTATTTTTCAGAAAAAGAGGTGGCTTTCAGGTCATTTCAAAACACGAAAAGCCCTGCCAAAAGCCTGCATCTAGGTTGATTGTAGAAACTTAAAGGTCCAACATGGCAGACTCCCACATCTATATGTAGATATGAAGAGCTCATTCACACATAACACTCATTTAAAAACATACTTTTACATATTGTAACAAGGATAATAATAAATGATTGATTCTACCTTTGAATCTATCATTCATGCATGCTGACTTTGTCCATCATTGAGGTCAGGATATTTAATACATTCAAATCCTAGTTTCTAGATTTACAGTTTTTTGTGTTTTCCGGAAATGAAACTCTTAGCCACTGCAAGAACTTAAAATATGATCATGTTAAAGGGGGCAGAGGAAGAAAGATAACAAGAGTGAGACAGAGAGTAGAAGAGAAAATAAGAATATGTGACTTACTTGAGAACCTCCTGCAGGATTTTCATCTCCTGATCCTGCAGCTCCGTCATCACGTCCACTCCGTCGGTCAGACACTCTGGGAGGGCCCCTACACACAGCAGGCATGTTAGGGGGGGCTTCATCAGGAGTGATTTCCTGTCTGAGAGTGTGTGTTAATCCAGCCTACCGTTCATTTCTTTGATGACACTGAGGGCTTGAAGCTGCAGCTCCGTGTTCCTCTGGGTCATCAGTGAGCGAAACATCTGGAAGTCATCTGTAGCAAGAACGGGCTGGAACACCAACTGTACAACAAATAAAATACACATAGAAGACCATGAGAAATAACTGTCGCAAAAAGACAACGAAGTATAAATGGCTTAACCACTAGCTAGCTAGCTGGTGTAAAAAGTATCATGAAGGCTAACCTCCTCTTGCATAGCTACTCTCTGCTCAAGAGACACTTTACAGCAAATACATCGAGATATTGACGCATTTGAAAATGCTATTGCTGACTGGCTATACATAAAACACATTCTCCATTGGGGTTTATTTTTTAGCGACAGCCGGGTCAATGTTCCTATGAGATCATCATTGCCTGTTAACCCCTGTGGATCAGTACAGGATGTTCAGTTCTTTCAGCATGGGATACTTCTGATGTTTGCAAACAAAATAGTACTTAGGCCTAATCTATCACACAAGCTTCCTGTCTTTATTCAAGGGTCTGTCCACCATGTAGGCTAAGGCTAGGCAAATGTTTCCAAACAACATTAAATACAAGTTCAGAGATGCTAGTTAACAGCTCTCCACGTTCTGAATCCCAAACCTACAGTATAGCTGTTTCTACTTACTACTGTTGGTATGACTGCATGAGACTGCTCAATGTATAACTTCTGGTAAAGTTAATCTCTGTTTTGGGAGACTCTAACCTGGTTTGTATTAATTTAGTGGAAATGAATGATATCCAGTTTTACTGAGGATTATGATAAAGTACCGATCTCTGCCAATCTGAAACTAATATAAGTACAATATTATAATGGCTATTTAAGTGCAAAAACACATTTTAAAACATCATGTTAGTTGGCAATTTAGCTTAACCTGTTTTGGGTGAACAGTTACAACTTTGCGAAACTGTAAGTTAATTAACAACAAACCTTACATGAATAACTGAGGAGCTGTTATTTTTCCAACTGACTAAACAAAAGGGTTGCAGTGGTGTGCATGAATCCTCCAAAAAACATATACCATCATAAAACTATGTAAACCTAGCAGGAGCTCATTTTGGCTATAGATAAAAGTATCTTCCGTTATAATAACACCTTCAAATTAAAGTAGGCCAAGGTCAATTTCGTGTGTGTGTGTGTGTGTGTGTGTGTGTGTGTGTGTGCGTGCGTGCGTGCGTGTGTGTGTGTGTGTGTGTGTGTGTGTGTGTGTGTGTGTGTGTGTGTGTGTGTGTGTGTGTGTATCATTAGAAATTAACAATGACACCATTGTTTTCCTATGGGTAAAAGTAAATTACATTATGAGTATTATGTATGGCTCCAGGTATAAGCAGGACACCCGTGGTCATGTAAGGCAATTACATTCCCTCCCATCAGGTTCACTGGCAGGCTGACGGGGTGTGCCACAGACTGGGTTTCAATAGGGAGCTTAAAGTACCTGCAGGGTTCTGGTCTTGGCAAAAGGAGAGATGCATGCGTCCAGAAACTGCTGCTCGTTGATGCCAACCTCCTGCATGTAATTCCCCAGCAGCGTCTCCACCTACAAAACAAAGCAGCTTACGTGAGTCCAGTTTAATGAGTCAGCAAGAGAAAACCACTAACGAGTTAATTTTGATGAGGTAATGTGACACAACTGGGCCAAGGACTGTACTCACCAATTTCTTATACTGCAGGTGAATGTCTGTGTATGATAACTTATTCTCATCTTCGTCATCAAACACTAAGAAAAAGACATATTAAAAACACAAATGATATCAATTCAACATCAATATTCTGTCCAGAGAATACATTACAATAAATAAGACAAGTTGGTATATATGCAGTGTTGTAAAGTAACTAAGTAGATGTACTCAAGTTCTTAAGTACAATTTTCATTCATTTAAATTAACTGCACCTTTACCATCTTTAATACACATTAATACGTCAATAAGTATAATCAAAACATATAATATATATTGTTCTGAAATGGATCTGCAAAATTAGTACTTTTACTTTTGGTACTTTAAGTATATTTTAAAGGCCAATACTTTTGTGCTCTTACTTGAGTAACATTTCAATGTCAGGACTTTTACTTGTTACTATTCCTACACTCTGTTACTTCTACTTTTACTTAAGTAGAAGATCTAAGTACTTCCCCCACCGCAGTATATATGACCTTTTTGATAGCTGAGGTTTCTACTTTGCTAGCTAGTTAACTACTTTTTCTGTTATGATTATCTAATTGTGTCCTTTATTGCTTCATATTGACTTTATGTTATTAAAGTCTGATTAACTTGCACAAAAAACGTTTATTAAGAAAAGTGTAAAGTTAGTGAACGGTACAAAGTATCATAGCCTGACAAAATGTCAACAAGACATTGTTAGCCTTAGCTTAGCCACCGCACTGACGTTCCACACATCTCCAAAGAGGTAGCCAGAACTCTACAAATTGCAGGTTTTTTTTATACCTTACCAGTGCATTTGTTTTCCATAAAGTCCGAGACAGGAATGACCCACTCGGGACTCCCCAGGTAGCCAACGATGCTCTCCAAAATCCACTCACTTTCTTCCTCAGCCATGGTGGCTGCTGCTCAGTAAAAACAACAACACCAGCCCGGTGATGTTCGTCAGTCCTGCGCGTCCCGCTCCGCTACAGCACGAAGAAACACAACCCGAAATGGTGGAAAAAGACATCTGGTGTATTGTTCTTCATGAAGGAGTCTCCTCTGAGCGTCGCAGGGGCTGTTTTGCCCTCTCTCTCGACGGGACGGTCTCCGGGAAGAAAAGCGCACTCATGAATTTGAAGCCCGGACTGGTGAGGTCTCGCTTAATCGGTTGCTAAGGTAACCGTTACGTCAGTCCGTTGGTGCTCAATCCCAGACACGTATGATTGTGTGACACTAACATTAAACACTTACAGTGGTGTGTAGAGTAGGCCTAAGTACATTTACTAAAGTACATCCTTTAAGTTTATTTATTTGTATTATATATAGGCTACTATTTTGTTCTTTCCCACTATGACTTTGTATGTCATTAAGTATGGTATTCCTGTCAAATTATGTTCTTTTCTTAATTATTCCTTGTTGGCTGTTCTGTTTGTCTTCTATGTTGAAAAAGGGAAGCATGATTGCCACACCAAAGAAGTATGTACTGTTGCTTACAACTGTATGCTTCTTCTCAATACAAATGTTTGAAGCATTTACTCAATTACAATTATGAGGAATTTGTAATTATTATTAATTATTATTTCAATGTTTTAATATTCTATACTTCTACCCTACTACAATAGGTAAATGGTTTACTTTTACTCTACTCCACCGTTTCTTGCTTTGCAGATTTTGATTAATAATGTAAAATATAGTCAACACGTTAGTTACGCCTGCACCTTTATAAGCTCTGATACCAATGAAATGCAACAAGAAATTATAATTATAGGGAGGCGTTTGGCGCAGTGGTTTAGTGCGCTGATCTTCAAATCAGAGGAAAGCAGGTTCGAGTCCCACTGCAGTCAGCATGTCATTGTGTCCCTGGTCAATACACTTCACCCCAAATTGCTCCTGTGGGTATTGCCCACAGTATTTAGTAAGTCCCTTTGGGTAAAAGTGTCTAACAAGTAACATGTAATGTAATAAGTAAAACATATCATATATATTGTTCTGGAAAGGGCCAATCTGCATAATGAGTACTAAGAATTGACCTTAAGTACACGGTCTCAGTACTTCTTCCACCTCTGCACTTATATTTACTAAAAAAGGAACAATATCGTTATACTATGAAGAAATATTATGAAAATATTGAAAAGATAATGCTTAATTTTCCTACAAGTTTATGTTTATGGAGTTTATTTATCCAGGTATTATGTTATAAATTGTTTCAATTATCATTGTGTTTAAAATATATATATTTTATGTTATTTAAATTCACTATGTTGAACTTGTATGTCTGAAATGGTTGAACATTGAATTTATTCCATAAAAAAAACAAAAAACAGGCGTCATTTGGATGCACTGAGGATGAGTTACAGATCACATCTTTACAAAAACATATAACCATTTGATACATATCAGCAACACGTTGCCTTGTGTTTGTATCTTGATTTGTATGGGTGGATTGAAATACAGCATTTAAAATGTCTGTCCCACTTTTACCTTTCAGTGAGTTGGGTTAAGGGAATGGTCCATTAGGGTTACGCAGGGCCTGACTGACAGCCACAGTGCGGTAAGGATTAACTTCTGAGGTAAGCCATCCTGCTTTAATTAACAGCCTTTGTGTTAAGGAAACACACATCACTTACACTAAGCACAAACACACCCACACATAAAAAGCTTAGAGTATACATTTTTTTTATTAAGAGTAAAAACATAGCGATCATATAATTCAGTAGTTTGCATTATCAAGAGTGTTTAATAAATATACATTCCTTTTGTTGTTTTGTTTTTTAAAGGTATATATGCTTTCATTATGATCATTATTATCTCTAAAAAGACTCATAGCTTCTGTGCACAGTTCATAAAGGCAGGGCATGCAAGCAGCAGTCATGCCGAAACAATTCAATAGAATAAAGGTATAACAGTGAACATTTAAATTGTCCCAGGCAGTTAGTATGTCAGTCTGTAATACTTGGCAGCTACCTTAAAACCCATCCAGAATATTCATCCATCTATCCTGTATATTTCACAAGGTATTCAGCAAATATTGCTCAGTTTTTTAAAAGTGTGTTACGTAAACCTTCCTATTATTTTTGTAGCAGTAGCAGATTGTAAACAGTTGCTGATTAAAGGTTGAGTTGTGTTCCTTTGCTAACTGGAAAATATTCAATGTTTTAATTATCAAAATAGTTTGAAAATAAAATGTAAACTAAAAGCGGGTGTACAGGGTGAATTAGCAGCATTCCGGCCCCCTGTGCAACAATACTATAATAGCAGCGTAAACTGAATCTGACTCCAGACCAGCTGTCAAGCAGCACAGTGTGTTGATGTAGTGCTTTGCAAGACAATATGTTGTTATTCAGATAATACTCATCAAGCTCTACTCACTCTATATGGAGAAGCTGTTCTACAAATGAAACAGATGAGGGTGCTTGGTTCATATACAAGTCATGAAACAGTTGATGAATGAATACAGAAAGAGAAAATGTGCAAACACAGAAGCAAGGGAAGTTGTGTTTTGTTTTATGCATGTTATCGTTTAACATGTACCTATTGCATTCATTAAATTATTTGTGATCAGACATTTACTTCCAACCTATAATTTGTGTGTTTTAAAAAAAGATCTTCTGATAACCTCAAACCAATAAATTGTAGCTATCAACATCATTATTGTTAAAAAATGTGCAGGAAAAACCTCTGCTGCCGTTTATACGCTTCATAAGAAGTGGCATATAGACAGCAGTTGTTCAAAATACTTTGGTTAAGAAAGTAAGAAATGTTTTTCTCAAGACAGCCTCTAGATGGCAGAAGTTATCCATCATGACCGGATTCAAATAGTCTATTGGTGTGTTTTCTGATATCCAACAACAATGGTGCAATATATAATTCTTACAGCCAAACCTTTTATGCATTCTGTTGTAAAAACTTCAGTTTTGTGACAGAATTAAAGGGGACATAACATAAAAGCCTCACTTTTGCAGTTCTTGCGCACATACATTTGGGTATCTGGTGTAATTACAAGCTTAAAAACATGGGATTCAACAAGCTATTCAGATTTGGCTCATTTAGGAACTGAAAATATAATGTGAACCTGGAAATTAACATGTTTCCTTAAAAGTAAACAACAGTTATTCCTGTTATAAGTTATTTCAAAAGACACACTCATTTCACCTCATGCTTTCACGTTAAAGCTCTGAGTATCAGGTTCAGCATATTTCTCATCAAACATCGCTATCTTTCTGGAAATGTTTCCTTGATTAATGGCTTTTGAAGTACACAAATGTTCTAGCAACATAAAAAAGCATTGTTGCAAAAAGTGCCACAAAGAGTGTGTAAAGGTATTAGACATTTAAAAAATGCAATTAAAAGCTGCTACCAGCTTTCATTGAAAAGTGTTCTCTCATTACGTTTTTCCTTTACCTCCACACGGTAAAGGTAATAATACATCAGTCTGAGGAGACAAGTAACAGTGTCCTTGAAATTAAAGGACAGCAACTGCAACTGTCAGGCTCTGTTCAAAATGCATTGTATTGATTGGACAGCAGAGACCCTCTGGCCCTTCTTCTACCTGCTCCTTTATTTGTTCAATAAATCACATTGCATTCGGCAGAGTAGATACCCATTCGATCTATCTTCTTTTCCTAGGATTTATATTTGGTAACTTAAATGATTATAAGAAGCCTTTCAGATCTATAGCTCCTCTTCCTCCTGGGGAAAACATCTGCCTTTCACAAAAACCAATGAAGGCTGTCGTTTTTCACTGGCAGCGTCTGATTGAAAATACACACCTTAGTATATTTGGTGTTATGGAGTAGAATATGTGCATCATCCAATTCAATATTACCGCCCTTAAAAAAAGCATTTGTCTTGTACACCAACCTGCTATTCAGAGATATACGGCGCCTCAACCTTTGTTGAACCAGTTGTCTGTACAGTGTTTTAGTGCTTCTGGTATTGAGGATAAAACATGGGGGTCCTGATGTGATCAATTCCTTTAGAGCCCCAGCCTCTCAACTCTGGGTCAGAACTCAAAATGAGTTATGGGCTCAATTCCAGGAATAATGGAATTAAAATCAGAAAGTTAGTGCGACAAATGAAATATAAAATATGACTGGGATCTGTGTTAACATATACACACAGGGTTGTTTTGTATTCATATAATTTGACATTAGAGCATCTGAACCCATTACTGAACAGATGGTTTCAGGTTGCTTTGTTCGAATAACTCATAAATAGGTTATCAGTTTTAGAAGTAACAATTTAAATGCACAGCAACTTATTCAGAATACTGCTGGAGCTACACAAACAGAATTAAGAGGTGATAATAGATACACAACATGTGAAGGTGTGTATAAATCTTCCATGGCTTTGGAGTGTTCCTAAATGCTAAATGTAGCTATTGTAGCTACACTGCTTCAAATCTCTGCATATTCATGCAGGCGTCTTTTCCCCTTTTAAAGGGTGATAAATAATGACTGCCACAAACATCTAAAGTGACATATAATAATTAGGCAATCAGAAAGATTCAATCTGTTTCCTTGGCTTGAGAGATCTCAACAAGGAGAGGAGAAAGATTAAATAAGAAGCAAAGTTGTACGTTTGTATATGTGTATTATCCAGTGTTTCTTCTCAACCAAAATGTTTTGGTTTCATTCTTAAAAAATCTCTCAAAAGTTCCAGATTGCATCAGAGCATACTTCCCTTCCTGAGTTCTTGATCAAGTCCTTCAAACCAAATATCACTTAAATATCTTCAATGTTTTTCAAAATGGCAAAAACAAATTGCTACAAAGATCCAGTCCATTGTACCTGGAAGAGAGTAGTTCTCATTAAGCTCCTCGGTCACAGCGACCCGTTTAAGATCTCTCTGCTGCCGCTGCTCTCAGCTGACTGACTGGACGGATCCATTGGATTGTCTCGTTGATTACCTTTGATTTGAAGCTGTCTGCTGTCAAGGTCATGGCTCATTTTGACTTGTCCCCTCTCTTGGTAACTGTCTATAATTGGCTCCAGCCCATCGGCCTTGCCTTGCAGAGCAATTTTGCTAAGTCTGTCGTCATGGTGCTTTGTTTTAACATGGGCCTGTCCATCATCTTGGTGTTTGTGTCTAATTGGTGCAGGTCTGTTATCATGCAGGTCTACGCTGATAGGCATTGGTGCATTGTCCAGGTGGCCAAGTTTGTCCTGCACAAGCCTGTTGATCTGCTGTTTGCTGCAGACGTTCTTCTTGTTGGCCTGCAGTGAGTGGGTGTAACGAGAAAACCAGTCCCTCTCGAATGCAGCCCGTAGCTGCTCCACCACTGTAGAGTTCCTCTCCTCGATGCCCTCTGGCTGACTGATCACCAGGCCTACTCCAGTGTTAAAGGTAAACTCATTCCCCAACCAGTCCAGGTTACCTGTCAGGACACCAAGCAAGAAACATATTAGTTGCTGCAGTATCAAAAACACCTTGTAGCACAACAAATAAGGCAAAACAAAACATACCAAGATGACCTGAATTAGGTTTTTTAAACATTGTCATGTAGTGCCATTGGATAAATGAAAATATACTACCATTGAAGATAGACTTTTATAGTCATCATTGGCCTTTTAGTGAAATACTTTTCTTTCTTTTTGAGTTAGATGGTTGAGATTATGTGAAAGTGAACCTCTCTTTCATGTTTGTGTGTTAAGTACAGAGCTGGAACCAGGAGGTGATTAGCTTAGTTTATACAAAACTGGAATGGGGCAATATGATGAATCTCGTTTTTTTCTTTACAAGGTCCACCATGCTAAACATTCAAGCACTAGATTATTGAGGCGTCTATATTTTGCAAGATACAGACCTCGGTTTGTTCAGGTCCTTAACCCTGACAGATGGGCTATCCTAACCACTCGAGATCAATGCATAACCTCAACAAGCTGAAAAAAACACAATTTGCGGTGTGCTTGAGGTGAGCAGGAGCATGTAGGACAGAGTCATAAAGTTGAGTCGTCGATGAGCTCACCTAAATAAATGGCTCTATCTGTCACCATAAACCTGTTGTGGTTTATTCCCTGGAGACTGCCATCGCTCTGCACTCTGGGGTTGAAGAACTTCTGCACACACAGATACACATGGACAGTTTTGCAGTTAGCATCGATAAAGCATATCTGTAGAGTTGAAAATACCATGTTGGCTTGTACTTACAACTTCCATTGAGCAGTTGGCCTGGTCCATGCACAGACTCCTCAAGGACCAGAGGAAGTTAAAGCTAAGTGGTTGAGTCTTTTCCCAGCAACTTATCAGCAGACGAACCCGGACCTTCCTCAGGATCAGAGCCTCCCGGATAAGAGCGTCGATACGAGACCAGTAACTTGGCACAGGAACAAGCAAAGAGTTTAAATCACTTGAACCGAAGCAAAGCATAGCATTTTTTAATGATAATAGCCCATCCAAAGAAATTAAAAAGTGGTTCTTACCTTTGAGTTTTGCGGCTCAGGAGGGGCAGGTAATCTATGATGGAGATATATATGAATTGGCGGGCCTCCTGGATGACCCTTGAAATGGCTTCAAGATCACTGCTACGATGTTTGGGGATGAAAACATCTGGGGAGCTCTGTCGCCAGAGAAGAAGTCATGCAAAGACAAGTAGGGTTAGCATTGCATGATCAGAGGATGCACAATCAGTGACTATCTGCTCAAAAGAGGAACAATTGTCAAAGCATTGGTAAATAGATGTTTATTACCACAGTGACTCAGAGGGAAATCTTAATAATATGGAGAATGATTAGTTTTCAGAACTGTTTTCATTCAAATAACCAATTCAGCTCTCATCATTTTGATCTTTTACCAGAATTACACAAATTTGATTGTCTTTCTTTGTTTTATGTGTGTGTGTGTTGGTGTTTGTCAGTGCTCATGTCTTGAAGTTTCACTTTGAATTCTTGCTGACAGACACTTCTACATGTTTGTATGCGCTTTTTTTGTGTTGATATTCATCTTTAGGGACGGACAGCTCAGCCACATTTGCTGCAGGTAGGATGACATCCCCATCAATCATCTCTAGAAATCGGATGACACTGAAAGACACAGCGTCCTGCAGAGACACTCAGCATCAAACATTGAACTAACTGTCACTTTGAATGGAGATGGGAATACTTGAGTGTGCTGTACTTAAAGTTAGAGCAAGAAAGCCATAATATGTGTTTTCGAGCGTGAATGCAAAGCGTTTTTCAACCCCATTACTTTAACAAATTCTGGGAATGAAGCAAAAAGTTACATTTTAAGTACTTTAAGGCAAAGGACATCAGTGAACAATATTACCCATGTCCATTTGATGTCTGAATTAATATACCTTTATCATTCATAATGTTGACGTCACGTTGCCTAATTTCCATTCTGGCAACCTTATCTGAGGTCTAATCAATCAGTGACTCGAAACACCTGTGTGGGTATTTACACAGGTGTGTTTTCTGTCCGAAATCTCTTCCTAATGAGTATAGACAGCAATATAGTTTTAGTATCCTAACAAATGCCGAAATACACAGCAATTCACAGCAAACATCTAACTTGTATTGACAGGAAACACAGGTGAAACACATTTTGTTAACGATGGCTGCTTCCAACATCCTACTTTTTCACCCACAGAACTTTTGGTTTATTCAAAAATGTAAAATGAATTTTAAGGTGAAACCTTGTGCAAACGTTTTAATCAGAGTATACATAACAACATATTAAAACACATATTTTATCATTTTAATCCTGGATGAAACTAAATCAAACCCTAAATCTCAATGACAGTTGCTGAGAGTTATCCAATCTAAAAACTACATTGAAATCAGTCACTTACCGAGACGTAGGCTTGAGCCTTTGTATTGTTCAGAGTGAGCTCCAGCGGTTCGTCCCTGTTGAAAAGGGCAAAGAGGCGCTTGGACCAGAAGGAGGGGATGAAGTCTCTGTACTGGAGCCCCCAGTAGAGGTTGAACACTCGGTGGAGGTCCAGAGCCAGACAGCTGCAGTCGTACACCAACACCCCCAGCTCCTTCCTCTGGAGAACAAACACAGTCTCTGTTAGATCATTAATGACGACAGCCAACATTCACATCAGTATGTTTGTTATGATCCTGAACATTACTTTCAGGATCAACAAAATGATGTGCATCACAATGTCAACACCAGATTTCCTTCTTTCCAAGTAATCTCGCTTAACCTTTCTTTTTTAAACACTTTTATACATCTATCCGACACTCTCATGGCTCCTTCCTCTTGGCAACTGTCATCCAATTATAGCCCATCTTCACAACATCAGCAGGGTAATAGAAGATCTTACTGTCTCTTTGTTCACACTTTTCTTTTTTTGTTCTGTCACATTTTCATTTCAACGACTCACTTGTTGATTTCAGCTTTTCAGCTCGCACATATTTTCTCTCCCTTCCTTGTTTTCATGATGTAAGTATTCCTAAACAAAGCTTCGATCCCATTTACAAATGTCTTCTTTGATACAACCTATAATATCCCCCACAAAACACACTAACATGCAGAGTGCCATTTGTATCTCAAGGTGTCTGAAGATAGATACAAATGCTTAAGAAATGGGTCCCCGCTTTAATAAACCATGCAAGACTCTCAGCTTTGAAGCTAGAAGATGAAAGAAAAAATGGCTGTTCTATTTTTGCATCACCTCACCTTGGCTGCCCCCACTAAACGCCCTCACCCCCCACTACCTATGACTTTTGAAGAGTCTGACATATAACCTTAAATATAACCTCATCCTTTAGTCTCCTGAAAACACTGATTTTAAGTTATTATTTAAAGTAGAAGAGTTATATTACATGTGTTGAAAGATATATAAATATCTTGTGTCATTTAAGTTAATTAACAGGAAATCATGACATGTTGTTTTCAGGAGGGAACGCTTTTTGCATTAGAGGACTGGAGATATCAAATACATTATATATATATATATATTTATTCTGAGCCAGTAGAACATTTTCTAAGCAATTTACATTAGGGGATACAGAGCCTGTTTTGTAATTAAATCTCATGTTTATCCGTTGGATACCAAATTACAACAGAGAATTGAAATTGAGAGATTGTGAGATTTGTAAATGTAACAATTTGCATCTTAATAACTGAGATGTGACATGTTCTTCCACATATCTTTAAGTATGAGTACTGTTATATGTTTATTTGTGTGTTTGCATAATTATGTTCAGGTACGAGTTAGTGTTTTGTGTGTGTGTTGTGTGATCAATACTGTGGCAAGGGATCTCCAGTCCATGCTGGAGCTGCCGATGTAGAAATGCTTCCTGTCCACCACCCAGAAGGAAGAGAGGATGCTGCCTCTGATCAGCGCGGTCGTGTTCACATAGTGGACTTCAGCATCTAGTAAGGGTTAGGGTTAGGGTTAGTGGAGAGTGAGAGAGAGAAAAGAGATAAGCAAAGGACAGACTCCTGTGTTTACTGTTCTAACATAATGACTTCACTATGTAACATCTGCTTCAATTGGCTAGCGCTCTAACACATTATAGGTGATAGGCTAAGCGGCGGGACATCTCTAAGCGGTTGACCAATCACAAGAGGGCCGGCCGACTACCCAATCAGAGCAGCTTGGGCTCTGGTTTCAGAGAGAGGGTGAAAAGAGGTGCTGCAGCACAGGCAGTATGAGAAAAATAAAGAGCTTTTTGAACATTAAAGCATGGAGACATGTCACAGTAGAGGCACAGATTACTAATATGAACCTGAAAGTGAGCAGAATATATCCTCTTTAAGAAAGATTAAAGTGAAAGAAGTTACATGTGAGACAAAGAGAAAGATTGAAGCCGATCAGGCGGAAACAGAATCAATACAACAATTAACACAAAGACAGAAAGGTAGAAAGAGAGTGACATAAAGAAAAGATGAGCAGAACAAATAGTAAGAGCCAACAGACCGAGCTACTGTAAACTGCAGCATGTTTGAACACAGACAGGCAGAATGTATATTACAGTGGTTGGCGAGCATCCCGAGCTCAGAGGAGTCGATCATCCCGCTGGAGATCTTCAGCTGGATGCCTCGAGCTTTCAGGCCCTGCAGCTTGGAGAGCAGAGCCCTGCCCTGAGGGGAACACACCATAAATCATCTGCTGCCACGTGAAATCCATGCACTTTGTATTCAGACAAGATTCTTGTATATTGCTTAGATTGTCTCTAATATGTGCTGGTTGATTAGGCGTCCTTTGTCTGCAGCCAACAAAGCCTGGTTTCTTTTTTGTTTTGATCAAGTATAAATATTTGTGGGTAACACTTTTTTGTGTTCCTTCAGCTCCCTACGGTGATTACTAATAGCCCCAAAAATAGACTTTTTACTACTGTAGAACATTGAATAAAAAAATAAGTCATTAAACTATGTACAATATATAAATCACTGCTACCAGATTTCTTAAGTCACATAGATGCTGTTTTTATGAAGTATACTTTCCAAGGGAAATTACTATTGCTGTGAGGTGGGATACAGTGTTCTTGAGGCTTTAAACATACTTACAACCCAGAATATCTCTACAAATTATTCTCTATAAACTGTGTATAGGCCCTGTTTTTTATGACATATAATACTAAACCACTGGTGCCCGTTGAGAGATTACAATATAACCCTACCCCATGTTGTGATATACACACATTAACTTGTATTTATTCCAAGAGAATGTCTTGCATTTTAGCTTAGTGATTGTTAGTAGGCTTGTTTTCAGGCTTTAACGCAGACAATGTTGCAAAAAAGAGTTACAGTCAAAGTAGTCTGAGTTTAACAGGAGTGAAGCAAAGCACCCTTCATATCTTTGCAGATAGTCAGT
Organism: Notothenia rossii; assembly: GCF_949606895.1. Lineage (NCBI taxonomy): Eukaryota > Metazoa > Chordata > Actinopteri > Perciformes > Nototheniidae > Notothenia > Notothenia rossii. The sequence continues at coordinate 79,442,588 of NC_136909.1, forward strand.
ATAATCGTGTGAGATGCTCATGCATTGCACAGCACAGTTCAGGAATATCTTGAATTTTTAAATGTTTTAAGATTTGAGGAGAAAGTTAACGACAGCTAAACTTTTAGGTTGAGTCCCCGCACCTTAAAATAGTTCTGCAGGACCGACTCGCATCGGCTACGAGAGCATCTCCACGTCTATGTCTTCTAGCTTTGCCTTTACAATATATTATATTTTCCGGTCCCAATGAGTTGTATCTTTTGGCAGCTTTTTGCAGAGTGCTGCAGGCGGAAAGGCCATTATCTCTCTCTGCCCGAGGCCTCAGAAAGGAAATATTACTTTCCAATCAACAACCCCAGGCTTTCATTAATCCTGACATGCTCTGTTCTGTAAAACACATCTGTGTGTACGTACGTGTGTGTACGTGTGCGTGTGCGTGTGCGTGTGCATCTGCGTGTGTGTGTGTGTGTGTGTGTATGTGTGTGTGTGTGTGTGTGTGTGTGTGTGTGTGTGTGTGTGTGTGTGTGTGTGTGTGTGTGTGTGCGCGTGCGTGTGTGTGTGTGTGTGTGTGTGTGTGTGTGTGTGTGTGTGTGTGTGTGTGTGTGTGTGTGTGTGTGTGTGTGTGTGTGTGTGTGTGTGCGTGTGCGTGTGTGCAGAGCCTGGTAACTCTCAATAACACACATCCACTTCAATTTCAAAATGAATAGCTCCCTTAAAGCAGCCTGAAAACAGCCCAGACTATTTTACGAGCAAGTCGGGCCTACAACTCTACAGAGACACTTATTGATTTCCTGCTCTAGTGATCATTTGTGTCTCATCACATATAACTCATTCTGTCATTTTGGTCTTCTTTGACTTTACCATTTAATTTGTCTGAAGCAGAAAACCATTTCTACTTTAATGTAATTTGAAGATAAAAAGATGATGTGTCAGCTGTGCAGTGTGCCTAATGAGCCGGGGTGGAGATAAAACCTAAAAGCCACAATGTTGGACAGCTTAATGCTTAATGCAATCTTCACACTTTACATTCATTATTATAGGTGCTGAAGTACAATTTTACTTTACTTTATTTCAACATTAAATGCTACTTTACACATAGGTTATGGACAATATCGAAATGTTGACTCCCCCTTCCGTTATTTGACAAACGTAGTTGCTAGTTTTTCTTTTAAATAAGCTTTTATCAAAACCAAGAAGAGTAGTACTATACTTGCCACCGATCATTGTGTAAAGGAGGCAAGGAGACAAAGAGGATACTGAGAAAAGATCTTCTGCAGAGTCTAGTCTCTGTAGACTTGCTCTGGTGTTACCTGTCTGGCAGCAGGCTGGAAGCTGGATTCATAATCGGAGGAGTTGAGGAGCCACAGCGGGGAAACGATCTCTACGGCTCGGATGGCTCGGTCCAGTAAGCTGTACAGCCCCTCTGAGAGGGGGAGGTGGGATGTACCATTTTCTAAGAAAGAGATGTCTTCCGGGATGTTCTCCACAAGCACCACTCTGTGGAAAAGAAACACAGAAAAAAACGAGTAAAGAAGAGGCTTCGGACCTTCAATAAAAAAAAAGCTGCAGAAAGACCTCATTAGGCCGAGCCATAGAGACCTGTTAATAGAGAAGTGCTGAGGAAATGAATGTCAGTCTTTTCACAAAGCAATTATCGGTTTGCATTACTAGCAGAATTTTTACGAGCTTTGGTGCAACTGATTGGAGATTACAACCCTCCCTTCTTACTACTGACAAATTAACTAACACCGCCCTTCCTCTGGATCGTTAGCCTAATGAGATTTATCAAGATATCTCGACAACACATGCCTTCAGATTCCTTCAAGCACCATAAAATATTGTACAGGTTGCCCCAGGCAGGGGGTGAGAATAATTGAAGTGTGATGCTGTCAGCATTGCAGATTCAATTACGTCAGGGATTTTTTCTCTCATTTTTTTCTATATTCTTGTTGGTTCCCCATATTCACCACTCTGCCTGCGCTATCACATGATGCTTTTTAATGTAATCATCAGCAGTCTGCAGTAGTCTAATATACTGTACTTGCAACAAGCATTTATATACTGAGGCAATAGCAATGGACTGTATGACAGATTCAGTGGATTGCATGCAGAAAATGTATACAACTGTCAGCGCCATAGGAATAAATTATGTGGAAAATGTTCTTGTGATATTTGCCTTGCGATTGTATATATTACTGTGAACATCCCAGCACCTTTTTGCCAAGGTGTTATGTAAATGTATCCATCTTAAAATGACTCCGAGGTCCCTTTATTGAATCTTCAGTTCCAGTTTAACTCAAACAGGATGTCTGGGAGCTACAGGGGCATTAGCTCTGGAGACAACAGATTGAATTAGCCGTGGCAGCCCCAGATCTGCAGCCACACAGAACCAGGCTATTTTCAAGCTTCAACGCTCACCCAATTCTCTCTGGATCCGGCTCAGACATCGATTTCTACTTACTTGGTTTTATAAGAAAACATAAATGGGGAGAGGATGCTCAGTGTGGGAGAACTCGGATATAAATTATACATCGCTGTGCTTGATTACATTTCTGTATAAAATGTTTTCCAAGTAACTATCTGAGCGTCTGGACTAAATTCCATGAATTCTATAAGAAGCATTTGGAAAATATACTGCAGACTAGGTTCAGGTAGAGCATGCAGTTATGAGGTACCTCGTTTATAATCTACTCTATTCTAATAATTAATTCATTTATCAAGTGTGAATGGTAGAAGTGAAGTTAGAACCACAGTCGTCTACCTGAGGAGCCCTTTTAAACATGACTTTATTATTATTTTTAATCTGATCAACACTACACTTTACAACCATTAACAGTGCAGACATGGATAGATTTTATGACTGAATGTGCAATAAATGTTTAATGGTTGGTCAAATGAATAAGTCATGTTCTGCAAACCATAAAACGTGGCAAAACAAATGAGTGCTTTATTTAATCTCTCATTTATGATGCATCACAAAACAGTACAATTAGAATGGACGTCTATTGTAATGTAACCTGCAATCTGTCAAGGCTCAAGTAACATTTAAATAATCTTCAAGCAGTAAAAAAAGGTGTTGGGCAATCTGAGGGGGCCACAGAACAAGCTGTTGATAAAACATGGAGATATGTGGCTCATTACACACCAGAAGACTCTTCAGCACTATGATGGTTCATGTAGTAGACTTTTTATACACTTTGTTTTCTATTTCTGGCTGTAAAACATATAAGAGTCAGTGTTGGCAGACTTCCTGGAAGACTCTGTAGCACCAAACTGAAGTTAGCAGTAGGACCTGTCAGAGCTCAGGGTCAGCTAAGGTTTGACAGCTCGGGGTCTATCGAGTGCTTCACTCAAGGGCACACAGGCGAGCGCAGGAGCTGCAGGTGATAATGCACAGGCATCATCATATTGAAGGGCCAGCTGCCAGTACTCAGCTTGAAAATGTATTCCTGTATAAAGTAAACCTTAGTCAGCTTTGGGAAAGTGGCCAAGGATCACACTGCAGGAGTCACACTCAAAACGCTTCACGGAATTGACATATTTATAGCAGAGTTTGGGAGAATCTCAAGAAGAGTTAGCTTTTCTATTACTGAGGGTTGATATTCACCAACTTGACAACTGGACTGAGAAAAACAGAAAGAGGAGTGCAACAAGACACAAACAAACCAATAGAGCGGACTGATGATAGAGAAGATTAACGTTCACATCACACAGTGTGCTCTCCTTTGTTCAATAATGACGGCAAAACTAGGACAGCAAACAACTCACAAAACAAGGATGGATGGTAAACAGATGCAGAAGGAGGACTGGTAATCTTATTTGAAAAGAAATCCTCTCAGTCAGCTGTAATGGCCGGGAGGTTTGATGAATGGTCGTTTAAAAAAACAGACAGGCTTTTGTATCAATAGTGGGAAAAAGAGGGAGGTAGTCTTCTCTGCCTGCGAGGGATTCATCGATTTATGCAGTCTGTGATGTCGATGCTGGTCTCCTCCATTGTTAACCATCTGCGCACTCATGGGTGTTATTCACTCCCTGCATCCAATACCTACAGTAAGTGGTGTAAAGTTCATGGTGTGGGGGTGTGTGTGTGTGTGTGCGTGCGTGTGTGTGTGTGTGTGTGTGTGTGTGTGTGTGTGTGTGTGTGTGTGTGTGTGTGTGTGTGTGTGTGTGTGTGTGTGTGTGTGTGTGTGTGTGTGTGTGTGTGTGTGTGTGTGTGTGTGTGTGTGTGCGCACTTGAGACAGAGTGTCTGAACAGTTGGATCAAAAGATGAACTCCCCTCCTGATGATTTAAATAATAACCGACGCCTTTACAGAGATGTCATGGCTGATGCAAGTTCATCGACTAAACAAAAAGATCAGGATTAGGATAGTGTACTGTAATGCTTGGGATCCAGAGTGCCTGCTGCACCACACTTAGTGTAACAGCATGGGATGTGCCAGTGTCAGCGCCTGACATCTGATATAAATTATCCAGCCTCTCCTGAGCTGCCCTGAGCTCTGGGTGAGCAGCCAGGACATTCATATGTGCATCAGGAGCCTCTGCTGCACTGCTCCCTGCATGCTGTCCATTTTAAAGGTAAATGCCAAGTCTAGTGTTTCATCAGGTACAACCAGAACACTGTCGTCATTGTACACACAATGTATATGTTGATTTCAATACATTATCTGATCTTGGGACAGTACATTTAAATTGCTTTTAATCATTATTCTCTCTTTCTCATGCCAATTAATGTAGAGTGCCAGTACTTAGCGTATTACGTTGTTCCGTGTCTGTCTCCTCTGCTGTCATGTTCCTGACATTTTGACCGATGGCCACTAGTTTGCATTCACCTGACGTATGTGTGTTGTTCAAGATACTGGTCTTAAACAACTCCCGAGTAAGTGTTGAGTCTTTGCACTCAATTCACAAGTCAGGACCCAAGTCCTAGCATTTGAGTTTCCAGAAAAAAAATGTCATCAATTCTGCCCCCCCCCCCCACCCCAAACTGCACCACTGCAGAGTTTTTGTAAGCAAAGTCGTTCTTTGTGGTTCTCGCTTTAAATTCAATGCTTGGAGACTCCGAATTAAAAGCATTAACGTGTGAGTTGATTAAGGAAATTAAGATAAATGAATTGCTTGTTGGTACTCTTTTTTAATTAAATAACACACTTTTAAATCTTTGGTAAATATTTATGCATTACTGAATCATTGATTGTTCTTTCAACACTTTTAATTCATAAGTTCCCTTTGCTCAATAGTGGAAGAAATGTAATATTTAAACTGCAATGCAAAATGATCTGTCTTAAAGCGTCACAACATTTTCGAGATGCAGCAACTGGGCTTTTCTGTTGCTTCAGCCTTTCAACAAGGCAACTTCAAATCAATCCTAACCTGCTTATTATCTATCTGACGCCAGGCAATTACACACAATTGCACAATTCATCAGACTGTCGGATGGACCTGCGACTGCTTTGCTCCAACAACAAAGCAACAGACAGTCTTGTGAAGCCTAGAGAAATCATGTTTTACTGCAATCCTAGCTGAGGTTGTTGTTCATCAGATGGAATAGGAATCAAATTGAGGTTCTGATTGTATTAACATACAATTACATGAAGTGTGCATCATAATGTATCTGCTTCACTGGGAAATGTGTTAATTCAGATGAAATAGCAGCAGGCAACCCCAGGTCTCCTGTCCCTGAGATGCAAGCATTAGCACTGCTTATTATGCAGGAACAAATAGATAAAAGGGAAATCTGCATAACAAAACAACCAGCTGCATGAGACATGTCTGAATTACAACTTTACAAACACAACAACTGCTGAGTCATTGCAGCTAAGAGGCTCAGAGAGAGTGTTTTAATGGCATCAAAGCAAGGCAAGAGAGAAGCTCAGCCTGCTGCGTGAAGATGAAGAAGAAATAGTTATGAATTCTATTTGTAAGTTAATCTCTTGATCATTTTCAACCTTGTCGATTCAAGGTTGAATACAGACTCAGAAGGGCTTTACATGCATTTCTTTGATGAATACCTATACCTTAAGGAACTTAATTGAGCACGAGTAAGCCTCAGTGAACCCCATTATAAATGCCTCTCATAGTCACGTAGTAATCCATCACTTTTCCCATTACGTACTGGAACTTGCTTTGAACCAAATATTTTAACTAAATCATCAATCATGTTACAGTTGCACGCGTTTCAGCTCTTTCATAATGATACATGTCACAGTAAAACTTTATAATTAAGGCAATTGGATATAAAAAAGAGTGCAAATTGGGAAAGAATGTCACTACACATTTCTGTAATGAGTTTGAGTATTGAACTGCCCATAAAAGCTGATGAATCTGTTCATTTCACACTCATTCCAACCCAAAAATATTTTCTCTTTTTCTTCTCCCTCCATCTGGCTCACCCTTCCTCCCTTCCTCGGCCTCATATTCATCTCCCATTCAACCCCTGAGCTTTAGGAGGCCTTCGTAACAGGAGAGGAGTCCAAATGTAGCTTTACAAGTTTGCATTACACTTTCAGCTGTAAGTGGAAGAGAGAGGGATTCCGATAGAGTTCCCTGAAAGGTTATTAAATGGCTGATTTGGGGAAAAGGAGGAAGAGAGTAGATGGACACGGACATTAAGAAAGAGACAGAGAGGGGGAAGTAATTCAAAGCTGAATGGTAAATTGGATGATACAAGTCTAATGGGGGGGAACCAGTAGGAAGTGGAGAGCAAGGATTGCTGTATCAGAGAAAATGACTGCTGATCAGCCACCAGAACAAGCTGCAGTGGATTTCTGTCTGGGGATCCATTTGAATCTTGCTAAAGAAACTATCAGAAGAGCCTGGTAATCATTTCAGGTAGGGGGGAGGCTACAATAGGATTAGGGGAAGCACATTTTTTTATGAATTGGGGCTACTTGACATGTTCCATTTTTTACTTTGAGACGAGTGTCAAACTCAAGGCCCGGGGGCCAAATCCGGCCCGTGACTTCATTTCCTGTGGCCCCACAAGAGCTTGCAAAGAATATAGTATGTTTATTATACGCTTACATGCAGATTTACAGAAGCACGTTGCTCATAAACTACATGTCCCACAATGCATCTCAAATATGAGATTTTTCTCAGAATCTGACATCTTTCAAAAATAAATTTTTGACTTTTGACTTTTTTGCCAGAATTTGGCTTTTCTTTTTAAATCATTTTGTGACATTCTCACTGAGGACACTTGCATTTTTTGCCCTAGACTTCTGCTTTCAGAAGTAGTTAATTATGAAGTTATTGTAATATAGTACAGTATTTTATATATATTAAACATTTATAAATGTATTTTGAAATAGTCTTAAAGTTACAACCGGCCCTTTGAGTGCAACCATAATGCTAATGTGGCCCGAGATGAAAATGAGTTTGACACACCTGCTCTAAATGAATGCAAGCACTGCTGCAATGGTGTTTGCAGCCTCTACATTGCAGTCTTCCTTTCTAGTGACAGTGGCTTAGAGCTGCTGGATTGCATAGTGTCACAGACTGGACTTGATTTATGGTTTGAAACTGGAGCTAAAAAACAATCATTGTTTCTAGCAATGGAAGATGTTGGAGTAAGTGAACAGGTAAAGTACAGAAATGCACAGAGAGCAAGGCCAAGGCAAAATGGGGAATGAAATATGGGTTTAATTCATAAATGCTACGGACACCAACAAACAGTCCCAAATAATGTCGACCATAACTTGAAAAGCTCTTTGTCCTTTGCTTTTCTGCTTTGCACCAAGTTTATCCTACATTCAGTCAACTTGGAAGGAAATATTTTTAAATAATTTTGATTTAGCAAAAAATATAATACAGATTTTAATGTATTACTTGGTTAAGGTTTGACGTAACTTAACTGGGTGTATTGAAGGGGGGGAAAGCACAGGGAGGGGTGTCAATGCTGAGTTTCTCAAGAAAACAAAAGAAATGCTGGTTCATCTGGAAAAAAAAAGTTTAACCTCATTCAATTTTGAAAGAAAAGCTTTAACTCATTAAATGTTGATACGACACGAAGTAGGCACACTCCCACAAGCACAACCATGTGTAGTGTTTTGAACAAAGCCAGAACCATTGAGAACAATTGGAAAATAGTATTTTGCCCACATACATCTTTACAGAGCCCCTCTATTCCTGTCTTTCTTCTGTTTTGTTTAGTCATGTTTTACTTGTGTAGCATAAATGGACAAAGCTACAATCTTATTTTTGGCCAACCCTATGTTGCAGAACGACCTTTGTTCTGCAGCACTCACCTGCAGTTCCTGCTACAGTTCTCCTCTGTGATCCCGTCTTCATCGTCACCCCAAAAGTCCACCGCTGAGAACATCAGTGCCACCAGCACGGCGAAGCAGCAGACCAAAGCAAAGATCACAATGCACTTCTGCTGAGACTGCAAGAGAGAGGGAAAGAGAGCAACATTGATTTGAAAAATGAGTTTCCTACTCTTCATCACTACTGTGGAAACAAGGCCCAAGTGCCCCAACCTTGGCTCCCATTAGGCCCCTGCTCCGGCTGACACAACTTCTGATTTAATGCACAGCTCAGCAGGTCATAACATGATATACAGGGGAATTTAACACAAACATTTGAGGACTACGTATGACCTTGCAAGGTTAGGCTTTCATATAAAGAACAGGGCAGAAATGAGAAGAAAGAAAAGAGGGGAGAAAAAAGAAGAGAGCAACGAGAGAGAGAGGGGGAGAAGAAAGCATATAAGAAAACTAAGCAATCAATGGTGACATCATTAAAGCTTGGGTAGGTAACATTGGAGAAACCAGCAAGATTTTAAAAACTAGTATCCAACTAAAAAAACACAGCCCAGTGTTGAAACTTTTTTTTCAATAAAATGATAGCTAGCTGACAGCCCCTCTGTCCAGGCATCCATCTAAAGCCGCTCTGAAATTGTCATAATAAACGTAAACAATGAACATGGCTATTGCCAGTACTGACAGCGGTTAAGCTAGCAGCTTGTGGCTCTGGTAATGCACAACGGGTGCGCAGGCAGATGGGCAGGTACGTTTATATTATACAGACCAACGAACTATATTTCTGCAAAAGCCACATATAACAGATTTAGTTTTCTCTAGTCAGAGCATTTGGTTTGTGGAATGCTGTCGGGGTGTAATGCTATGACATAGATTCATTTGGATTGTATTCATCACTCCCTGATACTGTGGTCATTATGAGGCCTAAACTATGCTAGTAGTCAATAGTGCAAAATGTAAGCTTTGAAATTGTTTCGTTCACAACACATCCACATGTTCCAATTTAAAAAGGCAAAGAGTGTATTATCATATCATGCTGTTATGTATTGATTATTTCTGTTTGTTTTGTACATTTGTATCCATCCTGGACACAAAGTAAGCTTTGCAGGTCTATCACATTCCGCCTTACTCGTGCTTGCAACATGTACAACATGTTTGACCCAGTTACAACTATTTGTGAGACAATAGCAAATGTATCCTGATCCCTATGAAACCTGCCATAGAGCAAAACTAATTATCCTTGAACACAGCAGATCATTAGCACGGTCAACGAGACAAACTCATTATCCTCAGAGACAAATATCATATCATAAACCATCGACCTTGGAGAGCTACACAAACACAACGCTCTGGTTCTTTTATTGTGTTTATTGTAGCTACACACATTCATGCTCCATAGGTGGGGTTTAAATGAATCTAGCAGCCAGTCAATGGGGTGGACCAAAGAGACACTGGCAGAGATATTAGAGGTTTCACTCTGAGCTGATGTCAGAGCTGGGAATAGTGTTTCTGTTTGCTGGCAGGAATATATTGTCTAATTCTTATATGCAGCCACTAAAATGTTCTTAGGGTCGATTACAGCATGGAGGCTGAAGGGAGCACTGTAAGGCTCCTTTTTAACATCCACAGAACTGAGTGGAGAAACGTAGGAGAAGGAAAGAAAATAAACTGCCTACGAACCTCAAAAAGCTGCAGGCACTTAACAGAAGCATACTCAGCGAACACTCACAGGGTAAATGGAGGTTCAATCAAATATGTCACTCATCTGCCAGACCTTAAATACTGGATGAAATGCAACAAAAGATGAAGGTCTACCTGCAGGAGAACCAAGCAATGCATGCTTCTCATATTTCCAGTGTTTGTCTAACAACAGCTGCGTTCGCATGTAGTATAAGGTGTGTGTGCATCATGTAGCATAATGAGATACTGAAGAGGTACAATTCAAAGTGTGCAGTAGTGATGACTGTTACCTGACACCGGAGCAGCTCAGCAATGGATCAATACACCTACAATTACAGGATGTAGTATGTCTTACAATGACTGGTTAAAATTACCAAGGCTCTGTTTGAATCTCTGTTCAAAAAGAAGAAGCATATAGGCTGGTAGCTTGTTCCTTGAATTGAAATACTGTCAAACTCAGTGAAATACATCTTCAAATATGAAAGCTAATCTATCTGCATGGCTAGATCCAACTAGCCGTACACGTCTTTTTTCTAATTTGGTTGAAGTGACCTTTTAAAAGTGCATTTATGTGAGGAATAACTACTTGAGGTGAACCCTTTCTTTTTCAAGGATGTCATCAACAAGACAATGTAACCACAATTGGACAAAACATCAGACAATACAGATTTGAGAAATACAAACGAATGAAAAATAGATAAAAAATAAATAAAAAACAAGACAAATAAAACAAAATAAAGAGATTATACTCCAAGCAGAGCAAGACAACTGACTGTTGGATAGAGCAATAAGAAATTAAGATAAAAAACATAATTTGGAGTTGTTATTATCACTAGGTTCAACTAGGATAAGAAGACCATCAGGGTAAGCTTCAAACATACATGTGAGTAATACATTCCTCCCCATATTGCTGCCTCACTGCACACTGCTTAAGTGCTTAAACATTTAGTCAGTTTGAGAGAGCAATGACTACAAACATCAAAATCCCCCTCAGATATTTGTAAAGCTTTTATATACAAACAATTTGTGCTCTTGTCGGAGCTTTCAAAAGGCATTTTCGCTGTTTACCATTCCTTACAGCAGTATATGCCAGGAAATTCAAATCATATAGCAAAGATAGCCTTGAGTGGGTAGCACAAACAAGAGAGGCATAAATAACGTGATTTAGGGAGATTGCTTGCCTGAATGTTTTAAAAATGCTTCCCAGGGTCCATCTAGAAAAGGCTGCGCAAGGTGGATGGCAGAGTGCCACACTGCACAAATACAGGCACTGTTACTGTCTTGCACACACACACACACACACACACACACACACACACACACACACACACACAGACACACACACACACACACACACACACACACACACACACACACACACACACACACACACACACACACACACACACACACACACACACACACACACACACACACACACACACACACACACACACACACACACACACACACACACACACACACACACACACACACACACACAGAAGTGAAGGCCAGACCAGAGAGAGTGGATGTTTATATCCTCAGATCAGAGGCAGAAACAGAGTCCTCCTCTCTGCCAAACCTCTTCTAAGTCTGCCATTTGCTACCTGTTTTTGGCATATTCTACTCATACAAGTGAGATGGAAAACGATCCTTTAGTTTTAGAGCAGATAGTCTTGTTTCTTCACCGCATACTGAAGCAAAGCAGAAGGAATGTTTGCAGTGAGCTGACGGTCTGTGACCACGATGCAGAGGCTGCCAGAGGTCATGGGGCCCCCTGTGGCTTTGGAAGCACACCCAAGAAAAAATCTTGAGTGTGCCTATAGAGAAGCAAAATGAGTGTCTTCACAGTGCAGCCTGAGTAAAGTGTCAGCGGCCCAATTATGTTCTTATGAGCTCTTCCTCTTTGCCAGAGAACAAGAAACCATGCTGCTCGGAGGGAAATAGAAGTCTACATCACGCATCCTGCTCTAATTTGCCTTGTGAGGGCTCAGAGCGCTGCAGATGTTGATGTCAGGAGGACAAGCAGAGCACAAGATCGCCACAAGCCGGGGGACAGGATGAGTTTCGCTGCATGGCATTTGAAGTGCAGCCAGATTCTAGTCATGCATACAGATTTGTGTTAAGAAGATCAGCGACAGACAAGGAAAGGGAATGAAAAAGAGGATGAGAGGACGCAGGTGAGGCTTCTGTCATTGCACTGTAACATCGATTGATTCAGGACTGAACAAAGATCAAACATTGATTCAGAGCAGCCAAAACTGGTGCAAAGGAAATGTAATAAGCATGAGTATATACAGACAGTGAGACCGTTTCTATGACTGGAATCAAACACGATGTTGCTCAAAATACCTTTTCTTTGTGTCACTGCTGGTGACATTAGGCATTTTGCTTCCAGATCAGGTTTGGAAGAAATACTTTCACACACACAATTACAATTTATGCATGTGGCAACAAATCACCAGAAAATATACAACCACCGATTCCGTTGTATGCAGATCACTATTCTCTGTATTATTTGGACACTCAGGATGTTGAGTGTATATTGAAAAGACTCTGCTAGGGACTTGTCATCCCTCTCTCTATCCCCAGTTTCCCATCTTTGCTGTATACATCTGCAGTTTAATCACATTTGAGTTGAGCAACTGGCCCTCTGAGAAAAAACCATGTTGTCCTGTGTTCTGCTCATCCTGCAAGGAGAAGCAGATGGTCCCCGGATCTGCTTGGAAACCTGACAACAACTAATTGCCCAAATAGTGACAGTGCTCAGTTGTACTCACTCACACATGTTTGCATGGAGAAACACATTTGCACATGGGATTATAAAACAATTTTCTTTTTAAATCTTGCCTCACCCTGTGTTGTGAAAGCAGTTCATGAAACATTAATGAACTGTTGATGATGTTTGTGGCGTGAAGGTGATAAATGTGTCACAGATACTGAGACTTGTGACAAGAGAAGGACACTTGGGTGCAGATAATTATACATCCCACAAATGGATGAAGTGTAAACAATCTTATCGTGATTGTTTACAGATAATGTAACCTTATTTGTTGCACTGTTAAACATTGAATTTCTAAAGAATACCATTGAAGAGGTGTCACTAACGCAGGCATCTTAATATCTGTGTGTGTGTGTGTGTGTGTGTGTGTGTGTGTGTGTGTGTGTGTGTGTGTGTGTGTGTGTGTGTGTGTGTGTGTTGTGTGTGTGTGTGTGTGTGTGTGTGTGTGTGTGTGTGTGTGTGTGTGTGTGTGTTTTCAGTGAGTGTAGCAGCCACATTATGTTTGTTCTTGAGCCGGCAGTGAATTTAAGCATCAGTTTAAAGTAAATCCCTTTCTCAAGCGCTAATCCTGTGGATAGTGGTCCAAACATAGCTGATGTGATGCCATGGTAAGATATTTCAAGCACAACTACAATCATCTCTTGATTTAGAAAACCTTTCATCTGTCCAAAACATCCGCAGATTTCAGATTTTTGGTGTCAGCCAATAGGAGAACAATGGCCTTCTTCACAGGCTCTCTTTTTGCACTGTTAGTCACACAGGAAGAGGTTTGTTTTATAAAAAGCAGCTCGACTGACAGTAAATGTAAACAGAACTACTTCTATGAAGGGACAAGAAAAAGTGCAGATTTTCAAAGTGTAGCTGTAATCAAATGCTACAGTGTACATGTATTGGATGTATGTATTACATTAATTTTGTACTTTACTTAAATACCAGAGACGTTTTAAGCTCCCAGTTATGTGTTATTTTCATTCTGTATTATGTGGACACTATACCACCTACTGTTATGTGAATCTTTGGATAAAGACTGTTGAGATTTTACTTATGAGGAATTTTCACAATGCTGCAGATCCTGACTACACCGTCTCCTCCACACACATGAAAAAATAAATGTAATGGTTATCATCTTACAGTGGCATCATTCTATTCAACATGTCTCCCAGCAGGGATCTGGAGAATGCAGAGGATATAGAAGATAAAACACACACACACACAAACATACAAGCACACACATACCACACAATCACTTACCTAAGCTGCCCGGCAAAACTGCAGCCTTAGCTTTTCTGTATTTATTTATTTATTAATTTCTGTATTTATTCCTGTATTTATTCATACATCTATTTATTTCCGTATTTATTAATTTATGTATACTTATGTCATGTTCCGTCCTCCATAAAAGTGTGGATCAATCACGTAAACAAAGCACCACCTCAGTGGCCTAAAGCGTTGGCTTAGCTTCTGGCCATGGTCTGGTAACAGTTTCAAATCAATCTGAGCAGTACAAGCTGCTGTAGAGCTCAGTGGCTATAGCAGGTAGGCTACTCCAGATCACTGAGGGACTGTGGTACAATATTTCAGGCTGAATTTCTTTTTTAAATGTGTCTGGCAAAAAAACATAATTACAAAAATAAAAAGTTCCTTAAAAAATATTCACTAAAATTAAGCGAAAACATAAAACCTGTAGCCTACGCAGCGTCCCCAGCGCAAACGACCCGCGGTGCAGAAAAAGCAATTTCAGGCAAAGTGCTGTCATGCTGTGTAAGTCACTGCTGAGGAGACATTTTGTGTGTGTCTATATGTGTGAGTGTGTTTGTGTGTGCTTGGGGCATAATGCTGGGAATGCAGTTCATTTCCGACTGTATGCTCTCCCTCACACACTCGCACACTTCTTCCTCTCGCTGTGTAATGAGTTGAAGCAGAGTTCATAAAGGTATGCTCGTCCTTATTCTTTGTTTACTGCCGCAGTCTGCGTCTGTGCTCTCTCTGTTGCCTCTGTTTCTCCTCTGACTGTTCAATGTATTCAATCATTAACAGTACCACAAATAAAAAGAGAATACACACTCAGCATAATATAGTGAGGATGTTCCTGTTCAAATTGTCAGTGGCAGCTTGACAATTTAAATGGATGAGTGGATTTATGCATGTCTTGTCTGTAGCACAAATCAATAATGTATTACTTATTTGTTTTCTCTTGAATAGTTATATTAGAAGATGGACACTACTCTCATATCTGAATGGCAAATATGATCTTTCCATCTCTAAAGACATATTCCATTTTCTCAGGCCTCTTCAGTATTATTTGTACCCTTTCACCAGATGCCTTTTTTCTAGATACCAGACCCTTCCACTTCCACTTCATTACCCTAACCTGAGCTTCCCTGCCCATTTCCCCACCTGCACTTCCTTTCCTCATTAGCCCTGCAGTACTTAAACCAACCTCTACCCTTTTCACTGCCAGTTTTTCAAAATGACCATGTGCTGCACATATACATTTATGTAAAAAACTGAAAGTGCTGGTTGTGATCCTCTACCTGACCTATTGGACTTTGTATTCCAATCCTGCCCCTTTGGATTTGTTTTCCTCCCTCGACCCTTCCCTGCTTAGTGACTGTAAGTTTAGCTCCTTCACTAAATCACTACTGATCCTGTCTACCTTCCTTTGGCTCCTTGCCTCAATTATGCTACAGCTAGCAGCAGGTTAGCTTAGCGTATGCCTAATAGCACCTCTTTAAGCTCATCAATTTAAATGTTATATATTTCAAATTTCACATAATGTAGAGCTATTATTTTCATTAAACTCCATTACCAATTGTGTTGGTGTAGTTATGTTGGAAATTGGCTTCCTCATCCCCAACCAAAACAACAATGGACACAGTCAATTTGGAAGAGTGTTCCACTAATACAGGCTAAAAAAAGTTCATGTAATTTAAGTCACATTAGTTCAACTTGTCTATACCCCCCTATTTATCCTATTTAGCTGTAGCATTTTAAAAGTTTACATACGAGTTATATGAGCAACAGATAGAACCATACAGGTTGGTCATTGTACTTTTGTTTCAATGGACTTTGTTACTAAAATGACATTGGTCCAAAATAGAAAATGCTTAATATGAATTTGTGTGTGCATAGTTTTTTTTTTTTTTTAACATGCAATTGGTATTATTTATATTGACTATGCAGTTTTTCAAACACCTGTGTTGTATGTAATAAGGCCAAAGGGGGGTTTACGGGGGGAATCAGGGGCGGGTTCTGGGCTTTTGTTTTCTGCTGATGTTGAGTTAACTAGGGGGCTCCGTAGTTAACCGCAAGTGATTATATAAAAAGAGTTGCTGACTTTCATATTTGTGTCATAATGGTCTTTAACTCTTGCAAACACTAAATGCATTTGTAAGCTTGTATATGAGTTGATGTTATTGTCAGATAGTAATAGTATTAGAGAAACTAAGGTTATCATTTTTATTTGAGGGCTCCAGATAAAGTAGTATCACATCTCTCTGTTAACCAAGATAAGTCAGTGTCATTACAGGCTGTACTTTATTGTACTTTTAGAAAGAGGGGAAACACTGTCTGGTGGTTAATATCTAAGAAAAGACTGTGCTGCTCTTTCGTGCTGTCACAGCCTGTCACCTTTTGAGCCGCTTCCTGCTCCCACTTTATGAAAAGTGCACCTCTCCAGAGACAGTGTGCTCTCAGTTCCTCTCTGTGTCTGTCTGTTTGGGTCTCTTGAGTGAATCCAGGGCTCCAAATGCCCTGCCAGCTGGATGAGCAGTCAAACCGATCTGCGCTTACACAAGCACAATCACAGAAGCTTAACACTGTGAGGATGTGACTTCTTGATAATATGGCCCTCGACCAGAAACACAGTGCTATGTTAATGAAGATTTTGTTGTCATCCAGGTCAGGGCTTTTTAAAAAAACGATATACCCAACTGGTCATGTATGTAAAGTTAAAGTTTTACCCTTTTTCATGATTAAAGATGGGGTAGGTCATTTTGGAGAAACCAGCTCGAGTGTGCTAGAATTTAAAAATACACAGCCGGAAAAAATCTGCCACTTCCTTACAGAGCCCCTCCTCCAACACACACGAACGCGCACATGACCAATGAGGGCACGAGATAAGTTTGTGCACAGATGGAAGGCTGACAGGCAGGTACGCCATCCAGTTACTTTAGCCGGGCCGGCTCAGATGATTGGTCGTGCTTTTTACAGTACTATAGCTTCCACAGATGAGATTTTTTAATGGATTTTTTGTCAAAGCACTTAAGATATTCATTGCTATCGGGATGTTAAGAGCATTCCATGGAATATAACAAAAAGTGTATCTTGAGCCGGTTTCTCAAGCTTACCAACCCCACCTTTAAGAAATGTCTTCAAGACTACAAAGCAAATCCAGTTGACTTTGAATTACAGAGTGCAGTAGCTGGTTGGCTTAGGGCCCTTTTTCCATCTCTGGTTAATTTGAAAAAAGGAGTGATCATCTCAGCTTGACGCCACTGGTCAAATAAAATAAATAAATGGATGACCAGATTCTTGGCGGTTAGTGTGTAATGGCTGGAAGCCCAGGCATGTCTTTGAAGATTTTCCGCTATCAGTCTGTTTGACAGAGCTGTCAAGTGTGTTTGTGCATCTGCTCACTTTGTGTCGATGACAGTGTTACAGAAGCTTTGACTATAATATAAAACCGACTTGTGTTTGTATATTACACGTGTAATTCAATGAAAGGTTATCTCACGTTGACAAGAAACATGACAGCTTCTATGTTTCCATATCACTTACTTTCCTAAAATGAATTGAGATTTAGTTTCACTTCACTCTTCCAGCCTGGCATTGTGTTATACGACAGATTGGGAATTGCAATTATTTTTGTTTTGTTTGGTTTTGTAGAAGTGAAGTATCCATCACAACATCGTAAATGTGAAATGGATTTTTGGGAGCGGATAAACTGCTTTTTTTCTGAAAGTTAGACGAGAAGATGAAAACAAATCTTGTGCCTATATATGTAATATGAACCCAGAGCGAGGAGACCATTATCTTAAAGTAGTTAAGCTCATTTTAATTGAGTTTATCTAAGCTTATCTTAATTTTAAGAGAAGGAAACAGCCAGTCTGATTCTCTCAACCTCAAAGTTGGCAACGACACACCTGAAAGCTGCTTCTTACAACTGTGTCTTTATTTACATTTATACTCCCCTTCATGATGCCTTATTGCTCCTTAATGTTAATTAACAGTCTGTCATGATGTTTTTATGCATTTTAATCTTGCAAGCTGAGATGTGATTAAAAAACATAATCACACACCCAAGGGTCCAGATGGCCTTTTGCTTACAATGGATGAAAATTGATGATGGGAGTTTTATTATGGACAATAGCTTTTCTTTGGAATATTTTCTATGCTTTAATGGGCAAAGACTGACGGCCCCATTGTTCTTTCTTTATAAAGCCCTTTACGATGTTGTTCACAAAGTAAATGGGTAAAAAAATAGACTCACAACATTATTCACTTCTCTGTACTTCATCTGCCTGTCTATACACCCCCATGTGTAATGAAAATGTTATAGCTAACAGGAAAAAGTGCCTGGCTTAATGCCAATTTCTTACTTTTCACTTTGTCTGAATACACACAACATCGTTGAGGTGAATCAATAAAACAGGAACATCATCCATCTTTATGACAAGTACACACACAGGAGGGTATGATCTCGAATACAGAAGGGGAAAGGCAGCATGTAGCACTTTAAATTAAATGCAACAAGGCGACAACAGCATTTAATCAAAAATCCTCTTCCCTCTTCCCTTGTGCCATATTTTGTTTTGTTTTGGATACTATGTTTATGTAAAGGATGGCAATGTGTTTTATTAGTCAAATAGGGGAAAGTTTCAACATTTCTACTAAGTCCGAGACAACTTTTCTCTCTGCAAAATGTTCTTGCTTCCAAGGTGCCTTATAATGATGCTACTAATTATTATAAATCTGTGTGAATGCAATCACATCCGAGCAGCTCCTCCTTTTCCCATCTCCTTCCTCTATAATGTTTTACAATCAGCCGCTGCTCTCTGCTAGCATATTATAGAGGACGAACATCTGTGCACTGAATATTCTCTCTCAGTGAAAATCGAGGTGCTTTGATTGGGTCCCCGAAGGTTGAATGTTTGAAGGAGCTTTTGTCAAGTGGTACCTCGCCAAAATACTTTCCATAAATGACATTTTTATGACAATATCTTAATCTTAATTGCTTCTATTCCTTGTTGGAAACAGCACAGGTTGAATTGTATATCCTTACCTTTTTATAAAATCAGGATTACAAATGTGTAAGCAAAGGTCACAAAGTCATGTCTTTGTGACCCCTTGACGTATCTTAATCTAATATTAATGTCCATTTAGCACTGTTTTGGTCTCCGGTCTCTACCCATCTACACATCTGGCTCTTGAGCTTTTAAATGCTAGGCAATGTTCAACGGTTTGTCTCTTACATTGTCTTACCTAACATTTGGATAACATGTAATATAGATTTTTTTCCTTGACAACAAACAACGCCAGGGAGTGGAGACATTTGACCTAAAAGGTACATTTAAACTATGAGCTGAAACAGCTGCCTGCTGGGAAATGTAGAGTCGGCAGAAAATTCTCCATGGGATTGCCATTATGAGCAACTCCATAACAATAACTCCAATGTTAATAACATATTGATGAGAGTAGCTTTACAGTAATAAGTGAACCTGACATTGGGGACATGTAGTATTTGATTAAAAGTAATTGGGGAGGAATTTCACATTAAATAATGTTTCTTTCGTACGTGTTCTGTATTCAGTCATTTGTGTGCTGCAGGTTTCCACAAAATGCAAATGCTCACACCGCTACACAAACTCTGGACACTTGAGTTAGATGTGACGCTGTAGTCGTTTCCTTTTGTTAATTCAACCTAAGTGACAGTGTCTTTTGGTACGATCCAGTTTTTGTCCCTGTGTTCTTGTATAACACTTATAAATAAAGTTGATCTAAATTGAATTGCTCCTGTGTAAAAGAAAGACTTCTCCTCTATAGAAACTGAAGGCGAGGCCATCCATCACGTCTCAGGCGGTCTGCGGACGAGTCCCAGCCGCTCCAATCTCTCCCAGATTTACTCTGGCAGTCATGCAGCCCCATACCTACACTCTATAAAAAAACTCATCAATTCCTGCTCACCTGGGATCTCTGCTCTCGATTTATTCTTTCCGTCTCTATCTGCACTCTTATCCCTTGATCTATTCACTGATTCCCACATGGGGCCCATCGACACTGATGGTTAGCGCATTGGATTGCAAAGGCCTGCTGCAATCATCCATCGTCCAGGTTAATCCGACAGGTCATGTATTCACAAGGGAGGTTTGGATAATTGTGTGTGTTATTCATGCAGGAAATGTCTCTGTATAGCAATGAAAACAGTCATTTAATTGCACAGAATGCATCCAGCCAGTTTGAGAGTAGATGATGTCTGGAGGCAGGAACAGTCTGTGAGTGACTGATGCTCCTTTCTATCCGGAGAACACAAGAACTGATGGGTTTCTGCGATAATGAGAATGGATATGCCTCTGGTTGGATGTGGACACTTGGACCAGGAAGGATTAATAGTGGAACAATAGGTGCAATGAGTGTTGAGAAACTCCTTTTAAGCTTACCGTTATCTTCATACATGCCAAAATTAATCTCATTTACTAATAATTGACACTAACAATTGTAAGAAATTAAAATCAATGTTTAATGACGTAATTTAGATTAAATATTACGGGTTTAATTCTGAAAAAAACGGAAGTTCACGCACACTCTTAATTTAAAACTTTTATTCTGAAAATTCTTCATCTCCGGTTAGCATTAGCATGTGGCTAATCTTACGTTTTTGAGAAAAGTGAATTTAAGGTGAAAATAACAACACACTGACTTTAACACTACATTTATTGACGCTGAGATGTTATTATTGCTGAATATTAAATGAATGTACAGTTTTATTCGAAAAAGCTTTATTGAAAGACAATTCCGTTGTTCATATGACGTCACTTCCGGTTTCACGCTAACAATGATTACAGTCGTTAAAATGCATTAAATAAAAAGTCCTGAATGAGAATAGGAGAAGAAAAGGAGTGTGGAGTTATACAATGAACACACAACGTCTAAATCTTCTGATTTACGCGATATCAGACACAAGAACTCGAGGAGGGAGGTCTCCCTTTCTCCAGAGCCGCCAATGAGAGGAGGAGCCAGGAATTGGATACTAGCTCGCTTCACGTGGAATCGATCTCTTCTTCTCCCTCACGAACATGGTGCTGTGTTCCTGATTTGCTCTGTTTCAAAACCACGTTACGTCATTAAATTACATCATTTTGAACCTTTTCGAGACTACATAGTCTCTTTTTAACCACCACGTTCTTCTTCACCATCTAACTTCTTACTCAAACTGATGGCACTTGTCCCTGTAGCCTGTTTTAAATTGAAGTTGTCTGCCACCAGCTGCTCTTGCAGTAATAAGTAGTGTACCTTTCTTCCTGTCCCAAATGTGCACAATGTTGTGACTGCTTTTTGTTTACTTAGTTGTGTTCTCTGTATTTTATATGTCTGTGTTATGTGTAAGAACGTACCTCAATGTTTTTATCTGGTTAAATAAAGGTTAAGGTGAGGCGATGCAGTCTGTTCCCCCTCACTGTAACTTTTGGCTGACCTTTTCCCCATGTCCCCGACCTTTTCAATAACTGACTAAATGGGGAAAGGTCAGTGTCTATCTCTGAAGACAGACGCTAGCGCTCGCTGCATGGCCTTTAAGCGGACCTGTAGGGACTGATACACTCCTAAAATGCTGCATGTGTGTGAGGAGGAGACCGTAGGCGGAGGGAAAACGGGAGATAAATCATGATATTGATTCACAAAGAGAGGATTACAACATAAAAAATATGAATTAAAGGTTATATCTCATAGAAAACAAGTAGTCTGCTACTGTTTACTATACATTTGCCAATAATGTGAAAAAGATTTAAAGCCATGTTGGTTTTTAGTGAGTTATTTGTGACATTTGAAAATACAGTAGTCTTAAAATGTGTGTGTTTGTTCTAGTTAGTGTACTGTATTTAAAGTTAGAAAAATTGCATTTTACTGCATAATAATAAGCTATATTTCCCTTTGTTTGTTTCAGGGAAAGCGTTTAATTCAGAGACATTTTATATTTCTTAGTTTTCAATAGCTGTTGAACTGAACTCATGTTTACCCTTGTGCTACAACATTTCTTTGCAGAGCAGACCCATTGAGACTGAGTCCTTTTCTTTGCATTGAATGTTTTGTACAATCTGACCAAGGCTGTTCCTTCCTTCACAACAAGTCCTTGCACTTTCAATATTACTAAACCAAAGCTTACATTCATGTACCAAGGACATAAAGATGTCTGTGTGAAACAGCTGCTTGTTATATCATCTTTTTAAAACACAAAACTACATATAACAGTTGGCCTGATAGCATTCCTGAAGCCATGATATCATGACGGGAATCTTGTTGATATCATGACTGATATACCAAGATATCATGTTAAGTGTTTATGAATATAGACCCTGATTATAACCCATCATTTTCATTACCATGATGAAAATAAAACCACATTGAACTTAACAAAGCTTTATTTCAACACATCTGTAAATTAATAACTTATATTATCAACCTGTACATTACATTACATCGCATTTAGCTGGCGCTTTTATCCAAAGCGTCTTAGAAGATACAAACTTGAAGAAAACAGAATCATATAAGTACACCAGGTTTCATACAGCCAAAACATTTCAAGTGCTACTCAACTGGCTTTAGATAAGTGCTTTGTTAGTAATTGTATTGCTCAAAGTGGAGTCGAAAGAGATGAGTTTACATTAGGGATGTAACGATACCAAAAACTCACGGTACGATAATATCGCGATAAAAAGTCCACGGTACGATATTTATCGCGATATTGAAAAATAAAGGGAAAAAATTTGATTTTTTAATTTTTTTAAATTTCTTTATTAAATAATAAATCTGATTTGTACAGCATTTTAGTAGGATAGTAGTATTTTAAAGTGTCAACAATACAATAATCAGACCCTGCAATAGAATAAATAAAGTTTCACTTTAGTTTTTCAAGTAACTCAACTCTAACTCACTAACTCACTCACTCAGCATCATCAAGGTTATCTTTTAGGAATATGAGCATGTCCACATTTCCAGGTAGAAGCTGGGATGTTCGGGCGTTTACAATATCCCCTGCTGTGGAAAAAACTCTCTTGCTTGGTGCTGATGTTGCTGGAACAGAGAGATATGCTTTGGGTAGTGGGTAAAACTGTGCATTGTCTCTCCACCGCTTCAAAAACAATACCGTTTTTGCCAAGAAGGTGAGGCTTATTGACAGGGCGAGATATAAATATACTGTTGGTACTTGTCAATGTCTCTAGCTATGTACATGTAGCCCCGTAAATACGATGTCCTTTTGTGTTATCTGTTGTTTTATGTTCATGTTGTAACCATGTTGGACAGGTCTCCCTTGAAAAAGAGATCGATGATCTCAATGGGACCATCTGGTTAAATAAAGGTTTAAAAAAAAAAATTATAACAAAAAAAAATCGCGTTAGATTTTGTCAGTCTCACGACGGTGTTGAGAGATCTATTTAACGCGATATTCGATATATCGTTACATCCCTAGTTTACATCGTCGCTTTCTCTTTAAATCAGCATCTTAGTCATATGCACTGCTACTTTCCTTATCCAGGGCTGTTCCCATTGATCCCAGCTATAGGCTCTTAAAATCAATAAGTCAATTATAGAGCCATTCAAATGACATGAGAGCCCTGCTGACCATGATGAGACCTGAGCACACCCTAACTTACCCAATTAACCCTCTCTCACTCAATTCAGTCTGCCCTGTGTGTGGCTTTCTCCTACCCCTGTCTTAACCCTTAGATGCATGGGTCTTTTTTGACCCGGTGAGGTTTTCTTAGAGTATCTTTGTAATTACATTTTTTTATCATATCATATTCCAGCTATTCCTCAAAAAACATGTTTTAGATATCATGCCATTCAAATTTAAAATTTAAATGTTATATATTTTAAGAAATTTTAGTTTTTGTATTACTACCCCAAGCTTATAAGTGGGTCAAAAATGATTTTCTATGGAATTTCGTATTTTTTTCAAAATGTAAAAAAAATGTCGATAATTATAAATAGTAAAAAATTAAATATAAAATATTTCTACTGTGAACCAAAATATAATACTAAATATTATACAAGTGATTTTTCTTAACCAAAATGACAAACATGGCATAAAAACACATATTATTCAAATACGGGTCCTTTTGGACCCACTTATGGAAGAGTAGGGTCCAGTCACTCGTGCATCTAAGGGTTAAAGCTGTGACACAAAACAGCTCTGCCCACATTCTCTAATCCAAAGACTGTTTTCAGCTCTGCTGCTCTAAGTATTTAATATATTCACAGCCCTGAATGGTTTGGAAACAGTGGAAAATACTTTCCTTTTGTTGCCCTCTCAGCAATATGGCTGAGGAAAACATGTGTCAGGAGTTAACAGCTTCTGCTTCTCTGTCCCTATTAGACTCTGTGTCTTCACTGTAGAGTTTAAGTACATCCAAATCGAATCCTCTTAATTGTATCCCTTTTTCTGAATGTAAGAGATTGAAACAAATCAGCAATATTTGCATTTTCATTTGGTTTGTAACATCACTTAACTGACCTGCACTCTTCGTAGAAAGCTAGCTATTTAATTTTCCTGCTCCTAACATCAGACTGTATGCTTAGCAAAATATGAAATAAAAAATATACAGAAATATAAATGTATTTAATTGATTTATTTAGCCTTTATTTATACAGGTGTAGATCTCATTGAGACACAAGGTCTCATTTTCAAGAGAGACCTGTTCAGTGGTAACACTACCACACAAAGTTACAGACAGGACACTAAACACAGAGGCAACACTAAAATACAACATCGTAAAAAAAGTAGTCATTGAAAAATTGAACATTGACGCATCATTCCAGTTAAGTTTTTTTATTTTATCAGCAAACAGTAGCTCATTTTCACATCCAGCTGTTTATGAAGAAGCATTATGATAAGACTTTAGACGAAAACATGTTTGTATTATCATTTTCTAATGCCTAAATGGTTTTTAAAGCCTATGGTCCGAATCACCACTCAACATCCAACAAGTTTCCTTTAGTTGTGTTTATATCTGATTGCACAGTTGGACTATTGGTTCCCGCCCGGCAGCATTTGTCCTTTCTTTGCTCTTCCCTCCACAGCATACAAAAACACATTCATTTATAATGAGTAATACGTTTAATCTGGTTTTAACGGTACAAATATACAATTGTATTTCTTTAATCCACATTTCACAGTAGCTTATTTAACTGTTCCATAGTTGCAATTGCTCTTTTCTCTGTTAAAACATGCCCGAAACAGATTACGTTGTAAGAGTCACTATTCCCTCCATCACACACAAATACACACAAACCCAATTTAAACTCCTCCACACAACCCTGAGCCAGCATTTTATCCTACTGAAGTTTATATACTTCTAAACAGATCTGATGCTCCAAGCTATTAATAATGTAACCCTGATATCAGTCTTACAACATGCTCCTGCTGGTGTAGCGATACATGAGATGTGTGCTTTTTGTTGACTACAGTACTCCAGTTATCACAGTGTTATCATCTTACTAAAAGTAGATGTTTTTGCAGACCCCTTATTTTTTCTTCCACACGTCCGATGGCGTTTCCTGCCACTGCTCGCCCCATATTCATGTCAGCCAGTGTATCATATTGCCATTGGGCATGTCAAAACCAACTACACTGCTCGTGCTTTTGTTGTGTCTGACTCCATGCATCTGTGGTGGAATCAGCAGGAAGTTCAATTACACTGGCTCAGCTGCTTTATACAGACCGAGGGATGGTTTACTGAGAAGCATATACACACACCCAGTCCAGCTCACACATCCTTTGTGAGCCAAAAGTGTTTCATTAAAGCTCTGCTAGTGGAGCTGCTTGGTCTTGATCCCTTGACAAGCCACAGGCCTCGGCTAGGAGAAGGAGATAGTGTCATGGATAGATTTGTGATAAAAGCTCAGTTCCAGGTCCCCTCTTGTTTAATATTGACTCGGCTTTTGATGGACAAGAGGCCATTAGTAGCAGCTTCGAAAACAGGATATGAACCAACCAATCATAAGAAGATATGTCCTCTATTTAAATGTATGGTAAAGATTAGAGAATATTAATTTGAATCCTTATGTGAGCATTCATTATTATTAAAACCGTTCTGACTCCATATAAATCCTAAATTACTTTTGTTATTACTTTGTTAATTATTTGCTGGATTGCCATTACACTTGGCAAGTGCAGCCTCTCAAAGCTGCTAACATTACAGTTGTTTATCTTTGAACTTAACATTAACTAAAGTACTTAAGAGGCATTTGGCCCTTTAACTGTCTGTACTGCTGGACATTGATATGCTGCTTTAGCTTTGTGCTAAGTTTTACCTTGAGAGGACTGTATGACTGGAATTGAATTGTGGTCATGGCCCTGACTGTCAGCCTTCAGCCTTCTGGGATGCTGATGCTCAGAGTAATGAGCTTGCACTTTGTAGTTTAGTGGCAGAGCTTACTCCAGGACAGGCAGAGAACTTTAAAACCACAGTCTACACTTTTCTGCTCTGTTCACTGCCACAAAACCACCTGCACATCATCTGCAGTTCTGATATTAAACATTTTGAGATCAGTTTGGAAAATGTTCTCAGCCCCTGAGAGAAAATTTAAGGTCTTCTTTTCCTTTTACCTGTGCAAGGCATAACCAGGGAACCCGATGATAGACTGTGGTGGATCACACTTTAGAAAATTAATCTTTAATAATTGACTTTCAAGTTTAAAACTACTCTGATCTAAAGGGTGAAACTATATCGTTTAATCACCTATATGAAAAGAGTTTCTTAGTTTAGTGTAATAAGGTGATGTGTCATGCTGATTGTATAGAAAAGCTTTATTATTATGAGGGTAATATGTTTAAAAAATAACACAGCCGTAACATTTAGATGTTTCTCACAGTAGAGGTCTAATTATTAATAATTGGGGTCTAATCAATAACCACATGGATGTCTCAATTCCATTCTGGACCAGAAAGCCATGCCACATGTGCTAGTGTTGTGCACCGTCAAAAGTCAGTCATGTTTCATGTTATTCTTGTATTGTCTTTCACTTCCTGTTTTGTTTTTTCACTCGATTGTCACGTCTCATTTCAGGTTCCTTGACTTCCTTCCCTAGTGTGTTCTCCCGCGCTCATCAGCCCAGCCCCTCCCCTGATTGTTTCAGCTGTGCCCAGTTATTTCCTGTTTATATTCCCCTGTTTCCCGTTGTTTGTTGTCAATTCGTCTTGTCCTGTCCTCATGCCAGAACTCTGCTCTTCAGCGTTTGCTTTGGATTCAAAGCCTATTTTTGCTCCTGAAACTTATTTTAAAGGTGGGGTAGGTAAGTTTGAGAAACCGGCTCGAGATACACTTTTTGTTATATTCCAGGGAATGCTCTTAACATCCCGATAGCAATGAATATCTTAAATGCTTTGACAATAAATACATTAAAACATTTCATCTCTGGAAGCCGTAGTACTGTAAAAAGCACGACCAATCATTTTAGCCGGCCCGGCTAAAATAACTGGATGGCCTACCTGCCTGTCAGCTTTCCATCTGTGCACAAACTTATCTCGTGCCCTCATTGGTCATGTGCGGGTTTGTGTGTGTTGGAGGAGGGGCTCTGTAAGGAAGTGGCAGATTTTTTCTGGTTGTGTATTTTCAAATTCTAGCGCACTCGAGCTGGTTTCTCCAAAATTACCTACCCCACCTTTAAGTTTAGTTCCTCACGTTGTGAGCGATTTCCTTTTGTTACCTGTTGTGCAAATAAAGTATATCAATTATACTTTACCTCTGGCTCCCGGGTCGTGCATTTGAGTCCTTATCTTTGTGTATCCAAGTTCGTAACAACTAGCCTGTATGAATGAACTTGTCTCTTGGATTAGACTCTTCCACTGCACACAGTTACATTTAACAACCTATGTTTATTAATGGTGGAATTACATGTAGTTCTGCTAGTACCAGGCTTTCAATATTTCACATAACGGGTCACCGATTGCATTAGAATGCATCAGAGCTGTAGGTAATGTGCTGTTGTAAAGGTCCCATGTCATGGCCATTTCTAATGATCATAATTCCATTGTTGAGGTCTACTGTACTAGAATAGATTTACATTGTGCAATTTTCCAAACTCACATTGGTTTCACATATAGTATCTCTGTATAGTATTCACTCTCTGTCCTAAACGGCTTGTTGGAGCTCCTGCCCCCCCCCCCCCCCCTGTGAGCCCAGTGGCGATCTGCGAGACACATTGAAAACCAGCCCGAGCGCACACACACACCCGCAGCCTGGCTGTGAGTTTGTGTGTGCTCACACACAGACTCACAGCCTCGCCGCGTCCCGCCGTCTCAGGCTGAGAAATCCGCAGAGCTGCAGCTGATAAAAGATTGTGTGTGTGAGGAAGTCTGCGTGACGTAACTATACCCAAATGCGTTCTGGGGCAGCATAGACAGGTAATTTCTGTGTTAGAGCTTTACTCGCTACAGGCAGTACTTTGAGGGTTTGTGACTCTGCAGACTGTTTACATGCATAAAAACCTTCATAACACATAAGGGGATGGGTAATAACCAGAAAAGCATGACATGGGACCCTTAATAAATTGGCTGTGTATAATGTCTAAAATACAGACTCTCTGCAAGAGTCACTGTTCACATTAATCATCTTTTTCCAGATCACTGCACATCTTTTTAGGACACATTTGTAATTCTCTGCATGTTCACCACCCCTAGTTATTTTTGGTGAA
Source organism: Notothenia rossii (assembly GCF_949606895.1). Lineage (NCBI taxonomy): Eukaryota > Metazoa > Chordata > Actinopteri > Perciformes > Nototheniidae > Notothenia > Notothenia rossii. Next base: position 79,471,198 of record NC_136909.1, read on the forward strand.
TTTCATGTAGCTGTTAATTGCGCAGTGACAGCAGCGTAATGAGAATTGATGCAGAGTGAAGCAGTCATGAAATAGAGGAGCTCCACAAAAAAACACTGAACAACAGAGACATTAAAGTGACAAAAGCTCCTGTACTGGAAGCACACTGAATATCAAGGACAAACATCCCAGAATCTGTAGCTGTGAAAATGTATACCACTGGTTTCAAAAACAATGCCATCTGTCACATAAACAACAGCTATAAACCTGTAAAAATGATACTGATGTATTATTGCTGTAGTACAATTTAATCTGGCTCACCCCTCCCTCAAATCTATCAAGGTAATGCATATCAATACACAGATTTCTGAAATGTGTATATATAATACACGCTGTAAAAGTGATCAATGATCAATTCCGGTACGAACAATGCCCAACAGAGTCAACATCCTCTCCTTTCCTTCACATCTGATGTTCTCTGCTAAGATGTTGTTGTGTCCTGAGAGTGTGCCGTTTGTTTTGCCTGGTTAAACCCTTGTTAGCACAGGATGATGGATAATGTGTCAACCCACACTGCAGATTTGGTGGTTTCATGAAGAGATTGTGTGTGTGTGTGTGTGTGTGTGTGTGTGTGTGTGTGTGTGTGTGTGTGTGTGTGTGTGTGTGTGTGTGTGTGTGTGTGTGTGTCCGAAGAGGAAAGCGATGCTACTGGCTCCAGAAGTATATCTATAGTGACTGGTGGCTTGTGGGACTTTATTTTGTACCCACACAGGCATATTTTATCTACTACCACACACACACACACACACACACACACACACACACACACACACACACACACACACACACACACACACACACACACACACACACACACACACACACACACACACACACACACATACACATACACATACACACACTCTCACTGGAACAGGTTGTGACTTCCTTGTGTTAATGTAGTCCATATGAATAATTGATCAAGCGTTTCTGTTTTTGGACGTGGAAAGCAAAAAGAGCAATTCTTGTTTCCTGGGCTACTTGAAGAAAAAAAAATGTCATAACATCTGTGTAAGATCTTTACTGATGCCTGACTGAATCTTAACCCTTTTATGTTCCCAAAGGAGATTTTAAATGGTGTTTTAATACAAGTGACCTCCAACACTCCAGCGAACACCCGTTATGCAGGAAAGTTCCTGAGTGTTCACTAAATACTACATTACCCATGAGCCATTGCAGCGTGTGTTGAAGTTTTTATTAGTTTATTGTGAAATTCATAATGTTTGTATCCACTATGATGCAGTCAAGGCGCCACTTGACACTAAATGACCCTGTTTTTGTGATGATTATTAAAAAAAAAAAAAAAGTTCAGTGGTTTTGATGGCCTTAAAAAACATCTGGATCTGAAAGTCAAACTTCCAGGCAAAAAAAAAAGGCAAATACATTGAAAAGTGTGTTAGTGATTATCTTAAACAGACTAATTTATTGTTAATCCTGGGTTATGTTTCTGTAATAAAGTAGTTTTTGGTTTGATATTTCGCAATGGTTGAAATAATACTTTATTGTACAGCTAGGTAATTTTATTTTTGTATAACCAAGAGACAAAAAATTCATAAAGGCATATATCAGCTAAAATACTTCAATTTGAATTCAATAGAGACGCGGAAAATGAATCACAAAAGCTCCTCAGGTTAAACCAAATATCTCCATATGCCTGGATCAGACTTTGATACTGTGAGTCCAAGGATTTTATATTATTTCTTGACAATAGCTCGCCTCTGGTTACGACTACTATTTTTCCTTTTGTGCTAAGCAGAGCTGTAAAACAGATTTGTATTTTCCTTTTTCTGTATTGCAATGAAATGAAAAATGCCTTCTCCCGCTTTGTGCTTTTGTCATCAATTGTTGTCATCACAACTTTAGCTATAGTTTTTATCAGAAAACACTCTGCACTACAACACAACCAAGCATTTTGACTTATTTGTGAACAATGACGTGAAGAACTTGTCACTGGATTGCATTGACATAATATGTACTTTGGAGGGATTAACTAAGGCTTTTAAGTACTGACTATTGCAGGTTATCCATTGTGTGGTTCTGTATGTACAATACATTTTTTAATAGAAATGCACTTACTCTTTAGTAAACATCAGTCAGTTTTGCATCATTAGTGTGTAGTTTGATGGATTCAACAGGTAAAGCCAGACAGGGAGAGTCGATACAGTACAGACAACATCCACCAAGAAAATATCCCTGAATCTAAAGCTCTATCCGTCAGTGTAATGAAACCTTTTCAAAGAGGGCTAACCAGAAATGACCCAGCATTGAAGAGATATCACGTCCAGTGTACACGCTCTCCCTCTTTGTCTGTCCCTTTGTTTTTGACAAACAGTGCAGGGAGCCAGAGGTTCAGTTGCCATGGATACAATTTGAGGTGTTTTGGGCTCTCCTGCTGGCTCTTTGCACTATGGTCTGATGGGCTTCAGGGTCTGTTTGTCTGTGTGCATCATGTGTGTCTCTGTACTCGGCATATTGATGCTGTCTGCGAGCAGGAATACTAAAGCCATCTCTTCTGTCTCTAATCTGCTTTTCACCACTTCCTTTTCCCTTCTCTACAGTGTTGTATTTCTAATTCTCTCCTAACCCTACCTTGTTATTCTCTTCCTCCATTCACATCACACCCCCCACTTTTTCCTCCAGTCCTCCCCACTGATAGTCAGTCGGAGCAGGTCGGACTTGGACAGCCCATTTTGTCTCTGCAGCCCACTTGTAAGGCAGTGCTGTGTGCACACATCATGAAAGACTGATGGGACTATGAAACAGAGACGATGAGGAGGAATCAGAGGGGAAGAAGGAGCAATAGTAAAGGGAAAACCTTGGTGTAAAGGTCTAGAGATGATTTGTCTTTGATTATCTTGTGGATAAAATGACAGTTTAAAACAGTTACAGTAATACTCCTGCGTCACTTTACAGTGAGGAGGGACTGGCTATCCTCCTCAGACATGCTGTGATGACGTGTGCAATGAATTTACAACTCCTGTATTCAGTTAAAGGGATATTTCATATTTTGGAAAGTTGTGTTATTGTTAATATTACCCAAAGTGAAATCAATTCATAGATATTTTTGTATGCAGCTGTATGCAGTTTATAAGGTATATGACTTGTTCGAAGCATATTTTTACTAGACACTTGATTGAAAGAGTTTTTAAAGGAATCTGATTTTCATATTACATGTAATATAAACATAAAATGCATGATTAAGAACCATAAAACACTTTTTCATCGAAGAACTGTCACTAAAATATCTCCTGAGCCAGACATTTTACTTTAAAAAATCAGCTTGTCAGTGCTATCTGGTGGACAGTCGTGGACACAGTTTCCAAAAAATACTATTAAATCAACTTTGGCATTTCTGTAGTGCAATTTCTTGTTTACTATTAGTGAACATATACCCCACTATTTCAACGTTGTTTCTTATAAATCACATTTCTGTATTTTATTTCTAAAAGCTAATATTGGTTGTTTTATCATCCTAGAATGAATCACTTTTAATAAACCACAAACTGTGTATGTCTGGAATCAAATCTCTTTTCTTCCCATTGCAAATATATAAACAAAAGATCACATTGTTCATTAAAGTCTTGCTTGCTCTGCCCAGTAACAGAGGTGCACTTCACTTGACAGTGTTGTTAAGGTTGGCGTGTCATTTTATCAGCATCTGGTGTACAACAGCAAATGCCACCTAATGAAATATTCACCAGTCAACATCAGCACTTTCTCCAGGATTCACTGAAGTGCACACCAGCACTCACATGCAGGGATACACATGTGAAAATACATGTGAGCTACTTCCCATTATATAAACATCCGTGACACAACAGACACAATCCTGATACTTAGAAACAAGGCACAACAAGCAAGAAGAGCATCAACACAAAATATCCTTGAATCTATTCAAGTCTCCCTACGCACATTTCACACAGTTGAAAAGCCACTTGAGTGTGAAGCACTTGAAGCCAAAGAAACGTCAGAACACCGGACACCTCCGGAGAGGAACATTACCATTTTCTCCTCGACACCTACAGAGCATTACATTATTCTCAGCTCCAGACAAGTAGGTAAGAAGATAAGATGGAAATGGAAGATACGTATGGATGGATAGATAGTCAAAGTAATGACAGTCAAACATTAATCAAAGCAATGTTTGGCTGAGAGCCCAGTTATACCACGCATACAAACTAAACAAATGTAAGGAGAGCTCACCTTCATGGCGCATCCTTCTGTCGCTAGTCCACTCTGAAACAGGACTTGTCTGATGATAAAACAGAAAGAATGTGTGTGTGTGCGTGTGTGCGTGTGTGTGTGTGTGTGTGTGTGTGTGTGTGTGTGTGTGTGTGTGTGTGTGTGTGTGTGTGTGTGTGTGTGTGTGTGTGTGTGAGCTGTAAAATCTGCCGCTTCCCCTGGAGTTACAAGGGAGGGGAGTGTGTCCCTCCGCAGCAAAAATGAATGTGTTGTAAATGCACGTGTGTGTGTGTGTGTGTGTGTGTGTGTGTGTGTGTGTGTGTGTGTGTGTGTGTGTGTGAGAGAGTGAAAGTGCTGCCCCTCCTGTTAAATGAATGAAAACTCTAACACAGAAGGACACACCTAAATCCTAACATGATTATATCTTCTTCCATCCCTCCATATATCCTCACACTTTTCTATCATGGCACTCCTCTCTTCTCACTTCCTTCGTCTCTGTCTCACTTTCCTCCTCTCCTCTCGCCTCACCGTATCGAGTGTTCCTCCCCCCTCCCTCCATCTCCCCACCCTCTCCCTCTAATAGAAAGCTCACATTTCTCTGTTCTCCCATATAGACACAGAAAAGAGGGAGGCAAGGGGGAATAGTTAGATGGATGGTCCAGCTCACCTCTTTTTTTTTACATTTTATCTCTCCATCCATTTGCCTGTCCTCTTACTATGCATGATGGTGAGCAGCGCAGCCCTTTTGCTCACTTAATTAATCCCCATGTGATTGAAAACACACATTAAAGACAGAATGTGAAAGAGAAATACATGGAAATGTCTTATTGCTGAATAGGCACATTCATACTGTTGTAAAAAACCATATATTACATTACATCTAAATCCTTACTCACTATTGTGTTTTGTTTTCTGTATAGCACAATGGAGCAAGTTTACAATAACTCACATACACACATAATACAGCAACCTATTTCCTATTCCTATTTGCATATAACACTGAAAGCTGTGCAGAAGAGGATGCTGATGAGTACATCTCAGAGTGGGTAAGCTCAGATATCATAAAATAATAATTCTTGGAGGTTACTTCACGCGTCTTCTGTATGCACTGGCAGCAAATTGAAATGCAGCTCCTGTTCACATGCAGCAGGGATAGTACATTTTAGTCATACTGCCCTGCAGCTGTGTACCGACACACAACAGCCAACAGAGGGTGCTGTTTCACTTACACATAAAGAGCTCATTACAAAAAAGTTGGTATAAAGAAAAGAAGAAAAAGAAAAGCATGGCATCCTTTCTGATAAATCTATTTCATTTTTGCCAGTCATGAAAATAAAAAATCTTGGTTGGGGAAAACACATTTTATTTTGGATCTAAAACTATTCATTAATTTGCATTAACTGTGAACTCGTGTAAATGCAAATTAAGCAGATCATCCTAAATAATAGAAGGTAGAGGGTTTGTTTCCCGTTTTTGGAGCTCTTATATACACATTGTCTTTTTCTTTTAATAGCTCACCTTCCCGCAGCATACCTCCTAGCAAGAAGGGTGACTTTACTGCATTGGAAATAAAAGCCCATGAACAAACATTATTACTCTAATTTACACTTAACCTGACAGTCCACTTCTACAAATCACTTGCAAGGCCACAGGGATGATGAGGATTGTTATGCTTGCTGAACTGCTCATCTACATGATGGGATATTCTTCTTGTTTTATCCAACAGTAGGTGACATGAAGAAAGTAATCAATATAATCCTCTTTGATTATCCTAACTCTTATTCTAAATCCATGTAATCACTTTTCATAATTCATGATTCTTAAGCATAAATCTAAGAAGCGTTCAATCCTGAAACATTAATCTCATTGAGTTAATGTTTAATTTATATTGACATGTCTAGTTTAGAGCCTCAAAGGCATCTACAGAATATAAACTTCTCGTCAGATCAATAGGCGATCAGTTCTATGGCTGATTAGTTTCTCCCGGCTGTGACTGCCTCAGAACTCAGAAATGTGTGTGTGTGTGTGTGTGTGTGTGCGTGCGTGCGTGCGTGCGTGCGTGCGTGTGTGTGTGTGTGTGTGTGTGTGTGTGTGTGTGTGTGTGTGTGTGGGTGTGTGTGTGTGGGTCTTTGTGCTTCACATCAGAGTTTTCCTCCCAGAGGGGATACTGGGTCATTACAGTAGCAAAGAACTGACTATAAATAAAGATACAACAAATAAAATACACTTCATGCACACTTCTAAGCCAGGAGCTTCCATTATAGTCCCTACGAACAGAAATAAGAGGCTAAGATCATGATGTTCTGGTATTTACAAGTGTAGGATGTGTCAGTTTCTAGCAGGAAAAAAAGGGTGGTGTTTGCATATGTCACACCTGTGAATGATGCATCAGCACTCGTGTCCGCCATGCATCTGTAGAATTTGTTATAATTGTATTGCAGTGCAGGACTGTGATTTTATGGCTGACTTGGCAGTGCTCACAATCACAACACATCATAAAGGGGGGCTTTGCTGTCTTAAAATGACAGTGTGTGTCTGTGTGTGTGTGATTAAACAACTGGGTCAGGTTATTTCTCAGCCTGTATTCCAGTGTCAGCTGCAGATCCTGTCCTGAGGCGGGTGGTGGGGGGCCGTCAGATGCTAAGCTTCATTAAAGGTGAAGCTGCTGCCTCCCTCTGGTCAGTGTCAGCTAACACCATTAAAGTCAGGCAGCATGCTGGTGTGTTTTTCTTTTTCTACTCTTCAGCTTCCTGCTGTGCTTGGATGTTTTGATGCAATATTTCCCAACTCTTTGATCCTCTAACTCAGTGGTTCTCAAATGGGGGTACGTTGGAGTACTGCAGGAGATTTATTTTTATGTTAATGAAAAAATAAAAAAATAGATAAATATACACATTTTAGGAAAAGTAATGAAGTTTGAGCAGTGTGGGTTTTATATTAATGGAATAGATTTACACATATTTCAAAACACGAAGTGTAATAACTACAGTTTGCCTCCCTGTCAGAATGACAAAGATCCTCAGTGAAGCACAAGCCCATGTTTCTCACTAAATTGTAAGTACAACTTATTAAAAAGATCAGTTCAATGCAACTAATGTCGTCTTAGTGTTATTGCATGATATTAAAATTTGTTGGCCATGAATTTAGTGATGGATTGTAAACATTTGAAATGTAGCATTTAAGTGTTTCTCAGTTACAATGTTTTTGTTTTAATAAATCAGACACTGATGGTGCAAGGCAGTACTGTACCTCTTTATATAGGCTTTTTTCCCCTAACAAATAGTTTTTGCGCTGATGAGGGGTTACTTGGCTGAATTTTTTTTTCAAAGGGGGTACATTATTGAAAAAAGTTTGAGAATCACTGCTCATGCTGTACAGCCCCAAAAGTGCTTGGAATAAATGTCAGATATAAGTGTTGAGGAATGTGTGTAAAAGACTTACAGCCAAACAAGTTAGAGCCACTGTCACTTTCTTCCTGTTTATACAACATGCATCTCCAGTGGCGGCGCCAGGGTATGGCTGGGGTAGGCTACAGCCATATCAAGAAATGGCTTAGCCCCACCATGACAAATTATGTTAAAGTAAGCATGTTGAGAACACGGATTGCGAAAATATACCGGTCGTTTCCACAACACACAAACTGATCCTGCTGTGACAACAAGTGCACGTTACTGATGCAGTATGGTTGAGATCATTCGTGCTTATGCTAGAGGGGTGCAAGGAATAGTCTAAGTAGTGGGGGAGTTTTATACACTAAAGGTGTGGATATTCTCTGGCGTTATAATAGCGCGGCCACGGTCAGATCAAAATGCCTCCGAATGCAATTTGAATAGACCTACAGCCAATCAGAGCAACGAAACGTTGGGTCTGCATCATGCCTTACTGATTGAGATCAGTCGGAACCGCCATTCAGTACCCCCATTGGATCTTCAACGTGTACTATCATACGTCACGTTCACAGTGATCCCTTTTTATTTACTCCAAGACAAATGTGCCGTTTTATTTCATCCAGTTCAATTTTTATTGAGACAGGGAAATAATCTAAACCTCACGCGTAGCGTTTCACTGTCAAGGGGGGCGATATAGCGTGTATGTAATTACATTGCAAATACTGATTTGAGCGCCACCACTGTATGGGTTAGCCCTACCATAAATTACCCAACAAAAATACTCTGGCGCCGCCACTGTGCATCTCTACCACTAGCCAACAGGAAAGGGTATGGTCACTTTAACCACGTCTTAGTTAGTAAGGCCAAGTGGCACTATTTATTTTTTATTCATATTTCTCTTGGCACTATGTTTTCTATCTACCTTTCTAACTCTTTGAGTACTAAGAGTCCTCAAGATATCATCATTTCCATTTCATATTAAGGCCAATGTTGAACATAGACTTTATAAAGGAAAAAGGGGCCTTTTTTCCACAGTAGGATTTTGGGTAACTTTCAGTGTTTATTCAAATCTAAAATCATTCTGACAATGAAAAAGCCAGGGGGGGTTGCTCCAATTAAGATCAGATAAGGTATACGATATACTTCATTATGCTTGGGATAGTGCTACACACAAGCTGCATGTATAGGACTTACACAGATCCTGCCAGAAAGTGACCGCCTGGAAGAAGAGTTGCTCCAACAAACAACATCAGCTGTTGATGTGATTTTGCCTCTTTTGAACAAGCAGCACATTTCTCTGCGCCAGACGGTGGTTTGTTACAGGAAACACACTGATGTCTTTCAAATCAGTTTAGTGCAGGATCTCAGGAGTGTGAAGACATGATTCAGACTCTAATTGGATCGATAATACTAAGACAGACGCACAAGTTGCAAGTTGCTTTCTTTTTGTACAAGAACTATACCAAGATTGAAATAATGTCCAGCTTCCCAATAACTTTGGAAACATACTAGTGATCTTCTCATCGAACTCTGCATATTTCCCAAAAATATTGACCTATTGCTGTAAGACTATAACAGAGTGTAGTTAACCTATTACAGCTGAATAATTAGGACATCTTCTCAAAGGCTAATCAACATGAATTTGCGCAGCATTGTCTGCAGTTGTCGGGTAGAATTAACATAACTAAGATGTTAAATCCACATGTTTGTTGTGGTTGTTTTTAATGTAATGGAGTCTTGGGTATACTTAGGGATTTGTCTGTTTTGAAATACAAATAAATAACCTGAACCTGACCTGAATATCATCACTGATCTTCCTACCTGCCTATTTATTAGTTTGCTCTGAATGAAAACACAAGATATGTTGTGATAAATAAATAATACTCCATGCTGACAGGAGGTAATAAGAATAGCTTGCTGACCTGACAGCTCAGAAGCAGTCGGTATATTTTCGTGAATAATCACAGTCAGCAAGCACTTTGAAACCCAGTACACACAACCGTTGGTAAAGGAGGGACGCTGCAAAAAAAGGCATAAAGTGATAATGGATAGAGCACTATGTAGCTGTGCTCCATCCGCTTTATTAAATATGTCTGAGCAGTGAGAGGAGCTCCCAATATTACAACCATAAGATGGGAATTGTTTGCCTGTGAAATTCAGCACAACACATTCCTACAAATCAACATACTAGAGAAGATTTGGAGTACAAAATTAGATGATGAAAATGTCCTATTCTCCTCTTCTTCTTTATTAAACCTGTGGAGATTAAACCACACCAATTAAAACCCCTCTGACATTTCGATGACACATCAATTTCGTAAATCACTGAGCACCCCTGCGATCACACTCATACAACGCTTTTGCAACTAAAATAACTTGTCTTTGAGCCTAATGAGTTTCAGCTAATTGCCTAATTAGTTCACCTCATGAAGAAGAAGGAGATAGGCTTCCAGTGGATTCTCGCCATTAATCTGTCTCGGCCTATACAACCATGGTCTCGGCATGTGGTTGTGTGCCGAGAAATTGTGAGACTAAAAAGAATGAGGATAAACCAGTCAATTAAATTGCGAGAATCAAAAAGAGATTTAAAACCCACATTTGGGAGACTGAAAAACCAGCATACTTAAAAGACTAGGATCCTGGAGAAATATTAAATTAGAACAAATCATCATGGACTAAGTGTTTACGTGGTATGTATGGCACATAACTGCACAGACACACAAAAGTGTTGTAATATTAGGACACAGCTCCCTCTACTGTTCTTAAGGTCTAAATACTATATAACAACTGAACATACATTAATTTAAAGCCTACACTGATCTCCCATAAAGCCTCTGTGTGTGACGTGAAGGCAAATGACAATACATGAGTGACAATATATTACAACTAATGCTAAACATTGATAAACACTTACAAATGTTCTTAAATCTGCTTTTTATTCAATGCAACATGTAGGGGGGAAAGTGTTACCACAACATTTCCAATTAGCTCCACCTCCACCAGACAATACAACGCTGTTTACATATTAATGCATCATGGTGAGACAGTATATATAACACAACATAACAACATAGTAATACTCCTCAAAGGGCTATTGAACCTGATGGGATATTTTACTTTTAATATGTAAGTACATTTTGTTGATAATAAGTCAATACTTTCAGTTGAGAACACATTTGAAAGCGGGAATTGTTTATACAGAACATCCTGTCACGATCTGTCTTTGTTTTGTTTTTTCTTGTCTTTTTCTGTCTTTGGTTTCCTGTTTTATTTTGAAAAGTGTTCACCGTGTCTTGACTGTTGCTTTTTGTCTGATTATCCGATTGTGTTCACCTTGTGTTTTCTCCTCCCTCCTCACCTGTCTCTTGTTTCTTTGATTAGTCTTGTGTGTATTTAAGTTCTGTTTTTTCTGTCTGTCATTGTTAGTTCCTTGTTTGGCTTTGACTGTGTCATGGGGTAGTGTTCTGTTTTTGTTTTACGTTTTGGCCTTGGAATAAAGGTATTTTTCTTTGAAATCTGCATTTGGGTCCTGCCTGCTTCACTCAACCCTGACATATCCTTTCATTGTGAGCTTGTTACTTCTACTATTTGTAAAACCGTTTTTCAATGTGCCATATGTCCCTTTTGCACAAACACTTCTACACTGCAGATGGATATGATAGTTCATCACTCATGCTGTAGCTGAAGTGACAACCTCAAGCTGACTGAAAAAGCAGTAAGGGAGGTTAGAGCGTTGATACCTGTCATCAATGTTGGTGATTTGGTTTAGCAAGTGACAGCCAGTGAATCCTGATTTTAAAATGTCTGAACAGCTTCAGCATCACACATTTGTAGCAGTAAACAGAAGGAGGGAGAACAACTTTAATTAAAGCCAGAAGCCTGGGCACAATGCTGCAATGCTGCCAAGCTGTCAGACAAGGAGCCGAAACCCCAAGCATCAATTTAATTGGAACTTAGTATTGAACACTCTACATAAATCCATTTAGATGTTGTTTTGCTATGCCACCAGCAACATATTCCTCTCACAAAATGTATAAGTACATTACTTTGTACTTGTCTACTTTTGGCAAAAGGACCCAAAAGTCTTTTATTTATGAGCTGGGCAAACTTAAATCAGCCCCTGCAGGAAATAAAGAGTGTCATCTCTGCTTTTTCTGGCTGTCTTCCATGTATCACACAGAGAGAACATCCTGTCTAATGGGTAAGGAAAAACACCTTTAATTAACCAATCACACTGACAGTGATGTGTTTTTCCATGTCGAAGAAGAGGAAACGATAACACTGGAACGTCTTATTGAAAGATCAAAGCTATCTAACGGCGTTTTAAGGAAGCGGTTTAATGCCTATAAGTGGGAGTGTTGCGAGACAGTTAAATAAAGCTTAAGGTGAGTGCTTCCCCCTGCTGAATAGCTGTCAGATAAACTCACCAATTAAAAGTGACAGGAATACAAAAATGAAAACATGTCCGTCTTAAGCTGAAAAAGCAGGTGTGTGCAGCTTTGAAAGTGGAGACAAAGCCTTGGTCTTTGCTGAATAACAGAGATGGACCGAGATTTGCAGCATTAAAGCAGCTACTTTATGGAGTAACCATGGTTAATCAAAGGGAACTGTAGCTTTGAAAGGTAACAATGGGATGTGCTTTAAGATCATCACTGTGTTCGTTCAATGCCTAAAAATATGATATACAAATCTAGAGTTTTAAAGGAGCATGTGTCCACTGCAAAACTGTGTCTAGTTTATAGTTTGTGAACCACAGCCTCGTGTTAGCATCTCTGGTAAAACGGGCTATCAAGGGCAGAACTGCAAATCAATCGGAAATACTGTTTTATGGAAATATGGGAGGTTTTTATGACCTTGATTTTGTATTTAATTGGGTAGTTAAGCCAAAAGACATAATCTTCAGGGGTTATTTGATCCATACTGCATAACATTTTTTAAATATTTGAGAAATCGAAATACATGTTGATACTGCGATTACTTGTTGTGTAGCCCTACGGAAAGTTCTGTGATGGGCTAACCAACTTTTTTTTTGTGTTAATTAAAAAAATTCCAAGTTAATTCTTTATTTTCCAAATTAAAACTGGATTCTTTGTCTCTGTGATTGTCCATTTTATACCAAATAGATACAAAAGATCCTTTATGTTTGCCAGTTTTGCTTTCATTCCATAGTTAACAACAAGTGCCAGGATCAATATAATCAAAAGGCTATGTGTTGAAATCTTCACATCATATATTTAAAACTAAAAAGCCAAACATTGTCTGATTCCTTTGCAGTTTCCAGTTTAAGTTAAATAAAAAACGATGCTTAACTCCCTTCATCAGTCTCTATCATCATGATTGATAGTCTCCTAAAAATGTGATAAAATGAAATGACCTTCTTAGACGACTGTATTTCAAGGAGAGAGAGCCTGATTGGCCTCCAGTTCGGACCAACATTCCCAAACACCTGGGACTATACATCAAGACAGCCACCATGACATTTAAAATGCCTTATGACGGCTGCTGCCATCCGAAGAGCAGTGAACACGCTTTGGATCGACTTCCCTCATTGCAATGTGCACTTGAAAACCAAGCTGGTGAAACAAGCTATCATTATTGACTACAAAGTACAGGACAATGCTAACATTACATTCCAGTATACACACAGCCATTAAGCGAGGACTCCTGAAGGCATATATCCACTTAGATGCACTTAACATCGTTTTAGAAAAGCAACCGCAGTAACAATACTGTGCATTAGATGAAATCAATCAGTCAGCATAGGTTCATGTAACAGGAAGTTCCAATAACTATCAGCAAGTCTCAACAGAAGGCCGGCACACAACTGTCAACTGTCAACTTGATATCATTTTCTGTTAGGTAAGTTTGTAGTGGCTCCAGTCAGATGTTGTATTTAAATCTTATATTTCTTACAATGTCACATTTTGATGAAGCCTTTCTGACTGAGCGATCTAAGAATACCGTTTCTGATTTCCATCACATTTCTCTTATCATTGTCAACCTTCTACTGGGGACAACCCACCGTTACACACCGCAAAGGGGCATTAAGTAACGCCAAAGCTTGAACTGATTGGTGTATCCATGTTTGACTGAAGCAAACCTTGCTATTATAGTAAATATTTATTATATAATGTATAACTTTCACCTGCAGATTGGATGCCGTTTTGGGCGCAAAGTGGTTGTTAGTAATACCAAAAAGCCTCTCAGAATTAACTTATCAGTTATATTCTGGATTGTAAAACCTTGTATTCTCAGAAATGGATCAAGCTGTATTTTTCTTGCCACTCCTAAATATAACAGTTATATTCATCATAAAAGCTGATTGAAACAATTCACTTTAAATATGTAATGTTTAAAAAGCCCTGGTTGTCTTTCAAAAGAGAGTCTTTTTATATTTCAGAGAAAAATAAGGCTTTAAGAGGCAATCAGCTTAGACTTAAAGAGATACAAACATTCAAGTGTTCGTCTTTTTGAGGCCCTTAACTTCAGGATTTCTTGGGATTCTGATTTTGAAGTTGATGCTGAACTTGTGACTTCAATCACGCTGCTTCAACTGCGGTACTCAATGTGCCTGAAGCCCTTTTTATTATTTCTTATCTCGTCCTCCTCCAAACTCCCCATTTATCCTCTTTGACAGCTGGGTAACTCTTGCACTGACGTTATACAGTATGTACTGTTTGTGTAGACTCTATCTTTTGCTACACAATAATGAGGTTTTTTGTGTGTTTAAAAAAAAGTCAGATGATGCAAACACACACTTTGACTTGAGTGATGATAATTCCACAGCTTGAATGAAGAATACAAATCATTTCAGGTTGTTAACTAACTGCACAGAGATCGTAGGGTTTGAATTTGTGCTAATTTATGCTGAATATTGCTTTGTGTGAGTGTTTAGGTCTGCAGAAAGGCGACAGGCTGATTCATCGTCCCTGGTTATGCAGACAGGAAGCAGCTCTCTGGATATGGCACTATGCCTCTCCAACATCAAATATTCAACACACACCTTTTCCATTCCTTCCCCCGACGCTAAATGTCTACCCCTACTGTAAGAGCCCTGTGTAGCATTCTGATACTTTTTGAGTGCAAGATCCTCACAATGCTTTGTAACAACACATAATAGATTGTTGTTATTGAAAGAAAAGGAATAAAACGCAGTGTTCCAGGTGTTAGGTGAAAAACAGCGTGTCCCTCCAGCAACAACAGGAGGTCTCCCACAACATCAAACCTTTAGAAACTGTATGCCTCATTGAGAAGGATATAAAACAAAGGTTCAATTCAAAATGATATGAAATAAAGAGTAACCCCAAATCCTAAGGAAGCTAGAACCAGCAAATACTTGAACATTTTGGATTATACATATTTGCTGGCTGACCACCATTGACCAAACCTAATTTTCTAGCACTTGCAAACCACACTTGGCCCATTTTGTCCATACCAACATTACAGTTATCAGTTTCAATTTCCTCTCAAATATCACATTTAGTGCCTACACCCATTCTTCCTTTCTTTTTAAAAAAATGTAATGTTCGCAATTCCTTTTAAACCCCAGTGAACAAGCCTATATTTACATTCGCAAATAAATATTTGTTGGGGTTAAGTGCAGAAAAATGCATGAATGTGACATTTTTCTACTGAAACAACTTATACAAAACTTTTTCACTTCATATTCCACTTAAATCACATTTATATTTTAATTGAACGACTCAGTGTCGTTTTAGCTCCCTCATATTTGTCCTAACATTTCAGCTTTCCACCATCTGTTTCTCAGTCCCCCCGCTCCAGTCCGCAGAACTTACGTGTTCCAGTTTGTCCTTCCTGCGGAGCCAGACTCCGGCCGAATATTCCTTCTGCTGCACGGCCGTTATCAGGGAACGAGATGGCATCCCCATCATGCCCACGCCTAACCCCTGACCCCTCATGTCCAGACCGGCCATCGTCCTGCGACTAGTTTTTAGTAAAAATCAATCAATTAACTTGTTGATCTCCCGTCAACAGCTGATGAAAACTCTTCCTCTTTGGGATGCATCTCATACATTTAGCTTGACTGCACCTTCCCCTGTGAATGGTGAAACAAAATCCCATTTGTCTGATGGGTCCAACTTTCTTCCAGATAAATATTCTGCAAGCTTTCAAAGGGTTTGAAGCTTTACATTTGTTAAATACATCTCCACATAGCTTTCATAGTCATCATGTCGATTGTTCATAAGGTGGAAGCATCCCTGTATTTACCACTACTGACAAATGTCCACAGGCTGTAAGAAATCCTCTTCCAATGTTCCTCCAGAGAGCATGACTTCAGCTTCTCATGATAAGAAGATGTTTGCAGAGGCTTGTCTGGGTTCGCTGAGCACAGACCAGCTCTCAGCAGACCAGGGACTACGCGACTCTGATCAGGGCTTCCACTGATTCAGGCTTCCCCCGCTGAGGGAGTGTGTGTGGGGAGGAAGAGGAGGAGGAGGAGGAGAGAGACGAAGGGAGGGGTATGGAAACAGAGAGGAAGGGAAGGGATGGAGAGGGTTTGATTGAAGCTGATGGTGTGTCAACGCAGAAGGAAAGACCCCTTTTGTATTTGATTACTTATTTTGAAATGTTACTTTACTTTCTTATGTTCATGTAAATAAATCTTTATTTCGTTTAATCATTTTGTTGCACATTCTTGAATTCACTTCTATTCATTTTGTTGTTGTTATATTTTGTTTTCTTTCATTCCAAAATGTTCATTAAAAAATGAAATAAGTGGAACAAGCCGCCCCGCCAACAGAGTCATTTGATCCATACTTGCATCTCTCTCAAAAATAAATTCTCACTCTCTATTTTTCTCATTCTTTCTCCTCCTTTCAGCCCCGCCACTCCTCCTGCTTTCAAACTGTATCACTCTTGTCCTCCCTCTATATGTAGCCAAATTATCCTTCTTTCAAAGTTGCTGCTTTCTTCCTGTTTTTTTCTTTCCACCACTCCCAACTGCACAATGTAGTCTTCTCCTTTTGCTTATTCGGTTGTGTTGCTCTTTCCTTTGACCCTGTGGACAGTGTGCTATCCCTGACAGCACATATTCATCTCTGACCACACACACACACACACACACACACACACACACACACACACACACACACACACACACACACACACACACACACACACACACACACACACACACACACACACACACACACACACACACACACACACACACACACACACACACACACACACACACACACACACACAGTCATACAAACAGTCATACCTTGGCACATCTCATCAGAATGGTGCAGTGAGGCTGCAGTTCCTCCCTATCCTTACCTTAGCTTGCCAGGGAAGCAACAGAGTCTAAAAACTTGAATTGGCTTATAACCGGAATCTGTCTAAAGCCATACATAATGTACACACACACACACACACACACACACACACACACACACACACACACACACACACACACACACACACACACACACACACACACACACACACACACACACACACACACACACACACACACACACACACACACACACACACACCACACACGCACTAAACATTGGAATCATTATTGGAAAACAGCCAGTGCCTCCTAACTCAAACTAGGAATTGAAATAATCCATTATTATTGCATGACTTCACTCTTACAGCCAGCAATAAAATATACTGCGAATGTTATATGAAAAATGTGAATGATGTGTCAATTATATTAACCAATATATGCAGTAAGAGGAAAATCCAACACATTTCACCAGTCATGTTGAATAAAATCACATCACATTTACGTTATTTTCGTGAGTACAAAAACATTGGGTCGATTTCCAATTTTTTAATAATTCTTCTTATTAAAAAAGAGACTATACTGAACCATCAGCTGCTTATTTACTTGCAGATATGTCTTCATGCTGCAGCAAATGGATACACAAGGGTTTTTGTTTGTATATTTTGCAAATATTATAGTCTTTTTTCAGTCATGTAATACAGAGATTTGAGACTCCTCCTATCGGATGAAGGGAGCCCGAACTGCAGATTCAAATGACTCCACACTATAGTTAACATGCAGTCTGAAAATAATGTGTATAAAAGATCAATTTTCCAACAGTAAATAACATGTGACCTTTTATTCTTTCAACTCAACGATCTGGAAAAAGCTCTCTTGGGGGAGATAAATATTATCTAGCTTTACTCATTTGTCTGTTCAATGGGACTAATAATCAATATTTTTAATTAATGCAGTGCTCCTCCTTTCTTGTTGTATGTCATTTTTGGGTGGCACCGTATTTTGTCTCACCAATGCTGAGTCATGCACTTTCAAACAGTCCTTTGACAAAGTCCAATCACATGTCTACCAGCTGAGTGCACTGTATCCGCGGCATTCGGAGGAAACGCCCGCTGAATACTGAACGGTTAATGAGAGAACGAGCCAACTCAGTGCACATAAACATTAAGCCACTCTAAAAGCCTTTCACATCTGAGCCGCGTTTCACATCTTCTGGCAGGGTTTACATTTTGATTTGTGAAGAGCTGTTGTATCAGAAATAAGTTTTATAATAAATAATATGCAGTGAAGCACATTAAAACCAGAAGCACAATGTATACAATCTATACATCCTATACACACACATTGCAAAGCAGTGTGTAGAAGCTGCAGCTCTCCTGAGGCAGGACACAGGTTATGAAACTATAATTCAGTGCTTTTGACACAAGTGGAAACCGGTTGTCAGTTTGTTTACACACCAGGTAATACAAAAATGATCAATAATATTTACAACAACATATCAGTTGCGTTTTTTACAGTTTGCCCCTTTTCCTCTTTAGGCTCACATATTATAAGTACATTACGAATTCCGGGTAAGTGTAATTCTTACCATGGGGTTGTGACATAACATAAAGTATCGTTTGTTATCACTATTATTTTGTTAAATGAGAAAGAAACAAACCGCACATCTTGGACCTCTTGAGAAAGCTAGTCACATTCAATTTCAATCGGGAAATAATCAGTCAATATACTTTGTTTTCAGTGTTCAAAAGTAGTTATCTAACTACAGTATTGAGTACTACTCAAGGATGGTTTTCAAAACCACTTACTTCTCCCATTTTCCATAAATGCACTGTTAATCAAGAGTATCTTCTCCAATGTTCAAAGTGTATTTATTGTCAACACACGGATGCACGATGAATGACATTAAGTTGTATTCCATTTATATTACATGGAAAAACAAAATGGCAAAACTATTTTAATGGGGTAGTGTGGAGAACGAGTTGATGAGTGTCTTGTGACGCCTACTTAGCTCCTTTACTGCCTGTAAAAACCAAACTCATATTTATAGTACAGTGAGATGAACTCAGTGCACTCATTATAAAGTCAAGTTTGATTTTATTCCTCAACATCTTCCAAGCAAACTACCTTTATGTCCTGAAGCTGATGTGCAGAGGGGCTTTGATTATAAAAAAAAAATTCTTCACAAACAAGTCTTGCAATTACAGCTTTGAGCATTACGAATCCATTTCATTATATATGAGATGATTTTGGGCTTGTTTAATAATACATGAAGCTTTAGTCACAGAGCTATAAAAGTCAAAATGATGTATTGTTTTTGCTTCATTTAATCAACAATTTCACTGTTTATTTCAAGTACAGTGATAGTTATCCTTTTTGTTAACGCAAGTCGACAATCTAATCATAAACATCTTTCCCATATGGTATATGAATACGCATTTCCTAACATTACATTGCTGTGTGGATTGCAGCACCAGCTATAATGACCTTTCTTCAACAGTGGCATCCAAAGATTAGTCAGCCAAATGTGCCTCAGCCAAAATCAATGAATCCCCTAAACTGTCAACAGCTTTGTAGATCAGAGGCGCCTTACCTCCATCGCTTCCTCCTGCTCTAAAACGCCTGCTGTGTGAGCGGTGTTTCATCTCATGCAACCGCAAAAGACTTTTATATCCCAGCCTGAACAGACCATTAAAATATGTGGTGAAAATATCAGGTTGGTTCTGTGAAAATCCCTAATAATGAAAGGTTAATAGATTACCTGTCTTGCAGCTGAATGTGAAGATTACTGTAAATACTTTCAGGCTCTTCAGAAAATCAAAGTGCTGCAGAAGAAACAACCAAGAAGTGTCAATTATGTCTCAAACATCTTTCAAAATGAGTAGTTCTCTCTTGCATTTTGTTTCTGTGTCTTTCTACAGCTTTCTTATATATGGCAACTGCTAAATACTTTCTTTATCCATATTTCTAAGCATGCCTCCTGTCTCTCCAAGCTTTGACATTTGTCTCACTTTCACACACTCTGCGAATCACACTTTTGTATGTGACCATTAAACAAGAGGTAATTGCATCTCAGTCCATTTAATCAGTAAAATGGTGTCATTCTATTTTTTACAGAAAACACATACTTGCTTCCTTACAATCTTTCTTCATTTTTAAGGGAGTGGGTTATTAAAGTGATGGTTACAAAATAGTGCAGTTGCTCAGCTCTGATTAATGAGTATCTTATTCCTTCCTTGAAATGACACTCTTCAGTCTCTCTAATTATTTACTTCAATTCTCTCTCACACTTTTTCCTCCCGCTGTCTGAGGGTCTCATCAGCTGTGCTCTCATGCAGACTCTCCGGCAGCAGTAAGTAAAAGACTCAGATTGCAGAAGAAACAAGAGTTAATTGGATTGTTTCTTTTCTCATCTTCCTCTTTCAGCTTGGATTCAGAATATATGGGGGTTTGTATGTGATAATATTCATATTACAGTTTCTCGATTGCTAACACACATTTTTTTTTTAATTGCTCAGTTTCTCAGAACACTTAACACAATTCACAAAACCCCACACCCAAAGTGCAAAAAACCTAATTTCTCCTGCTAAGTGAAGAACTGCACTCAAAACTACATAAACTCTTACCAAATGCAAACTTTTGCACCAAATATAACACTTCATTCACAAAACAAGATGGTTTGACCACCCAACTGCACACTGCTGAGCATAATCTAAAGCACTTCCATCTTTATGGGCTATGCTCTGTACATAGAGGTTTCTACAGAGAAAGATTGCTTGAGTATACAGAAATACAGTAAATGAAGAAATAAAAATGAGATGTTGAAAAAAAAAATCATATTTTATTCAAAGATAACATTGTGCAACATGCATCTCAGCACATAATTACTCTGCTTCGGATCTCTCTAAGTGTGATGGCATTGTTTGTCAAAACCAAGTTTGTAACTGCTGCTTCCTGTGTCTCATTGAAAATCCTGAACCTTCCGCCTGCACCTCTTTGTTTCTCAGTCCTTCAGATAAACAACACAGATATAGTGGTTGGTCAGTGTCTGTGTTGCATGAAAGTAAGTTTACCACAGTTCATTGTGCAGGATGTGTGTACAGTTATAGAATGCAACAATTCAGTTACAGTAATGAAGTAAATACGTTTCACACAACAGATATAAGCACTGATATATCATGAATTATGCAGAGCTGAAAACTGGGAACTAACCTGTTTTCAAGTCTAAGTGTCCGGATTACAAAGGCAACAGTTCATCGGCTTAGATTAGGCTGAACCCTCTGTCCACCCTTTCATCGACAAACCATGGTTGATAACATTTCATTTTAGAGAGTACTCTTCCTCCTCCTCTCACTCTCAGCCGCCTCTTCCTCCTCCTCTCACTCTCAGCCCACCTCTTCCTCCTCCTCTCACTCTCACCCCAGCTCTTCCTTTTCCTCTTCCTCTTCCTCTTGCTTCCATGTTGGCTTCTATTGTTGCTGTAAGAAAGTAGCCTGCTCACCTGTGGTCTTTTTATAGTGCTAACATCCTGATTGATGAGCCAACAATTATGCAATCAGGTGTTTGGTCAGGTGGAACGTGTTTCTTGATCATTGGTCCATGTGTGAGGCATTTTGAATATCAGTGTTTTAAACCAGCTAACATGTGACTTTATGTCAGATTCCTGTGTCTAACTTGGAGAAACGTGTGCAGTGGTTTGCAAAAAGTGCCATGTTGATTTGCAAATTGTGTGAAAAGCTGAAAACGTGTTTAGAGTTTTGGAGATTTGAGCCGATGTTTTGCTCTTTGAGTGTCAGTTAAAATAATTGTGCTTTATGTATAATTTTAGTGCGTTAGCAATCGAGAAAAACTGTATTAGTATTTTGTACATTTTGTATTTTGATGCCATGGCAACTTTGTTTCCTATATTTGCAAGCCACTTTGAATGAGATTGAATTGAAAAAGTGTTGGATTTATATGTAGCATGTTACTGCAATGTTTGAGATTACTAACAGTTTAATCATGAGTGGATGGATGTGGGAAAACTGCCAGTGTTGCAGGATGTGCTTTGCTAAGCATATTTACTAATGTATCATATTTCACTTTAATATGCTGCTTATGCTGCACATTTTTAGCCATGGTTGTGAACTAATTCGGCTTTATTTTAATTGTATTATGTGTGCCTTTCTTATCTATATTGAATAAGCTAGCCTACTCTTTATTATTGCTTGCCTTTTACATCTGCTATGCCACTTTTGCTGTAACACTACATGTTACCGCTGTTGGACTAATAAAGGAATTCTTATTTCTTATTTCTGATCATTTACATGCTTTCTTAATATACATAACAACTATGGTCCACTCTGTGTGGTTTTAACTGTGGAAACACATTTTGAAAGCTCATCCTATTATCATAATGCTGACACAGTATTCCACACAAAATATTATTTTATTTGTAGCCTATGGCCTACTACATCATGAAAGTGTAATGGTAATGGTTAATGTTTATGAGTATCCAGTGGAGGGCAGTATGATTCATTTTCAACAGAGCAGCAGCAAAAACAAATAGAAGAAGACTGGTATCATCTGACAGTCGAACATGGCAGATGACAAGGTCGGAGTTTTACACTTTCTAACTTTTCTTTCGTGTCAATATATTATTATCATAAACTGCCTAACTTACAGTGTCATTCAGCAGTCATACATTAACGTTAGCTGCTAATGCTAGCTTGTGACGTAGAACAGTTTGTAACTGGTGTTGGTTAGCTTAGCTTAGTTAGCATTTACCCAAATGCTAAGTATTTTGCTATTTGTGTAAACTAGCTATATGGATATAATTATGCGAGCGCCAGATATATCAGATGTGTGTTTTAAACATATTCACAGTGTCGTAAACACATTAAACCTTAATACGTTGTTGTATTAAAAGAAAGAAAGAATGAAGCAATGGCTAACTGCTAATGTAAATATATCGCTAAAGCAGCTATATATGTATTTATATATTGTTGCTAAAGTTAGCCTTACTTGTTGTGGAGGTAAACCAACCAACTTAAATGATAGAATTGTGAATGAGTGAATGATCAGGAAAACCTCATACACTAGAAAACGACATAAATGTATTATAGGCCTACTGGTTTTGATAAGCCATAGATCTGTGCTTAATTATTTGATAGTAATATCAAGTTGCTTTCAAGTAAACTATGTTGTGTTTTGTTTTGTATATGTTTGCGCCTTGTCCTTGTTTTTCTGTTTTCCCTGTTATGTATGTCTTTGAAAATATACAATCAAATCTAAATGTCTATGTTTTAGGATCCACTTGTCAACAAAATGTAACCTTTTTGTTTGTGTCTGTGTGTGCAGGGTCCTCTGGGCCAGCTCAAGGACCTGGTGGAGCTGAAGGACCAGCTGGAAGACATTCAGAGACGGATGGAGGATGAGATACAGGCTGGTGTCCCTCCGGTAAGGCTCACACAGACATTTACATGCCTTACACTTTGCTCACAGGTCAGGCAGTTATAAACAACATAAACGGTATCTAGAATTAGAGATTAAACCATAGGTCTGACTACCTAGTACCAGGTCTAATCTCTCTTCTCTTTTTCCCCTAGGGAGGCAGTCTGCTGGCCTCTCCTTTCCTGAAGGGTTTTCTGGCCGGGTACGTTGTTGCAAGGCTACGCTCTTCACCGTTGTTTGGTGTTGCCGTTGGGACGTGCACAGGAATATTTGCAGCTCAAAATTATGCCGTTCCCAACATTGAAACCACCGTCAGAGACTACATAAGCAAACTAAAAGGAGGAAGCAAATAATAAGAGAGGAATACAACTAAGAAGACCAGGAGAGGAGACATCTACAAGCAGACGGTGCTCTTTGGGCCACATTCGGGAACAGACATATATTTCAATAGTTATTTTTTTCCACCTTCCACAAGGATGATTGAATAGTACAATGTTATAGTAGTAAGCCAACTTATAGAGTAAGGTGATTATTTTTTAATAATTCTTCTGATTCAGTTGATCTGAACTCTTGTTAAGGTACTTGAGTATGGAGAATAGATGACTGACATACATTCTGTAATAGATAGAGCATATACTGTAAGAAGCGTGTGAAAAGGGATTCAGTTAATTTAAGCAGGAGACCCCATTTTTCCTTTTAATATGGTCCATAATTAAAATGTAAATATAAAGGAATCATATCAACTGCTATAGCTGAATTCGGTCCTCCACCCTTTCTCCACCCCATTTGCTATCTGAAGTTTTATTGATGCATAATGAGAGATTTAGATTGTTGACTCGCCACAAGAGGTATGTTTTGTCCTCTTTCGCCCTCTAGTGGGCAGATATCTTTTATATCAGTCAATACTAATTTTCATATCTTTACTCAGGCATGATCGAGCATTTCAAAGAGCTGCTCTTTAATGTTAACTTGTCAAAACCTTTTGTCTTTTCATGGACATAACACCTCTCCATGTTGTTCTAGTTCAAAATGTTTTAAACAATAGTCCTAATCTTTTGGAGAGGTTTATGAAAAAAATAGTTTAGACTCCAAAAATGGCACGCTCCGTTTTCAAATAACTTTTTCTTTCTCTATATATTTTCCACCTTGCATTGCGTAAAAAGGTCCGATTTCTTCCTGTACTTCCAATATTTAGATACAAATGTATGCCAAAGTTAAATTGGTTTTTAAAGATGTAGTTGTTATTGCACTTAAGGTTTTTAACAAAGCAGGAAATGTTTGCTAAATATTTTATGTAACATATATATTAAGAGTGCCTACTTTGGTCTGGACTTGATATTTTCATCTCATGCCATGTGTGCAATAGCCTTTCTTGATAGAGTTTGGCAGACTATTCATATGCTGGAAACTTGTTGATCTTTTGCACTTAATTAAACAATTGGGAATTTTGTTACATTGTGTTTCATAAAAAACAAACAATGATTTAGTTTTTTGTCCAAGAAAAATTGAAACCTGTCAAAGTTTTAATGATATGTTTACTCAAATGTGGTGTTTGCTTGGGGTTTTGAAAGTTGTTTTAAGGAAGTGGGAACTATTATGTGGATCCATGTCAATATCACATCCATAAAAACAGCAGTTGTTGCTAGTCAATAGTCTAGAGACCTAAAGCACAGAAGAACACCTTAACAGTAACTGGAATCTTAATTATGTTATTTCACTTGGGTGATTAACCTACAAATGTAAAAGGTTTTGTTCATTCATCATTAAACCAACCAATAAGAGATGTTTTTTTTCAAATGACCCCAGGTACTGTTTGCTGCTGTTTAAGTGTACACACGATGCTTATGTAAACAACAACCAAATACTTCAGGCCAGTAATACACAAACAAGCCATTTGTAAGTGTTAGACAACTAAGTTGACTGTATTCATAACTGGAACACAGAAACAAAATGTGCCTATTGACAATCATTATGTAGCTTTCATTGTATTGCATGTTACTTCATTTCTTGTATGTTACCTTTTTGCATGTTTTCTCTTGTCAACATTTGATATGTTTTGGAATATAGAATATAACAGGTCAACTGATGGTGCTTTATTTCACTGACTAATAACCTCAGTGTCTTGTGTTTTTGTTATGGGTTTTCACTCAGTTTGATATTCCTTTGTTATATTGTAAAAGAAAACAACAGAATTTATCTTTAAGAGTTTTATTTCGTTTGTTCAAATAAATGGGGAGAATACAGTTTACAATTGTCTCATAAGTGGAGTATTCCTGGTTTCTAATAGCCCTAAAGAGTGTCAATATTTGTAATAACAATTTAATTACTTTGGCCAAACGTTCAAGATCCAAGTGACAATGATTGTAATCTGAAAATCCAAAAATACATATATTCAAAATGAAACAAACTTTTAAACCAAAATCTGAATAAAACAACATTTATATCTTCTAAAATATGACATGCTTATTAAAATCCTTAACCTATGTAATTTAAAAAAAACATGTGCAATCAATAGCACAAGTAAATATAATATTGGCTGTAGCTGAGTTGCAAAAAAACTGGTTAGATCAGGGGTGTCAAACTCAATTTCATCGTGGATCTCGTCAGCATTATGATTGCACTCAAAGGGCCGTTTTTAACTTTAAGACTATATAAAAATACATATATTTAATATATATAAAATAATATATTATATTACATGATTGCCTCTGGATTGGATTATTATCGGATAGGCTAATAACTTCATAATTAATTCTGAAAGCAGAAGTCTTTGGCAAATAATTGCAAGTCTCTTCAGTGAGTGTCACAAAATCATTTAAAAAGAAACGCCACATTCTGGAAAAACAAAAAAAAGAAGTGACATTTTGATTTTTTTTTTACATTTAATATGTTTTGAAGAAAAAATAATCTAATTCTGAGAAAAATTCAAATCTAGATAAAAGTGAAATTTGAGATGCATTGTGGGACATGTAGTTTATGGGCAACGTCCTTCTGTAAATCCCCATGTAACCGTATAATAAACATATTATATTCTTTGCAAGGTCTTGCGGGGCCACATAAAATGAGGTTGCGGGCCGGATTTGGCCCCCGGGCCTTGAGTTTGACACCCCTGGATTAGATGATAGCAAGCAGATACATGGTTCTAATTATTTTTCAAGCAGTACATAAAACACAATTAGCTTATCAAGTACAGCTATGATGGTGATTAAAAGTGGATAGAGATGTCAAATTGTCTTGATTTGGAGTTGAACTGTCGCTTATCTCGGGAGGAGATTTCATCAGCTTCAGTTACCCAGGAAAGAGAAACATCATTATTTAAAGGAACATGACTTGGTATTATTGGTGAATCTTAAATAGAACTGTATGTAAACCCCTATCTAAAAGAATTTAAATATTCAAGGTCTGAAAAAAACAGTTCTTGATTGGACTGAATTAAACAGCATTGAAAGTTTTGCAAAGATAGGTATACTGATTAATCACATTCTAAATACAACACTGTTCACAGATATAACGTATATTAATGCAGAATGTGGGGGACCGTGTGTGAACTCACCTCAGGATCAGACAGCTACATCAGGCATACGCATCATTCTGCCCCTGCTGCCTGCAACGAGAGAAAACTTGTGTGTCATTTACTTTGTAGCTTAAGTCATTATAGATAATACTTTTTTAAGAATTACAAATATTTAGATATTTTAAATTTACATCCAGATCTGGATCACAATAAAAAACATAGATATTTTTTTTCCTATAAAATTAAGTGCAATATTTCATTTGAAATTATAATTATAAGGATTTAACTGATATGTTGCCTAACCTAACTTCTCTAAAATTCTGAGCTTTTGAGATAAACCTACTAACTATAAACAAACAAGCAGGACTGATATGATTTATAATAACATTAAAACACAACAGCAATTTTAAATCTACAATATGCAATATGGAGAAAACGTGTTTGTTGGGTGCTAGTGATTAGTTTTGCCACAGTGGAATTTAGCTTATTTTCCATGAATACAAGCTCTCATATTGGTGTAAAATGACTCACAAACAGGTTATTTATTCAAACTACTTCATAAATGATTCCTTAGGTGAGTCAAGTGACCAAAAAAAACCTCTACTCTCAATCTGACTTCAAGAGAAGTTATCTTGTCTCACCAGTGAAGACCGGTGCACCGCAGCTAGCTTGTCCTCTGGTCAGGGATCCAGAGATCTCTTGGCCAGTAGCCGTGTCCACACACCAGCAGTTCTCCAGAAAGCACTGCTGCGCACGGTAGAGGCCACGCTCGTCACAATCCGGATGGAAACCTGGAATCTCAACAGGTTTCACACCTGCCGCCTCCAAGTGGCACTGAGTGGCCTCACGAGGGACTGGGAGAGGATGGAGAGGAGGTAATGTAACTAAGCACATGTAATCATTGTCTTCTAATGTGGAGTTAAATACACCGACTGTATCCCTATTTACTATATCATACACTATTTATACAAAGTGAATACAAACAGAACATACCTTTCTTTTCTTGGACTTCGGTGGAGTCCTGCAATAAAATCAGGGAAGGATATTGAGAAGCAATACAAAAACATAAGAGTCACTGTAATTTTTAAATCAAATCATATGTTTAAGAAAATATACTTGCATGTTCAGACCCACTGATGAAATGGTTAAGGTTTATTGTATGGAATTAGCTAATAAAATTCAGCATATTTGTCTCGATATTGTCATAATTGTCATCGTGTAAGATGCCTAACAAAACAGTGCTATAGAAAAACACCACAGATTCATCTGATTGCACTGAGAAGTCTATTTTCAGTGTCCTGCTTGACAAAACAAATCGAAAGGCTCCATATCAGAAGTGTTTGGTAATGTTTATCTAAAAAAAAAAACTGTAACATTGATTATATTAACCTCATGAAATGGCTTATTTTTTTCATTTTTTTTTACCTCCTCAGTGGTCAGATCCAACAGTTTGGGAAAGGCGTTCATGGGGACGTGCATCCGCACAGACCCAGCAACTGCAGACAGAAAGAGAAACAGTGCATGTTACATTTAAGTAAGACCCTATAGAGATGAACGGAAACTGGGTATCATTCAAGTTTACATTTCAAGCCAAAGATAACCAGCTTGAACCACTATACTGTCCATATTTAGAAGACAAAGGACAATGATAACATGTATTTTGTTTTTGTAAATTCATACATTTTTGTGTTTTTTTCTTCAGAGGCACATGCAACTTTAAGAAAGTCTCAGCAACTTACTTTCAGAGCCACAAATTGGTTAATTGACTTTTAACTTTAGAGCACGGTGAGTTTTAAGTCACTAGGGATTTTAAATAAATGTTACACTTTTTTTCTCCATCATATTATTTGGTTGCTCACAAGACATAATACATTCTGCTGAGTAACGTTTCTTTAGATTTTCCTCACCAGATCTTCCATTACTCAGTTTTGAGTTCAGGTTTTCATTCTGCACCTTCAGAGACTTGATGTCACCCTGCTGACTGAGGAGGAAATAGGCGATCGTCGCCTGGCCCACAATCAGGACGCAGGCCAACAGGGTCAAACCGGCCACCTTATAGGCTCGGGAGGGGCGGACACTGGAATGCACAAAGGAAAATATGAGGGAAGTGGAGAGGGAATACATTTAGAAAAAGTGACATGTAGTAAAAGTTTCTAACGTTTCCCTGATAATGACTTTAAGATTACATTTCAAAAAAGGGGAAATACTGATATTTGATATGCTACTGACAGAGAGATCAGACTAAATCCCTTGGTGGAAGAGAGACAGTTAGAAGAGATATGAAAAGTGACGAAGTGAATGAGAATGCTAAGAATGAGGAACATTGAAGACAATCAGATAACCTGAAACAGGAACCTCTGCCATGGTATACCTGAAACATTACATCAGCTGTTGCCAAGCAGACAGTTGAGTGCATGTTTCTGTATCTGCCGTTTCTCTTTCTTTAAGCTCACAACAATGCCTTTTTTGGAAATTCCCATTACTTTAATGTCATGTCCTCTTTGAGTCTGCTTTAAAATCGAACTGATAGTCTATGTGTATTTTAATTTTTAATTTTAATTTAACCTTTATTTAACCAGATAAAAGCATTGAGATAAAATCTCATTTTCAATGCTGACCTGGCCAAGAAGGCAGCAACGTTACACATAAAACATAACACATAACACAAACATAAAATACAGAGAACATAACTAAGAAAACAAAAGACGAAAAAGCAGTCACTACATTGTGCACATTAGGACAGTAAGAAAGAGGTATTGGTTGGTAATGTTTTTGTAAACGCTAACATATTAGACAACTCTGTCTACTCTACATGTTGCGATGTATTACACTAATTAACCAACTTTCAAGAGCCTGCTAATTATGTTAAATTAGGACACAAATAAATCAATAACTGACTGGAGGATAGAAAATATACATTAAAATTTGAAGGAGAGCGCTGTTATTTATACATCTGTAAATAAAAGAATATCTTTTTTGCACTAAATGGGTCAAAACACTACTCTCTGTTATGGTTTGGTCCAAACAGTTTAAACTTTAGTTCAATTAAGCTTCTGACATTGTTAAAGGCAATATTACTTACTATCATTTTTCCTAGTCACTCAATAGTTGCTCTATCTTTGTGAGTATATAACACAACACCTATGGTATGGAAGTATCGAGAAACTAATAACAATAAATAGTTTACTTTGTGGGGACCAGCTTTTTGGTCCCTTGGTAGTGTTTGGACCCCATAAAGATACAAAAACAGGTACATATAAATGCTTACCCCTGTCCATTTTCGGCCTGCTGGGTGGGGGCTTGCAGAAGAGGCTGGTTTTGGATCTCAGAGTTCGGCATCCTCACACACAAACCTGTAAACAAACACAAACATATCCCCATATTTTTTAACACAGAGAATAGGATGTTGAATACTTAAAAACACACACACACTTACAGTAAGCATACGCACATAAATTATACCTTAAGTAAGGTCAAGTTCCAAGCTGTTTCACTAATATCAATGACAGAAATCAAAGAGTTTTTACCTTTAATACTGCGTACAGAAAAAAGGAACTGAAAGCAACAAGCGGGGAAAACCAACACTGGCAACCTGAATAACCAAGAATTCTGACTTGATTTTATTCAAACTGAATTTCTGATTGGTTCCTCGTGACGCATCATCTGTTACCAGGGGTAGAGTATAAAGATATCTGAAACTATTGAAACAGCCGGTTTAGATGTTTACAATGCTTTCATGTATCTTGATATGGTTTAAATGTGTCTTAAACTAAACCATAGTTATAATTGGATAATAATAGCACAGTAACGATTATGAAGCAAATTATCTCTGTGAGATAAAGGAATACAGGATTCCTGTAGCCTACCATTGGTTATGCATTATGCAGGCTATAAGTTAATAAATTACTATATCAGTGTTATAAGTGTTTGTGACCTCATATTATTATGCTATTATGAGGTGGAGAAATATTTTTTCAATTTAAAATGAATAATACATTAATAATAGTGTATCTTCTTGTTTTTTCTTTTTGTTCATGTTTTTCTTTTGAGCTACAGCATTGTGGCCCTTAATAACATTATTTTTCTGGGCTCAAAATGTGTCTTGGCTGTTTTCGTTGTGATCGCTAAATTCACCTTGTTTACAGTTCCAAGCAAACGAGTGCTTTTGTTTTGAAATTACTTCCGTGAGTTTCGCCCCGCCCCCTCGCTCCAAGGACCATTTGACCATTTAGTAAGGTAAAAACCGTGGTAAAAACGGGTAAAAAGCATAAAGGCTTAGACGCTCTTCCGCTTACTTGTGTAATAAAGAAAAACAAATGGACGGTAGATACACGGATTCCCTGACTTGATTAATAGGTTAACACTGATATAAAGCAGACACCAAACACGTCCAAAATGACCAAATAATAAAAAGGACTTGACTTAAAAATTCAGTTGGAAATACTTAGATTTAGAATAGAATAGAATATATCTTTATTGTCATCATACAAAGTACAACGACATTTATTTGGCAACTCTCACTGCAGTAAAAAATAGACACATAAATAAATAAACAAGAGTGTTAAAAGCAGATTGTGGTAACGATGACAGTTCAACGAGATACAATTAAATGTATATGTGCATATTTACACTTATATTAGGCCTACAGTCTAAACACGTTAAATGTACAAAAACGGAGAACATGTAGTGTATTTCTAACTGTGTGTTCATAAAGGGTTATAGTAACCAAAGGATGCAAGTAAAATAGCCATACATATTTCTAAATAGTAGTAGTTGCAGTCTTTGAGGGGCGGAGGTGTGTTTATGAAAGTTCACAGTTTTTTTAATGTACTATGTGGTTGGACAGAGATGGAAGTGATGGAGGCCACAGCTCTGGGATAGAAGCTGTTCCTCAGTCTGTTGGTGTGTGATTGATTGTATTGTCCTGAACCGTTTGCCAGATGGAAGTGAGTCAGACAGTGAGTGTCCGGGGTGTGTGGTGTCTCTGATAATGCTGCTTTTGATTTACATTACATTACATTGCATGTTACTTGTTGTTAGACGCTTTTATCCAAAGTGACTTACATACTCAATACTGTGGGCAATCCCCACAGGAGCAATTTGGGGTGAAGTGTCTTGTCCAGGGACACAACGACATGCTGACTGCAGTGATTATGAACCTGTGACCCCTTGATCCGAACACCAACGCTCTAACCACTGCGCCACACGCCTCCGTTTAACCACTAAGTGTATATTTTTGTCCAATCTAAAATAACAGACGTAACCACACACACATTGGGCAATGGATGCTAACATTTGTTTATTTTTTGGGATGGTCTGAAATCAAATCCACTGCAGTACCCTCCAGTCCACTGGGGGCGGTCGAGGGGTCTGTAGTGACGGTGTTTGCCCTTTAAAACTTGTGGATCTTCCAGGAACTTGCAGGATGACAAAGTTGACAAGCTTTTGGACGGAATACACACAAATATCTTAAGCCTTTAAAAAGGTATGAAAGTAAAACGTTTCTCTTACTTATTATTTTCTGTGGGAAGATATTGTCATACATGTACATGCCACTTTGTGTAATTTATCCAGCGAACCGTGTTAATGCGGAGCGCCAAATTTGAAATGAGAGCTCAGCTAACCATGTTTGTTATAGCTAGCAAACTTCTACAAGTTAATGTCAGCTTGAGTACATTTAATGTCGCTGCTAAAGTAAGCACAGATATATGTATACTCTCTGTTTGTCATTGCTGGGTGTCGACATATAGCTAGCTTGACTTTACCTGGGATAACTTAGCGTTTTTTCAACTGACTGACCACAATTTAAGGTTATTTTCTATGTTATTTTCTATTTAACGTTGACGTTAGAATTGAACGGTTCAAGATTCAAAGGCTTGCCATAAGCACAGTAGCTCCAGTGTTGTAATGGCAATGAAAGTCCCAGTCTCCTCCAACAATGCTACATAAATATATATAAGAAGTAAAATACATTTAAAAAAACAACACAATTGGTGCAAGAAATAACACAATAGAAATACAATAATGCAAGAAAATATTGCAAGACTAATGTACAAGTAGTGCAGGAGAAATGAGTTTTATACATGTAAAACATAAAATTGAGCTAAACTTAGAATGCAGAATTAAATTCTACTTATTGTAAAAATAAATAATAAATACATTTGTGAGATGGTTCAGCTTTGATGTAACGCTAACTTATTAAAACCATTTTTCAACAGATGATGCGAAGACCTCAGACAACAACTGCCAAAGTTGTTGAGAACAACACGGACTCCGACTTGTAAGTCATTTTTCAATCATTCATTTATCTTTCAATAATTTCACAATGCGTTTCTGCAAAAACGGCATATTGATGTTCATTGTCACAGGTTTCCGTTGGGGTTTACCTTTGCTGTTTTTTTTTGTTGAGATGATGATGTTAACTGATAGTCATACCAGCATTGTAAAGAAAAATAGAAAATGTAATCCATTAGAGACACTAGCCTGTATTTATAACGTTGGAGATGAACAGGCAAACCCTGGGAAAATATTTAATGATTTTCCACTTGTTCCACATTTCTCTTTTTGTACTTCAGGTCCACCATACTGATAAGTGATGAGGATAGTGATGAATGGACACCAGCAGAGCCAAAACTTAAAGCTCCCACTACTACGGCGCGAGCTCCTGCAGTACCCGGGGAGAAGAAAGCAGCTCCCAAGAGAACTGCTAAACCAAAGGAGCCAAAAGCACCCAAACCTCCTAAACCTCCTAAACCTCCTAAACCTCCTAAACCTCCTAAAGAGCCTAAAGTTCCTAAGCCAAGAGCACCACGTAAAACTGCAGCAGAGCGAAAAACACAGGCCTCGAAAGTTGTGAAGGGTTCCAGGACATCTGTGTTGGCTGGAACAAAAAGGAAACATATTGATGAAGGCACAAATGATGACAAGGCTGCAGAAATGAAAGAAGAAAAACACACAGACTGTGGGCCAAGTACCAAAATGAAGAAAGAGGTAAGATACCCATTATAGAATTATTATGAGTTTTTATTCTCTTTGCAACACCTACATACTGCAAAGCTCTCTTTCATGACTTGTGCTACTTGTTTCTTGCAGAGGGTATCATTCATCGTGTCAGAAGCGAATCAAGCAGACATGTGGGCAGGCGAGGGGTCATCACTCGCTGGACTTATAGCAAAGAAAGAGGAAGTGGAGGATTTCACATTTGATGAGCCTTGTCTAAAGAAACAGAAGACCGGTGGTGCCTCCCTGGGACAACCAAGTGCTTTACCATCGTCCACAGCAAACACTCTGAGGAATGAACTCAATATGAACTGGGACTTCATAGAGGTAATGTAGGGTTTGTCTTTGTATTTTTATTTGTTAGAAAGTGTTTTATATTTTGTTCAAATGGTGGAAGCAGTGACTGGCTAACAAAACACCAGTGCTCATCCATATTTCTACCTGTGTTCGCAAAACTTAACAAACTCAGTTAAAAAGACACACTAATCAACAGGGTTCTTACGGTCATTAAAAACCTGGAAAAGTCATGGAAATTCAAAATGCTAATTCCAGGCCCTGGAAAAGTTATGGAAAACAATATTTTTCCCAAAGTTTTGGAAAAGTAATGGAAATGTAACTTAAGTTGAATCAAATATCATTTATATTTTATCTAATCGCCGAAATAGTAATATTATAATAATACTGTATTGTATAATGAAATGGCATTTAACTGTCGAGGTGTTTTGCTGGTGAGAGATTTGAGTTGCTTTAGCGTGTAGAAGCTAGTAAGCCAACTATTTGATTTGTTTTAGATAGGCACAACCTGTTTCATATGCAGACCTTATTTTCCTGTTCCATGTTAAAATAAACCATTTTCAGTGGTACCGCTGAGAAAGAGTAATTTTTTTGGTCATGGAAAATGAGGTAAAGGTCATGGAGAAGTCATTGAAAATTATTGGTGAAGTAGTGTATGAACCCTGAATCAATCAATCTACAACTTTATTAATCCCGCAAGGGGCAATTGGTTATGAGCAGCTTATGTCATGTACACAGGCAGGAACAAACAGGAAGAAAACACACAGATACACCCGGGAGCACAGATGTGGATCGTTCCAATTTACACGATAAATAGTTCATAGCATCACAATAATAAATAAATAATCAAGTTAAAAAGCTTTCAATAATTTACAAGTTTGAGTGCAGAAGGGATGAATGATTTTGTAAAGCAATTAGTCTTAAGAGCAGCTAGAGTATATCTACTCCCTGATGGCAACAGACGAAATTCATCTGCAAGAACACGACCTGGAGGCTGGAATGCTCTCTGCTTTCTGCAGAATCTGTACAAAAGACACCGTTACCAACAGGACAGTTAGCAGCATATCAACAATGTTGTCATGCTGTTGATGGAGTCCTAACACTGGCCTGTGTACACACAAGAATGGGAAACAATGATAAATATCAGCAGCGACCAATTTGCCTAAAATGGGCCCTAAGCAGCTATCCATTCAGGGAGTTATACACCCGTTGTAAGTGTATGTTTATTGTAAGTTCGATGAAGCTCAACAACATCACAACACGGTAAAATGACCTTCCTCCAACATTATGCACTGTAGTGTTGTTGTGTAATGCCACGGAGTTAAAGAAAAAACTGGCCGATGTTACTTACGCTCTAATTTCTGCTATATATGCACCCAAAGCTATTGGCTCCATTATATAAACAATGGACAGTTTATTTGGACTATTATTAAATTGATTCTACTTGCAAACTTCTTTGTATATAAAGGAGCTTTTTCGAATATCCGCATGTGTCCTTTCCCCCAGGTGCTGGCCACCCTGACATGTGTGGAGCGGTGGGTGTGTGTAAATATCATCAGGCTGCTTCGTGAGGAGAACACGGTGCCGTTCATGGTCCGCTACCGCAAAGATATGATCAATCACATGGACGCTGACGCTGTCCGAGACGTCCAGCTGGTATATGAAGAGTTAGGGTAAGCAAATAAAACGTCTTGAACTAAGAAATAAAAACAAGGAAATGAATGCACCTCATAATCTGACAAACAGTCATTATTGGTGTGTAGAAGCAATTTAAGTACAGAGTTGAGATGTCTTCTCATATGAGCTGAGGACTTAATTCATTTCCGGACAGCAGATTTTAATTTGGCCACTAGATGGTGCTATTGCTCAAGCTTTGGGTCATGAAACAGTATCAAACTTGTGTATCACTAGCATGTGTGTTACTCTGTGTTAATATTTTGCACTGTATATCATCTTTTTTTTATGTTTGTGTTCAGCACCCTTTCCAAGAAGACCCAGTCTGTGATTCAGACCCTGAAGAAAGACGGGGTTTTAACAGTCGAGCTGGAACAAAACCTGAGGAGCTGCCGATCAGCTGATCAACTGGATCATGTGGTCAGAATCACATTACTATTCCAAAGCAATATGTGTCCTTTGAAATGTTATTTGGAGATCCAATTCTTATTTCCATTCTTAATTTTGGAAACCTGATGATACGCTTCTCTTTACCACTCATCTCAGTTCACTGTTTCTGTGTGTGTCTGTAGTATTCTCCCTATAAGAAAGGCAGCAAGCTGACGAAGGCTCGCCGGGCCAAAGCCCTCGGTCTTGAGGATGCCGCCTCTTTACTCATGAACACACCACACACTCTTGATTTAAGTTCATGGGTAAAACCTGGTACTGAAGGTAAGGCATACACACAAAGTGGTGCATTTTGATGTGATTCATTCAACATAGCACTTACATTTAACATACGTCTTGGACAATACATTTGCTCTTTATTGTACTGTTTTTAAGTAAAGTATTTGTGTGTCAGGTCTGTCATCAGTGGAAGAAGTGTCGACAGGTGTGGAGCATATCTTAGCAGATTTGATCGCCAAAGACCCTGAGACACTCGCCTATGTGAAAACATTGTGAGAACCTACCTCCATGCACACACTATTTCTACAGTGATGTTTCATTTCTATAGTTGTCTGTGTTATTTTGACGTTGGTAGTGTATTGAACCTGCCACATTGATAATAATCCAGTGCCCTCCTCTACTTTCGCTCCCTCTCTGTGTTTACCTCTTGCTGTGACAGGTGTGAGAACAGCTTTGTGACCATCCAGTCGTCTGTGTCCAAGTCTGCACTTAAGGAGAAGGAGCAAAACTCTGTCCAAGATCACAAAAAACCAGGGGCCAAGCAAAACAAAAAAATGGACATTGACAAGTTCCACCTATACGTTGACTTCACCTCCAACATCCAACGCATCCAGCCCCATCAGGTAGAAACACAGACCTGTTTATGGTTCCCTTTTTCCCTCCTTCCCTGTTTTCTGGTACTCTTCGTCGTTGAAATTCGCTAGAGCAGTTGGGATATTATTATCTAGCTAAATGGTTAGCACTGGTGTTCTTG
The DNA here is from genome assembly GCF_949606895.1 of Notothenia rossii. Classification (NCBI taxonomy): domain Eukaryota; kingdom Metazoa; phylum Chordata; class Actinopteri; order Perciformes; family Nototheniidae; genus Notothenia; species Notothenia rossii. The sequence continues at coordinate 79,508,403 of NC_136909.1, forward strand.
TCTGAAAAGTTTCTCCCTACCCTTTGGCTAATTTTACATATAGAAACTTAAAGTTAAAAAACACCTAAAACACCTTGAAGAACAAAGTAACAGCATATATGGTATAACACACATAAAAGTACTACACAGCCTTAAGAAAAATGTATTGTATGATGATTATTTTAGCAATATACAAATGATTTGTGTATGCTGGACTATACTTAGTGTCTTCATCTGCACACACACACATATACAAACAAATGCGCACCATCTGTTTGTGTTTGTGTCATTTCTGTCTGCTTCATCTGTGCTGCTTTTGAATGCTAGCCATGTCAGTCACAGTTAGCCTTGTCTGTGCCTCCATATTTCCCCCTCCTGTGCCCCGCTCTGCCTCCTCTACTCCCCCCCGTCCCTCTAGTGACTAGTGTGTTACTCAGAGTTGGTCCCGGGCCTCATGTGTCACCACAGCTTCCATCAGCCGCTGCCTCTCTGCCACATCACACTCTCTGGCAACCCCTTTCTGCCCTACAGTCATACAAACACATAAACATACATGCAAGCACACACACTTGCTCACAAACAAGCACACCCTGCAAGTCCCCTCATTCTCTCCTCTTAACATATGTGACATGTCCCCTGCCGACATGCCATTGGATTAGGAGGCTTTGATTGACAGGCGCTCTTCTGTAGTGACAGCTACTGCTGCTGGGCCTAAAGGCGGACGGAGGGATGGGGAGAGGGGGTGGCAACGGGAGGGAGAGGCTGAACAGATGAGTGACGTTGAGGTGCCTCCGTCACTTATCTCTGCTTGGCTCTGACCTCCCTCCCTCCCTTCTCTCTGACTAAACCTCAGCCCTCCAATCCACTCCACACCTCCCCTCTTCCCCTCTTCCCCTCTCCTGCTCGGTTTATGAGAGACCTTTAATTCATGACTTGCCTTTGTCATGGAGCGTTAATCCACAGGCTGCTGTGACCTGCTAGCCGTCGGATTCCGGCTAAAATGAACCTTTTCTAGCCGTCAAGCTGTCATGAAGGGGGAGCAGGTGGGAGATGTGTTTTGACAGGAGGCATGTGTGTGAGCACACACTTGCCCGTTCGCTTTAGCACATTTTATTAAGCCTCACTACTGGTGGTTTAACGAGAAAGCACGAGGCATTTGTGAAGGGGGCGAAAAGCCAACATTTAGAGTTGGTCCAGTGAACATGCAAAGTCCCCCTGTCAGATATGACCAGTAGCCTGTAGTGGCTGAAAAAAAGGTTAGATAAAAATTCATTTTTCACATATCTTATGTCAAAAAAAGCTTGGAATGATAAATTAAATAAATTCTAAATTGTGGTTTCGTAACTTGTAAATGATTTATGATAAGTCTTACAAAGACAAATATGTTGTATTGAGACATTGGTAATCTCAAAAAGAGAATCATTTAACTTCAGGTACTTATTGTCTGCCTTATATGCATTCTGGGTGTAAAGAAGGAGGCAGCTTTTATTATTTTGTATTTCCTTAATTTTTTTATTCTCAATAAATTTGTCAATTTTCTTGTTTTGTCCAACTTATATTTGAAAAACAAAAAACAAACTTTGCAATTAAATAAGACAATGAAACAGGCAAAGTCTCACAGTTTATAAGCAAGAATAAGCAAATGTTTGGCATTTTTGCTTACAAAATATATTTTTTAATGTATTAGTAAAATAGTAGCCAATAAAGTTTAAATAGAGTAATTTAATGTCAGATTAGATACATTATTTAACTCCTAAACTATAATTTTTAGAGTCATGAAATCTAATAATACCACAGATATATGACTGTAGTATAATGATCTAACTATTTCATACATTTATCTAAATGAGTCTTTACCAATCTCTGGTATACAGCAAGACTTAAATCCTTTTGACGTTTCTAGTCGAGATGCTTAGCTCAGATTGAATTCCGTCAGATTTGATTTGAACTCTTCTTCTTCAGAGGGTCCACATTCACCTCATAGCTATTAGCAGCCGGGACGCTCTCGATTATGCCAGGGTGGATTTGCTGAATGAGTGGGCTATTTTTAATTCGATTTGCGTTGTGATCAAATGGTAGTTTAGCGCTTTAGAGTGGGGCTCGCCTGCAGAGGAGCTTAGATAAATGGAAATGTTTAATCAATGTAACACTTCTTTTTGATGGACAGGTGGAGAAAAACATGTTAAAGAATGTGTCAATGTCTGTATTGGTCTTAATGCTGTGGAGGTTAACAAAAGAGTACACATTGGTCTGCTTTCTTTTTTGTACTTAGTAATATGCATTTTTTAAACTGAGATACTGAAACAGATATAAAGGTCCACTATTATACTGTTTTCCCTCCATATATTAGAGGTCTCAGATATATACAAAACATGTCTCTGAAGTTTTTGGCTCCAAATACCAAACAGATCATTACAGCATCCCATAATCCCCTCTGTTTCAGCCCTGTTTCCAAAGTGCTGATTCTCTGTCTGTTACTTTAGATGAAAATAAGGAGCCCCTCCCCACGCCCCTCTGAGAGAGATTTGGTTAAAAAGAACACAATGGTGCTCTAGAGGAGATTCAGGTGATAAGGTGTGTGTGTGGGGGGGGGGGGGGTTGCCTTGGTTGGTGATTGGCTAATGGTTACACAAGACAAAAAGTCGTTATGACATCATAAAGTGGCCAAAATCTGATCAGCTCATTTTCCGACAGGTTTTTATATAAATGGATCAGGACAAAAAGTGAGAGAATCTTTTTTCCTGAAACTTTCAGAATCTCTTTACACAGAGGGGACACATGTTGATGTATGAAAGACATGAACAAATGGATTTGGCATGATAGGTCCCCTTTAACACATTTGATAAGTCACATTTGAAACGTACGGACAGTACTCGGTTATTGAGATGCTTGTCCTTCCTCTCCTCATTCTGAGCTGAAGTGTGTTGTTCCATGTTCGACCGCCAGACTCCCTGCTGTGTTGTGTTTGTTTTTGGACAGAAAAAGGGAGTGTAAAGAAGGGCAGAGTTCTCCCTGAGCAGCCTGTGTGTTTGTGTAAAAGACCAGTGTATCATGCTGGGCCATGATCCCTCATGTAGACGTATCTTCATTTATGTTTAGAAAGTCAATATTGACCAGGAATCATACTAACGCCTAAAGGATAACATTCAATAAAAGTAGCTTACATTCCATATGCTCCACTAGCTGTACTATCATTGTTTATCAGGAACATTATATGCTTATCTTGCCTTTTGTTTTTAACCCTAGCACTAGTACATTTAAGAATGCCATGTTTTTAAGGAATAAAAGGCCGCCTGCTGACAGCTCTGTTAGACTGTTATTATACAGTGTGCCCCATGAGTGTCAGCAGGGTCAGAAAGTGTGCTGTGAGTCTGTGTATCTGTTTTTTTCTTTATCCTTGATATGTCGGATGGTTGGATGTGTTGATGATGATCGTAGTCCTCTAAGAAATGTTGAGAGAGAGCAGGAGACAGATAGAGAGGACGTTGGCTGACTGCCCTCCCTCGGGGGGCCGGTGGCGGGACTGAGGAGAGACGCTCTGTCTGCTCTCGTCAGGGTTTGGCCAGCACTCGGCCACATGTCACTCGTGGCCCGTCTAACACACAAACACATGCTTCTCACTCTGTCTCACATCACCCTTCCTCTCAGATCACCCTCTGTCTCCCACCAGTGACCCGACCCAGGCAGAAAGCGAGAGATGGACAGAGAGACTCTCTAGGTTATTTATCATCAGCGGGGACTGAGGCCAGCTACTAAGGAAAGCACAGCAAGGACTCAGATTAAACTTTTGGAGGCAGTCAGGGTTTGAGAACCAGGCAAGAGAGGACAATGTTTTAGTTTGTATTAGTTAAATAATAGGAATCTAGGGAGCATACATTTGATTTAGTTGATTTACAGCAATGTGTTGCCTGATAATTTATGTTAATGCATGCAGGCAACACATGGACACCAGGGGCTTTGGCACATGTTAAACATCTGATGCTTAGAGCTTGCATGATTATAAGGACAAAGAAAACTTAAATAGTCTTTTATCAATGCGTCAAAGCATTGTGTATAGACAGTCATGTTTGTCTGTATGGCTTCTGTTGTCTCCCAGTGCTTACCTTAAGTCTGGTTATCAAAAATAAATCAGTTCTTGGTAAAAGACTCTGTCATTGTTCCTCCATAATTTTTTCTGAATGCGCCAAACTTTGCTTTATCAATAATGTCCTTGTTTTAAGTTAATGATACTCAAACTAGGGCTGCTCGATTATGGCAAAAATCATAATCACGATTATTTTGGTCAATAATTGATATCACGATTATTAAAAACGATTATCCATTTATTTTGAAAACATCCATTTATTGAAACAAAAAAAATTGAGCAATATGTTTTTAACAGTTGATTACCCTGAACCTTAAGTATAATTCAACTAAAAACCAATACAAAAATAAATAAATAATTATAATCGTTTTATTATCGAGATTAAAATAGGATTAATTGCACAGCCCTAACTCAAACTGTGCTTTGGAACATGTATTCTTCCCCACATTCAACAAGCAGATGTCACGCATCAAGGTGTAATTTATGTAGAAATCAGCCTGTAATGTTTATCATGTCATGTAAAGGCTGTATGTGGTTCTTCATTATACAAAATGATCAAAGTTCAAACCCTAAGAACACATATTTAGCGAGGCTGTTCCGCATTCATCACTCAGAAAGAAGTGTTTTGCTTCCTTCCGTAAACATGTTAAACTTCAGAGCTTTGATGAAGATTGTTTGAGAAATGTCCTCACAGTTCGTGCGGCAGCCCAGGGGAGAAACATGCCACCAGAAGAGAAATCTAACTTTCATCATAATTCAAGCAAACTCGCTGCATTAATTCTCTCTCATGCCATTAGCTGTGTTTTTAGATTTGTATTTTCATACACATCCGAGGGTGCTGCTGAGTGGTAATGGTTGTGGCACCACGTGTGTGGCTGTGGGTCGGGGGGTGGGGGGGTAGGCCTTGCGGTCTCAGCGCTGATGGTGGCGTAGTGGTGGCATTTGTCAGCTTGCTTCTTCCGCTTGGTTTCCAGATTGACGTCTTGTTTCTTGGCCCTGTTCGGTGGCGGGCTAAAGGTTCCCCGCTGAAAAGGTCAGACACTTACTACAGTTTGCTTAACAGCATGTAACAGTTCCTCCGAGGGGGGGAGCAGCACACAACACAACAGGCCACCCCCACAGGATACACTGCCAGGCTAATTACTTTTACACGCGTGTCTGTGAAGAGTTACGGTTTTCTTTTCTTGTGTTGTTTTTAGTGGATGTTTTTGTGAAGATACATTTTTAAATACATATACAATATTTATAAAGTAACCATATTCAAGACATTTTCTTCCCTTTCCCCCCAAAAGTCGATTCCAAGGTGATTCCAAATGTAAACAGTTACACATTTTTAAAAGGGAACTACCGGTACACCTTTACATTTTTTATGATTTTGGCTGTGTGAAATTACATTTTCCTTAAATGTTACTTATATTTAGTAACACTGAAAATGAATACAATAACAGGAGCTTAACTTATCTGAGCTCAAATGCACATTTATTTAAAAATGAACCTACAGTCATCCACTCGCTGTGTGGAGGTGGCTTTTCAAAATGTTTTTAGTGTGTAAGTTGTGGATCTTTTTAGAGCATATTTCCTCTGTGTTCATGAACATACATTCATTTAAACTGTTTATAGTATTGCCTTAAACAGGGTTAATATGTCTGCATGTTTTGTGTGTGTTTTGAATGTGTACAGACCCTGGCTATTAACCGAGGGGAGAGTCTGAAGATTTTGACAGTGAAGGTGAACATTCCCGACAGGGTGAAGAATGATTTCACGAGGTGGTGCATCGACAACAGGTCAGAAACACAAACGGCACAACACTCTGACGAGCATGCACTTACACACATGCACACACAATATGCTGAAATGCTGAAGATGAAACTACCTCCAACCAGACATCTATGAAGGCTGCTAACTTATATGTTTTAGATACAAAAGAGTACCTCAGCGAAATAGTGAGTGTAATGCTTGATCATTTAGTTTACATTTTCTTGATTTTAGCATTTTTGCACTGGTAACTACACTGCTACTTATTGTGACTACATTAAATAAGTGAAACATTTAAGCAGGGCTATGCTGACATACAGGTCCTCAGTGAACTTATTTTGTACAGATAGAGGTCGAATAATGAAATAGAAATCACACTTACTATTTAATCAGGCTGTGATATGAATGGTCTGTACATTTAACACTAAAACTTAAATCCTTGCTTGGAAATATAATACAAGCTATTTTATATGTGTGGGGATGAAACCCTCTTTAATGGTCACACATGCAGAGCACACAGTGACATTTGGCCTCTGCATTTAACCCATCCTATTACCAGGAGTCTAGTACTAGGAGCAGTGGGCAGCTATTGTACAGAGCCCGGGGAGCAATGGCAGTGAGGGCGGAAGGCGGGTGCACAGTGTCTTGCTCAAGGGCACAACGGCAGGGCAGGAGGTGAACTGGGACCTCTACATATTTAGGTCTGGTCGGAGTCTTGAACCGGCGACCCTACGGCTAACAGTCCAAGCCCCTACTGACTGAGCCACTGCCGGACTCTTATGGGATCTTACTTATGGGATTTGGAAACATATTTTAGCCCTGAGAAGGGAGGCAGTTGATTTACAGATTCACAATGACTTTTATATATTGCATTTATTAACTCTTGTTCCACTGATTTATTGCAGGTGGAAACCGAAAACGTTTCCTAGAGAAGAGCATTGGGCGATCGTCAGGAGTGCGATTGATGACTCTTACAAAAGGCTTATTCTGCCCTTCCTAACTAGAAATTACAGGTATTTGAAGTGTTACTTTTAATGTGTGTTTATGCTTTTTAGAGTTTATTTTATTTTTGATAACCCCTTATTAATGTACACTGTGTCCCCTGTCTGTCTCCCCAACCCCATCCTTTCTTTGACTTTTTCTATATTTTTCTTCTTTCTCTCTCAAAACAATCTTTCTTTTTTCACCTCTTTTGTAAAACATATTTTCTTCGGCTCCTCTGCCAATGTTTACCCCTATCCCCATCCCTCTCTGTGTCTTTCCTGCTTCGCCTCTCTTTAGGACTAAGCTGTCAAGTGCAGCAGAGAAGGAGTCGATCGCCATGTTTGTGAGTAACCTCCGGCGCTGCCTGTTGGTGGGTCCAGTCCGCGGCTGTGTCATCTTGGGGGTGGACCCCGGCTTTAGACATGGCTGTAAGCTGGCAGTTCTCTCCCCCACGGGTAAGTGACCACTAAATATATATTACCACCTACTTTTGCCTCCAAAGCAGTTTGATCTCTCTTTCTCATGAGACCATACCTATCTCCCATGACCATCGTGTTTATTACACTGCTTTTATAAAGCTGTGGGCATCACAGGGCATAACATCCTTGGATGGCAGCGGTGAGAGGCTACGTGTCAGATTGGATGATTCATGTTGATCCATTGTGGTCGACAGCAAACACAGGTGTATCCTGTGCCACTGGGTTGATCTGGGGTGAAAGAGTTATATAAAGTGCAGCTCAATGAGATCATGGGCTTGAAATATGTTTCACTAACACAAATTAAGCTCTACTGCTTTCTCCTAATTAGTGTTCTCTTCCATTCATACATGCAATTGGTTGTTGATGCATTCAATCACACACACTGCTATCACCAACAGTATATTTCTGCAATTGTGGTCACATATTCAATAATTATCTACTCTATCACTCTATGCAAACTAAACTGCCATCCTACATTCATGGCTAACAGTGTGAGTGTGCACGCTAGAGACTAGATGCCAGTTGGCATGCCCCTGGTGGGTGGACTTTGTGTTAGCGTGCGTATGTCTACGTCTGTTGTTGTGGTTCTGCTTTAATATACAGTGTGTCTCAGTGGGTGTGGCCTCACACTGCGCTAGGGTAGGTCCCTCCCTCTGGGTGACTGATTATGTGGCTACAAGTCACGCTGAGAAATTGCCCCACAGGGACATTAAAGTTTTTGAATCTTGACACTTACAACAGACAGACACAGGTATAGGAACCACAGGAGTGCTCACATGACTTCTATTCAGAGCTACACTTCTACTCTGAGATGTTGTGTTCATAAAACATTTGATTTGTTAACTTAGGATAATGCTGCTTTGTTTGAATACAGTGGGGAGACATTCTCTTATAATATACAAGTTATTACTTTATTGGCAGTGGTTCTCAAACTTTTTTCTGTCATTCCCCACTTTGAACAGGTGGGCCTTTTCAAGCCCCAGCTGTTCCTCATTGCTCCAAGGCCAAGCTTAAAATGGTGAAATGTATCGTTCTATAACAGGCAGCGTTTCCGCCAGGGGGGCGTCTTGCCGTAATTCGATATATTATTAATAATTTGACAAAAACATGAATAATTCAAGAGAAGTTCGAGAGTTGTTATCGCTTCAAATAACGCAAAGGAAAAAGGACATCCCTCTGTTGGACGGGCAAAGGATTCTGGTGGGATTCTTTTCGGAGTATTGAAGATCGTTCCCCGACATCGGCAGTGCCTGCTACAGGACAACACGGAACGTGCGCGATTTGGACACGATGAACGATGCTAGTGGAGCATGCACGTGATCTGCGAGCACCAGAGCCTCGCAGCGGCGAAACTGAGGCTCCGTGGTAAACTGTGGTAACATGAAGAGCCGTTGGGGAGCCGAAACAGCCGGCTCGGCTCACTAACGTAAAAAGACAGTATCTATAAGGGAAGGCTCAAGTCAAAATTCAAGCACCCCCCCCCCCCCCCGCTCTCGGGTTGGACGCCCTCTCAGCCCTGGTCTGGCGGAAACACTGATAACACTCCAACTTTTTTTAGGATGAGAGCTACTTTCAAAAAATAAAACAAGCCGTGAGCTATTTTTTACTTTTTTTTGCAGTGTATATATTTAGCACATTTTAACATTATTATATGCTTACCTTTAATCTTTGTGTGCTGTTTGGGTCTGTGGGACCCGTTTTCAGTGTTTACTAAAATAAAATGTATTCAATTTATTTATTATTAACCTGCTTTATTTGGGGGTGGACCTCACATCCTCTAGGGGGGTCCGGGGGCATGCACCCCCGGGAAGATTTTTTTTAAAATGTTGAAGTGAAATGCATCAACCTGGTGCACTTTGAGCACAACATGAATTTATTTATACAGCTCTCAACACACTCATATGAAAGGGAGCTGTATACTTTTCAATAATACAAACATCTTTAGTATATGATCACAACCAATAACAAATCATTTAAACTTGTTTATTCTTATCTTACCTATAGCATTCTTTCTTTTTATTTATGAATATTTTAGTAATCACGCCGGTACCGCAAACACCCACCGTTGCGAGGCAACGGCAGGTTCGGCGGGCACGGCGGATCCGGCGCAGCGGCGCTGTGAAAGTCCCCCGCCGTTGCGAGTCTCCGGCTGTAATAGTCCACTACCGCCCGCGAGGACCCAGGTTTCGATTCCGGCATGAGGTCCAAACATTTATTAAAAAAAGAATAATAATAATCTCCCGTTCATCACGTCCATTCGCGACCCACCTATCACATCTCTGCGCCCCACCAGTGGGGCGCGCCCCACACTTTGAGACACGCTGCTTTAAGGCAAGGCAAGTTTATTTATATAGCACCTTTCAACACAAGGCAATTCAAAATGCTTTACAAAACATTAAGAACATGGCATTTAAAAACAGTAATTAAAAAGCAAAGATAATAAAATAAACATTAAAAGAAAAAATACATGGATAAAAGTTACAGTGCAGTTTAAGATATGAATAGTTCAATTAAAAGCAGCGGCAAAAAGAAAAGTCTTTAATCTGGATTTAAAAGTCAGAGTTTGCAGCGGACCTGCAGGTTTCTGGGAGTCTGTTCCAGATATTTGGAGCATAATAATAACTGAACGCTGCTTCTCCATGTTTAGTTCTGACTCTGGGGACAGAAAGCTGACCAGTCCCAGAGGACCTGAGAGTTCTGGATGGTTCATCATTTAGCAGGAGGTCAGACATGTATTTTGGGCCTAAACCATTCAAAGCTTTATAAACCAACAGGTATTGCGAAATAAATTATTTGACACACAGGAAGCCAGTGTAAAGACTTCAGAACAGGAGTGATGTGATCCACTTTCTTAGTGTCAGCGAGGACTCGAGCAGCAGCGTTCTGAATCAGCTGTAGCTTTCTAATACATGTTTTAGTGAGACCTGTGAAGACACCATTTCAGTAGTCGAGTCTACTGAAGATGAAAGAATGGACCAGTTTTTCCAAATCCTGCTGCGACATTAGTCTATT